>NC_141706.1:21339998-21814998 GCF_971803275.1 Cyanistes caeruleus
ATCCCAGGATATGACAAGAAAAAAAAACCCAGTTATGGGTACTGGTAGCACATCTTGCTGGGAAGTTTATGTCTCAGTGTCACTATACACTGGACTGCCCATCCCAACGTTCCACTCAGAGTGTCAAAAGCAACAGAAAGAGTTTACAAAAGATCATTAGCTCTCAGTTAGCAGTATTTTATTTCTCTGATGTTTTGCCAGTTAGTGTTGCAATTCTTGCAGTGTATTAGGCTATCACTAGACATTCCTGAATTATTTTTAAAAGGACTGTTCTTGTCACTTGCTAGAAGGCAGCAAGACCCTTCATGTAAGGACACTGCCACGCATGTATTGCAACTGCTGCACTTTCAGGCTGGGCATTCACCCTGTGCTCCACCTTGGGTACTTTTAAAGCCTCTGGATACCTCTAATAATGCAGAAAATGACTGGTTGTGCATTGAACAGCTTTTCATGGAGAGAAACATTAAAGATACAGATTTTAATCTATAAATTGCTATGCAGCCAGGAGAAAAAGGGGAGGAACAACCATATTCTGTAATTGCCTGCAGCCCAAAAGGCAGCTGGCATCTGAGTTCTAGCAAGAAATGTTGAGCAGATTGTGGGTGCTGGCTATGGGATAGCATTTTCTTGCTGGCATGAAAGCTGGGTGTTGATTCAGTGCTGGCAAAAGCTTTCCTCTGCACCCACAGACGTTAAATCCTCTATCACCTCTCAACAAGTACATTATGATGGCAGAAGGCTTCTTTTATCTAGCTGATGACAAGGAAGCCTGTGAGGCTTTTTGAGGATCAGAGTTTAAAAAACACAGCCTGATAATGCCTTCTGTTTCTCTAAGGTGATCCTCAGATTCACTTAATCTTGTTTGGGGAGTGGCTGAGATACCACAGTGAGCTGGCAGGGAGCTATGCAGAGCTCCTATGAGCAGGAGCAGGGAGAGGATGGGTGGGCAGCATGTCAGATGGGAGGCACCACTCACAGACCATGCCCCAGTGACTCTACTTCCATCCTGTGCCACTGAAACAAGGAAAGTGCCAGGATCATTTCGGATTTTCAGAATTTATGGCGTGCGATTTAAATTCAGGGAGGTAACAAAGAGATGGAGAGGAACCATCCTTTGTAATAAGGCATGGCAAGTCTCTCCAAGAGTAGTCACCTTGTGGTGGCTTAGAGAATATCTGGCAGACTACTAAATATCTGTTATTTACGTTAGAACCTATAAAAGTGACTGCAGGGTTGAATTTGATCCATGCACACACACACACCTTGCTGGGAGCTGTACTTCTGTGTCCACTGCTGTTGGGACCCAGTGAAACCACTTTCTTCAATGTGTGGTTAAACTCAATAACCAGAAAGACAGACCTGCAGGGGCAGAGCTGGGCCCAAGAGAAAGATCATGTGGCAAAATGCTGCCTAAAGGAACAAATTAGCCAACAGAAGATGAGATTAGTTTTAGTTTCTTCTGCTGCAGTTTAACATTTTCACCATATGTCTATGGATGATGTAAGAGACATTAACTGTACTTCAGGTACAAAATTTTAGTATAATTTTATGACCAAAAAAAAATAATCAATAATCAGATTGTTGTAATTAAAAGTTGATGCTTACAGGGGTATTTAACTATCTCAGCACTGAGGGACACAGCCTTTGTGTAAATCTGCTGTGGCTGGGTTTGTGGGCTGAGGGCTGGGTGTCCCTTGTTTCGGTTTGAGATTTTGACCCACAAACAACATGGGACCTGGATTTTCCTCACGTTGCCATGTGAACCCAGGAATCAGCTCCAGGCTGAGTGCAAGAGGGCCCAGTTTTGCTGAGCAGCCTGGAGAACAGTCACAAAATTTTCCACACACCTGGACTGAGCTTTGAGTCTGTAACAAAGCTGAAAGCTGGCCAAGTTTCTCCTGGCTGTGTTACTGGGCTATTTGCACAGATCTATTATTCTCTGCATTATTTTTTTTTTTTCTTTCAAAACCAAACCATTAGGGAAAAGAGGTTTGTGGAGGGGGAGGAGAGAATGTAGAAGAAGCAAGAGCGTGTGTTTGCCTGCCAGAGGGAGATGCAGCACTACAGCAATCGGTATCGCAGCACACACCAGCAGCTACAAACGGGCTGAGAGCTACAAATGTAGGACAACTCAGGGGAAGGGGGAAAAAAAAAAAGAAAAAAAAAGAAAAAAAAAGAAAAAAAAAGAAAAAAAAAGAAAAAGAAGACAGCAGGAGCGCTGTTTGTCTTGGCTGGTTAGCACTCAATCCCCACCTGCATTTGATTCTGCTCAGGCTCTGGACTCCTCCCCTCACTTTGGAGTCACGGCAGTACAGGAAGGCAGGAGGGGAAGGGAGACAGAACACTTTGTACTAGCAGCCAGACCACTGTTTAACTTCTTCAGCCAAAAAACAAATATGAATATGGAAAGATTTTATGGTGAGATACATCAACAGACTGAAGCAGTTTTGAAAACCCTTCTACAGTTGCTCATTCAAGGTTTTCAACCTGCAGATTTTTCTTGTGATTAATCCCAGTGTTTGTTTTGTAGTAGTAGTGCTAAGTATTTACCAAGTGATGTGACCCGTGAGTTCTGCCATAGAGTTCTGTCTACTGGGAGTATTTTATGGCCTTCATAATTTGCACTTATATCCTGCCCTTGTTGCTTTTTCAGTTTCATTATGGTTTGAAAATGAAACCCAGAAAATAACCCCTGTGCTTACTAGCAAAGAAGCCCAGGCATTCAGCAGTAGGAATACAGGGAGCATTTCAAAAGGCACAGGGCGAGAAAAAATTCTGTTGCAAATGATACTTCCCTATGCATGGTAAAATTTAAATACATTTATTATTTATTAAATAATAAATTTAAATGAATTTATTCACTTACATTTTTTTTTATGTTAGCCTGCTTTTGCAGATATTATCTCTCTAAATTATAATTAATTAAGAGCATATTTTACCAGTCCAAATGCTGTGCACAGGCCCTAAGCATGCTGGACCTGGAAATATGCCCCTAAATCAGACTGTGCTGAGCAGACAGAACAACAGGCATCTTCCTCCCTTTTGCCATAAGAAAAATAAAAGTTATCTATTATTATTATTATTATTATTATTATTATTATTATTATTATTATTATTATTAATTAATTGGAGATGCTTCACATAAAGAGACATCAGAAAGTAAATGGCTGATACCACCTGTTAGTGCTATGGCAAGCACTTCTTGTGAAGCAGAAAGTCAGAAATTGACAATAACAGCTAGAGAACGAGGTGCCTCTGTATCTACAGGAATTACAACAGTTAAACATCCTGATGTCTTCTAAAGCCCTGGGGATGGTAAACCACTACCAACTTTCCATCCCACACAGGAAAAAATTGTAGCCTTTTGGAAAGCTTGAGCCAAACTGAACTGGAAATGTAAAAAGCATTATTATAATTTTGTACATTTTGTAAAACCATGATACCTAAAAGCATAAATACTTAAAAACTGTTGGAAGTGAATATCTAAATAGATATTCTACTACAACCTTTCAGCTATCCTGTGCATTATAGTTATTAATTAATTAAAATGTTTTCATTATTTTATTTAGAAGTGAGGGAGGGAATGGCACTCTTCATTGGAAGTTGCAATGTTAAATTCTAAATATTTGGAAATGGGGAAACACAACACTAGGAAAAGGGTTAAATGAAAGCAGAAAGTTAGAAACAGAGGAAGAAGCAGTAAGATCAATTCAATACCTTTCTCCTTCCCATCCCTCCTGCTTTACCAGCACAGGGGAGATTGCAAATGGAGGGGTTAGGAACCACAAGAAACCTGATCTCTGAGTCACTCCTGGGTCTCACAGAGCAGTATTGCAGAATACTGCTATATGTACTGAATTGTTGTCCACAAGGTAACAACACCGGTAAAGGGTGGATTTCCACCCAAACATTGTGGATTTTCTTTTTTTCCCATGCCATTTCAGTCATCTCCAGCTAATGATCTTTCTGTAAGTGTCAACACAGATGTGTGTTTTGGAGCCAGTCATACTGATGCTTTTTATAGTCAGCAGAGAGAAACAGGCAACTATGTTGTAGTCCACACGATTTATTTTAGATGTCTGCTTTAGGATGAGATGCATCATGCTCTAGATATGATTTTTCTACTCCCCCCTCCTCCCAAAAAACACTGAGTCTAGACTGGTAAGATCAGAGATCAACACTTAGAGCAAAATACCAAAGAGTCAAGATGAGTCACCATCCCTCTGGCTTGAACCCGTTGCCCTGCTGCAGTGAATGGGATTCTGCTGCTTTGTTTCCAGTATCACACTTATCATTGCTCTGCCTCCATTTCAGCCACCATGCCACACCACAGTCACCAGGCCAAGAGTCAGCAACCTTTGTAGGCTGTTCCTTTCCATTTAGGAAGATAAGCATGTTATCCAAACCTGGGAACAAGGATGAGCTTCTAGCAATATTAATTTGCCTTGGCTTAGGCAATGGTTCCTACAGACCTGGACCTCAAAGGGAGGCAACAACAGGGGGTCAATGCCAAGGTTAAAACATCACAGCTCTCAAAAACAATAATCCAAACCTTTGCATCTCAGCTGAAATTGAAGAAGCTTACAGTGCTCATCCTTTTTCTTCCCTGTCACAGGAACCCTGTTACCAACACAACTTTCTAGTATCTCCAAGAATCTGGCTTTTGGTAGTTCTTTAACTGGAACAGATTAAATGCAGCAATGAAAGACACAAATGTGGACTTTCAAAGGACGGCCATTTTTATGACAGCTTTCCAAAAGACAGACTAAGAAGACAGACTAATTTTTCTCCAGTCAAAATATCTATTCTTATTCTCCCCAAAATTCATTATAAAAGCTTTTGTGGATGGGATTGAGCATAATAAATTTGTGAAGACTGAGGTCTAAGGAAAAGCCTATGGAGAGTTACAAGAAGAAAAAAATTGCTTTCTAATGAAAAGGTTGACACAGTATACAGGAAAGAAAAGTTATGGGATCACAGGAATACACCATTTTCAATCAAAATTTCATTGCCTTTCACTCTGTTAATTACGATTTAAATTGCCCTAGATGGTGCCAGAAGCAGTCAAAGAAGTAGAATAAAGGATGATAATAACAGCAGTTTGGTTTTGTGGAGCCTCCATAGCTGGGTGGCACCTAAATAAAAGCATTTAAAGTGCCAGAAGCCAATTTGCGGTTTGGTTTTGGATTCATTTACAATCTGGTTTGGCTTTCAAACAGATCTAAGTATGATTGGGGTAGGGTATGAGAACACAGAACTCTCTTATTTCTGTGAGGTGGGCAAGGCTTATGTTTCACCATCATTGATTTGTGGTTAGCCTCTTCTTTTGCCTATTAAATTTATTTAAGATTATAGAACTGCTGTTTGCTCAAGGCACTGCTAGAGTCAAAGATGCTCTGCAGAATTACACATCTAGGCTTGTGCAGATGTGACTGCAGAATCAGGCCCAGAATTTGGATAGTCTGTAAGTACAGAACAGAATACAGTGATATATTTACTAAAATACAAGACTGGTACCTCAAGTAAGTGCTGACTGCCTTAACAGTGTGACCCAGGAGAAGTAATTCAAAATACCCTTTTAAGTCTTCCACAACACAGTGGTTTCAGTGCAGAGCTTTCTATCAAGAATTTGTAGGTAATGAAACTGGGGGGAGTACTGACAGCTATATGAGCATTTAAGCCATATGCATTTGTAAGAGGCTTAAATAATGAAAATTAAAATTAGAATAGCGTAACAGACTTAAGTGCTTTTGACAATGTTTTAAATATGAACAAGACCCTTATGATTTATGAAATCCCTTAAGATGACTGGAGTATGAAAAGTGACATGACAACAACATGCCTGGTTCTGGGGTTTCTTTATGCTGGTAGCCATTCATGTAGGGGCACATAACAATTTTCTAAAAACATAACTAGGTCAGGCTACACAATTCTCAGAAGAAGAGAAGAGGTAGCTATTTTTTATTGTATTTAGATCTGCTTTGATTGTCTTTGTGCTGCACCTTCTTCCATCTTGCAACTTAAATTGAGAAAGACTCCAAGTGGTCTTCTGAACCCAAGCAAAAGGGGAAGAGTTTGGCAAGAGCCTGAACCTTGATACTTTTTTCTTTCAAAATACATGTGTAGAGATACATGTAAGAGTGCATCATTTATGATTTAACACATGCACACAGACAACTTATTGAATGTTCATGCTATATTCCCAGATATTCTTTTTCTAAATATTTATGGACAACCACAGCATTAAAATAAGTTTTAAATAAGGATCACAGAATTTATTAAGGGAGAGAGAATGTATCTTGTGATAGGAAAATAGGAGAAGTTGACTTGTTCAGCCTCATAAAGGAAAGGCAAAGAAAAGATACCATGACCCTGTATAACTGTGACCATAGAGCATAAGATCAAATTGCAATAAACTCGTCATGAATAAATGCAGTTAAAGATAGAAAAGGTTTCTAGCTGTCTGAAGAGTGAAATTCTGTAAGCTGCTTACACATGAGGCTCACAGTGACAGGCTGCCTAAATGGCTTTCAGATGGATTTTGAGAGGATTAAGGAAGGCAATAATAAATTTACAGAGAGAAATTCCCAGAAAGTGGACTCTGAAGCAGATCTGGAGGTATCCAGCATATTGGTACATACAAGGGAGTCTGAAAGGGGACTGTACCTCTGTAGTGCAGTTATACCAAATTAATTTCAAGCTTTCATGCCTTGTGAAGAATTAATCACCTGCTGCCTGCCCTTGTTGCTGGTATTCTCCTCCCTCTGCTGAACAACTGGATACTACAATAAGATGCAGACACACTCATGCTTCAAGGCATTACATTCCCTTCAGCATCTAGTTGGCACATCCCACTGGCACTCAATGGAACAGCAACATTTTTCCTTCAGGTCATACTGGCAGGTACTTTACTGGGTTTCCCTGTTTCCTCAGAAGCAATGCTTATTAGTCAGCTTTTTTTTTCACCTGGGTGCTGTATTTTGCACACAATCTTGTTTTTCAATACCCTTGATCTCTCCTGTTATACTCCTATGGCATATTATAGCATGACTTTTGACCTTCCACTATAAATATGTATTTTTGAAGGCTAATAAGTAGTGTTTTGTGTGCTGCGATTGCAGGAATGAAAGATCTGCGCACTCCTGAATGGGGTATCTGTCTCATGGTTGCAACTGTGGGAGATCAGTCTCAAAGACAGAAGGTGGCTCTTCCTAACCTGATGCTCCTGAACACAATTTACTACAAAAGACCTGCATGATCATGAGCATAGGAACTGGGAAGAAAGTCAACAGACAAGTCCTTTTTGGCTTCGGTAGCATTTGGTAATTTCACTTAAGAAAACAGTTGAAAACAGGTTTAGCATGGATTCATCTGAATTAAGTAGAACATTCAGTTCCTTCCTCACTTTGGCCTCTTGGAGGGCAATTTTCATCCCAGACATTTCAGAGCTTCAGTTTTGAAATGCACATAAAGGGAGATAAAACAGACAGCTATCTGGCAGGCAAGAAATACAAGTGGAGCAATGATAGGAAATAGAAGAGTGAGAGAGAAGTCTGCTTTGGGAAGAAATGAGGTTGGAACTGCAGTACCCTGAGGAATGGAAAAGCCAGGAAGAGCCTTGCATTTTGTGATGTAACTCTAATACAAAAATTTCCTTTCTGAACCTTCAAAGAAACTGAGAAGCTGCAACTAGTTATATTCAGAGATATGCTTTGAAACAGGTATGTTCATTTTAGTGCTAGGAGAAAGCAACAGAGAGGCTTTCCTACCAAGACATGACAACCTACCCAAAGCAAAGATCAGAACTCAGAACCTTTTTCTCTCAATCCAATATTTACTCCTCTGGTGGACACTGCTTAATAAGAGCAGATGCACAGTAAATGCTAAAAAAACACTTTTTTTTTTTTTTTCTTTTTTTTTTTCTTTTTTTTTTTAAGAGGCAAGACACATGAATATCTGTATCCCGGGAAAGTATCACTCTTGAACAATTTCTGCAGCACACATTTACATTTCTCGGGATGAGAAGTTGCTGAAGGTCTGGGTAGGCACTATGAGGGTTTCCCTCTTTGTGGCAGCACACTGTCATTGCCATCAATAAGCCAATCCATGCAGGTGCCACAAATACAGCAGTGCCTTCTGCCTTCAGAGCACCACTCTACCATCCTTGACTTTTTTGAGGGGAGTTGGGTTGAGCACAATGGTCAATCCTTTCTCTGTGCTTCCCTGTCTAGCTTAAAACGCAGCACAATGACCACCTAAGTGCACCATGGAAGGAAATGGATAGAATTTATCAACGGGGAAAGAAAAATGAAAGAAAAAGCTTGCAGCTTCCTCAGGTATTAGGGTGGAAATAGGGTGGATGCTGACTTGGGTACAGCTCTTTAATGACTGAATAAGTGGCAGTAATGAGGCAGTTCCAAGTTTTATAAGATGACTGCATTCATTTGCTCTAAATATCATATTTACTGATTTGTGCTGATTCGTCAGTTTGTGGGATTAGTTGCAGTTCATTGTAAGTTCTAACTGTATTTCCATGTATTGTGTTAAGACCTGATTCAAGAGTAGTTTTATTTGATAAAAACCAGATGTTCTTAAAAGAGACTCTCTCCTTCACAGTGCAAAACATTATTCTTAGCAATTGTATGTACCTTACAAAATTAATAAGCACAGCATCTCCCTGCGTGACATATGACATTATTATATTTTTCCCTGTTGAGGGACTTTTAAGCCATTGGGGTCATGACCTCTGTGCCTTATGAGAAATGGAAAAGCACATGGTTCCAATTTTATCTTCAACCCTGCCCTGCTGCTGACATGTATGTTTACAATACGGTTCATCTGTTGACCCTTCACTCACGTTTAAAATATTAGCTAACATTTTTTGGTCCCAATCTCAATGGTGCATGGCGATTAGCTTTTAAGACCAGTTGTTTTCTTTATTGCCTTTTGACATGCACATCTTATCCGAAAGCCCTTGACTGTTTTTCTAATTTGAAAACAGCACCAGCCACAAAACCAGCTCCGGTTTGTCTGGATGCTCCTGCTCCCCTTGTGACGCCAGGCGCTTCAGATCTTTAAATACACAATATCACCCCACTTGCAGAGGAGATGGGAAACATCTTGCTCTGGTTGGAGATATCCCTGAGGAGCTGCCTGGCTCTAACCCCGCTCTTGGCCGCTTTCAGTCCTGGCTGAGGTGGGTCAGGGTGAGCTCAGCCTGACGCGTCTCTCCTGGGGGACACGGTCTGTCCCCCAAGTTCTCCTGCACCAGACTCCCTGGAGACAGCAGCTGGATCATGCTACAGGCGAGTCAAGAAGAAAACTCTCCCAGAGAAGCCAGCCCCCTTCCCAGTCAGGGCTGGGTGCTGAAAGAACACACTTTCACTTTTCAGCATGGAGAGAAAGAAAGAGCAATCAGCTAAGACTGAATTTTGAAAGTGGGGGTGGGGCTAAAAACTGAGAAAGCTGCTTATTCTGCACTCCATTTTCCCTTACATCGAAAGAAAGGTAAAGGAAAAACTAAAGAAGTGGGGGAGGAGGTATTTAATTTCAATTTCCTTTTAATAAGGGGGAAAATTTGAATTGGAAAGATAAGAAGTATTTTCCTTCTAAGTTAAAATGACAATTTAGAAAGATAGCTTTTGCACTTGAATGTCTTCAATTTTTTTTTTCCCCTTTTGTTTTAAATTTTATTTTAAAATTTTAAACAACATAAAATGTGCTCTGATAGCATGATTGTGAAAAGAAAGGAGTACTTTCACTTGTACAAAAGAAATTTATTTACTTGGTTATTTTCACCATATGTTATCAAATATGGTATCAAGTGAGCTCATATAAATGGATGCCTCAACTCAAACTGCATAATAGGGCATCACATTCATTGTTTGCACAGTTCAAAATATTTTCACAATTCTGAAGCTTGGCACTCTCAGTTTTCCTATAATCCACTGTCCCAGTAAATAGTTGCAATGTGCTTATTGATGTACTTGGCTTCCCATAAAAATTCTGTAAATAACTCCCAGGCCTGAAATGTACTAAGCTTATCATGCTGCTAAAGAGACCTTCAGAAGTGTTAATGCTTTCTTTTCAGGGGGTGAGAGCACAATCTCTTTTCAGTGGTGGTTATGGGAAGATATTTCAGTGACAACCAGGCAGATTAACGCTCACTGTTTCTTGGTGGAAGGGATATGGATATCACAAGTTCTGAAAACACATACTTCCTTCAGGTTTCAACCATCATATATGTCCTCATAAACCTTAAGAAGGACTATATACTGACAGAGAGAAAAAAGCTTCTGACATCTGTAGGCTAGAGCCATTGCTTGGCACTGTGGGAAGAGCTGGCAGGGAAAGCTGAAGTGAGATGCTGTCCTTCCCCTAAGGAGCACAGAAATGCACCTTGACACTACAGAGACACTGCTGTGTACAGCTATAAACTTATGATAACTGCAGAGGGATTTCCTATTCTCTGTGTTTGGGTAATCCCATGCACTCCCAGGTAATTTGGCTACACACAAATACAAATATTCACATGTATATTTGTTTAATAGAAAGCTGATGTATTCCCAAGCTATCCTGTTAGAGTCCAGTCCATAAATAATCTAGTTAAAGTGTTGAAGTCTTTGCTGTTCACAGGGAGTTGATACTAGCTGGAGAACCAGAGCCTAGAATCGTCTTCCTTCGTCAGTCCTATAATTCCTTTAATCTTCTTCCTTTTTTTTTATTTATTTTTTTTTCCTTTTCATTTTTCTTGATGGCACCAGTTTCCAGGACAGCAGATATTGGCCAAGACACTTGGCAACCCCATGTCTCAGGAGCTGATGCCAATGGCAGTTGGGGGAACAGCACTGGTGTTCAGTGTTCAGCATAATTGGCTTTTTTCCTCTGGGTAATGAAGACATCATACTGCTTCTGCCCTCCCATCCCTATAACCTCTGATCTGGGATGTGGAGTCTCTGGGAATGAAACATGGAGCCTCTCACTGCTGCATAAAATCAATCAAAGCCAATGCCACCAGGGAAGCTGTTACTTGCCATGTTGGCAATTCACTAATCGACTCCATTATCACGCCGGCAAGGCGGACAGATGGAGGCAGCACTCCTGAGTCATCTGAAAACTGTGGTCCATCTCCACATACAGCTATTTCTCAAAACTTCTAACATAGCCCATCTTTACTTATTTGCATCTTTGACTTTATGCAGGATTTAAAACTGTGTCATCAGCACGTTGGATCTGTGCCAGTTAGGCGCGACAAAGCTGCATTTTCCCCTTCAGCAAGTGTGTGCAAGTCAGATTTTGAAGGGAAAAAACAACCCATATTCATATTCACCAGCTCAAAATTACGCTGTTTTTTATTAATATGTAATTTAGGAGGTTGGATTTCCTGTCTTCCACTCCACCAATACATAGCAGTGCAAGTAGAATACTTAAAGTTTTCTTAATGCCTGCTTGCCCACAATTCCTGTAACCTTGCGACAATGAACAGCAGAGATATTTGTTTCACAGCACTATCAGTAATGGTCAAATAATTAAAACATGGCCATGGAATTACTCTTTACATCCCTAAAAAGAGGCTCAGCAGCAGTAGGGCATAATGATCAAACAGCAAAGCCTTTCTTATTGTACCTTTTCCATGATTTCTGACCTCACTGTGGAAATATTCAGATTTTATCAATAAAGAAAAAGACAGTAACTTTTTGCAATGTGACACCTTTTGCAACATGACAATAAATGACTTAATACAAGAAAATTTATTATGTCTCAGCATCCATTTTCTGCTATTTGCTTTCCATTCCACTCCCATAACCATAATTTAATGCTCCAACCTGTGCAAGAACACTGAAATGTATCTGACCTTCCAAATCAATTAAACTTGATTATTTCTGATTCCTCTGACACATGTGTCACCATCACCTTTACTTCATCTCTTCTGACCTGCCCCAGCTCACTCTTCTCCCTCTCCATGATTTTCAACTGATCTGTCTAGGAAAGGACCCTCCCTTTACTTTATTTTGTAAAAGCTTAGTGAGAAGAGGGCTGGGCCTCGAGGTACTACCATAACTCAAATATTATGATTACTATTAATAACAACAAGAGCAACAAGAATAGACATATATGTCACATTAATATTAGAAGTGCTGTGTTGACAGCTTCACTTATGCAGAGGTAAACACTGATGTTTAAAACCATAAAAAGCAAGGGAATGTCAAAGTGTACACTGACTTAAAAGAAGCTTTAACTGCTACAGCATTGTGGAAGACATAACAAGAAATGCTTCAGATACTACATACAGATTCAAGCACACATGTGTTACTTCACCCATTTTTTGTGTGAATGATTTTCACACAAATCCTTTGCTGAAGTTCAGAAAACCATTGAGTTTTCTGTTTACTCAGATAATCCAGGTACAAAACAGTAACTCTAGTGAGGGTGACTTCAGCAGAGAAAGGAACTCTACAAAGTAAAAAAGCACTTTCAAATTCTAACTGTAGCAGATGTTGTTTTGGTCATTTTTAGCTGGCTGTGAAGTTAGAGCCTCAGAACTGTGGTTTCATATGTGGTTCAAGCACTGGCTACATTTATGCTGGGAAAAAAAAAGGATTGTTGCATTCAGGATCTGGCATGCATTATTAAAAAAAAAAAAAAACAACAACAAAACAAAACCCCAAACCATGTCTGTCTTCAATTATTTTCCATTACAGCATTGTCTGCATAAAATTGCTCCATGTTTTCCATTAAGGAGTGCCAAATAAGTGAGCATGTTAGAGTACAGGATATACAAATTCCAGTGGTGATGCTGCCCTTTATCAGTAAATAAGATGAAACACAATTCCCCTTGACCTGTGTGACATTTTCATACAATTAATCTGTGTTTTTCAAGGGTCCAGCATTATTTACCATATCTTCCATCAACAGCTGAGACTGGGGACTCAGAGAAAATCCAGGCAATGCAAACTTATACTGTGCCTTCAAAGAGGTCTTAACTGAGGCTAAATGGTCAAATGCCTTGTAAATGGCCTGTTGCCAGAATATGCAAACAGGATTTTGGGGCTTGTCTTTTTGGTCTTTTTTCTAAAATTTGGGAGCTACATATCACAGAGTATTTTTTGTGTATTTCATAGCTTTCCACAAAGATGAGGCTCCACATGGCAATTTGGTTGCTCCTCAAAATCATCCTTTTTATCAATAGTCCTTTTACAAAAGGCTTTGTCTGCTTTCGTATCCTGGCTATGTGGCTCAGACTCATTAGGCTGGGGACAAGAGGACACCCCAAGAGTTGGCACCTGGGGATCCTGAGCAGCCTCCCACCTGAGCAGGGCTTGGCCATCTCTTCCCAGAAGCAGAAGGCATGTGGGGGCAGTGAACACCAGGAAGCAGATCGTGCCGAACAAGATGCAGGGTCACTTCTAGGATGTAAGAATTCAGGAGGCACATTGTGATTTGCCATCTGTTAATGTTGTCCTGCACAGGACTGGTCCTGGGCTCAGCTCAGCTACAGTGAAGGTTTGTCTTTTTGCATCAATACTTATCAACACCTTTAATCAGAAAAAATAGTACAGGGCCCAGAGTAATTCCATTGTACAGCAGGAGTTAATATACTTGGCCTGTAGCACGCATGTGGCTACTTCTGCCAAGGGGTCTCAGTGAGCAAATTGGTCAGGTTTGGCAGTTCATAAATAAGCTGTAATTATCCACTGGAAGCAGCATAGCTACACCTTTACTACAACCCAGCACTACCATTCCTTTATTAGTCTGAGCAAGCTATTGAGATACATACATCTAAACAGAATAAATCCGTAATCTTCACATTGCTAAGGCTGTGCTACTGCCTCTTTTCCCTTTTCCTCATCGGTGCACTGCCCCCACCCCAGCAGTGCTAGCTGTAAACTCGAGACTGCATACTCTTGGGTACAGCCAGCTGTGCTGCTAGAGGGGAAATCTGAGCGTATGCACACTCCAAAATGAAACTCAAATAACAGCAGAGAAAACAAAACAAAGCTGCTTGTGTAAGAGAAGACAGAGTCACACTCTTTCACATTAATGAGGGAATGATGCCCAAGTGGAGTCTGACACTCCGTCACAGGAACATCTGCAGAAGAAGTTTTGAAAAGGTCAAGAAGTTATGATTTGCAATGGAAAAATACTCAACTGCTATCTGAGCTATTCTTAATTGAACTTGACAGAAGACGTGTGCACTGACACTACAAGGATATTCAGAAACTCAAGCTGGATCAGCTTCCTAATGGAGCAAGAGAGAAATATATCAACTGTTAAAGAGGCTGAGCTTTCACTGGAATGGTTGTTTTTTTAAAAAAAAACTTGATGTGATGAGGAACAAAAGCAATTACAGCACACACTGAACAAAATACATTTTAAGTACAGCTGCTAGTTCTTACTCTTTTTGAGGGGAAAAATCACTTATTTTGAGGGGACAAAATCAAAAATACAAAATAAATGAAGTTTTAAACTTAGTTAATGATTGTAGCTGAGTATTTGGTCAATAAAAGCAATTTATTTTTTTGTTCAGATTACATCCAAAAATAAGTGATTAGTCTGAAAGCAAAAAGAGCTGTGAGAGCAGACTTTTTCTGAACAAGTACAACAGCTTTCTGTGTGCTGTGGGGTTCTTCAGGCAGGGTAACTGCCTTCTATGCCTTTGAGTAACTCCTAATGGGCTCCTGATGCTGACTAGATCCTAGAAAAAAAAAACCAAAAAACTACACAGCCTCCCATCCTCCCCTCATTAAAAAAAATTAAAAAAAAATCGGAATCTATTTGATTACAAGAATCTAATTCAAAAACACACTCACCCAGCAAAATGGAACCAAGTCCTATTCTCCTGCCCATTTCACATACAGCTTGCATCTAGTTAGCAGCTAATACCACATTCCTTAGATATTTTCCTTTCCAGAAAGAAGATACCTCCAGCATCAACTTTCTTTAGCCCATACCACAGTGCAGTAGTAGCCTTTCCCAGGGCTTTTAATTCTACCTCAAATACTCAAATGTATTCTGTGAGCAATCTTTCCCACTAGAGAGGAAAACTACTGGTACTGCTCAGCATGTTGGGATGCATGCCAAATGCTTGGTAGCTCAGGCCCTTTGCTGGTAGGTGCTTACACCTGCACAGTCTTGTAATAATTTATTCTGAGAAAGGGGTAAGAGTAAAACCCTGGTCTAACTGAAGATAGAGGAATATTTTCTTTAAGTTAATTTACTTACATTTGGATCTGCCAGGCACAAAATGGGAGTAGGAGAAATCAGAGTGGAAGAAGTGTGACTGACACATTTTGCTGAATAGTGCATTCCCTGACACGTCTGAGCTCAAACCTGACCTTCAGAATATGGGACTGGAAAACAAGAAGAAAGGAATTATATAATCCATAGTGACCTAAAGAAGAATAAAAGCTCCAAGTTTCCCACAGTAGGTGGGAAATAAGAGAAGTAAACCAAGTGCTTCTTTTATCCCTAGCTCTACCAGTGCCTTTCCATGTCTTTTCTGCATGTAGGAACTGCATGTGTAACTGGGAAGTAGTAATTTTCTAGTGCATGCCTTTTCAGCAGCTGTTAGGACATCTGGATAGAAATCCATCTGGTGCTTAGCAGAGCAAACACCACCATAAACTTTCAGAGTCCCCTTCCTTTTGCACAGTTACATGAATGTGAAACAACAGTGGGGCTCGGCAGTAAGTCTTGCTTCCAGAATGGGAGGTGGGGAACTTTGAAACGAAGGAAGATTTTTCAACATGGAGCTTCCTAAAACATCCTGACTCCCTTCAAAGTCTGAGGGACAAACTTTTGACTCCCCAAAGACAGCAGTATCTCCAAAGAATTGTAGATAGTTTGATTTCATCCCATCCCATCTCTTCCTGGGTATTTTTCCATTAGGGTTTGCACAGAGCCTGCAGGATTAGGGAAGCGCCAGCTCTGGGTCTGTCAAGCTCTGGTTCTGTTTTCAGTAGTTATATATATTGTGCTCTGTGTTGAATTAAAACTACAATAAAAGTCTTCTCACTTGTTACTGTATTTGTGTAGCACTCAAATTAGATGGGAAGGGTTATTTGAGAGAAACTAATCCAATGCACATCTGAAACCACATCAGGTTTTAATAGAGCAGCTATCTACTAACACACTGCATGGTCAAGTGGGGAAATTCAGCCAGATCTGTTTTCCTCAATGTCAAAGACAGGCAGAAATAGAGCTTCTGACTTGTCAACTCCCCCACTGCCCAGGACAACAAGAACTCATAAAAAAAGTATAAAAAAATTCTTGGTGGGATGATAGCTTAAAATGATTTTGTGCTTCAAACAATCATTTGCTCTCTTTACATTCCCAATGGAAATCTCTGGCACCTGAGAAGTGAAATGTTGGGAGGTTACTGGACTACACAAGAGCTACAGATGTGTGTCACTAGAAGAAGAAGGATCCTGTTTCAGGTTCCTGACCTGTGGAAGAGCCATGGGTAGAAGATATGCAGAGAAGTTTTTAGGCTTCTTGAAATATTTTGGCCCTTAATTTTCTGTGCATGTGTAGCCTGACATAATATAAAGATTATATTATATATAATAATATAATATAATTTAATAATATAATATATTTATATTATATCCAATATAATTTGGATGGTATACAGAGTACCATGCAACTAGTTGCTACAAGAGATGCTCCTTACACAGGATCTACTAATTTACTATTTAAAGCTAAAAAAAGATTTGCTACTTTTTTTTCCAAGACCAATGTGGATTGCCTTGTATACACAGAAAGGATTTGCACTGCACTCACAGAAGTCAGGTATGCAGTGTTAAAAATTTATCCTTCATATTTGCATCATATCTATTACAACAGTTTCTGATGTTACAATTGATACTAAATCACCTTTCATCTTTCATAAGGAAGTGGAACAGCAAATCTACCTTGACCCTAGAGGTACGGATATGCGAGTTGCAAGGAGAAACAACCTCAAAAGGGGGCTCTTCCATGAAAACTGCTGCTCATTGGGCCAAAGGGCATGGCACTGGGTTGGGTCCATTGCATCCCCTACCATGCACCAGCCTCTGGGAAAATGGAACTATATAGTGTACTGTTAAAGACTATACTGAGAGAAATGGGTGTGGGGACATTGAAACACGTTTAGGGAAAGCCACCTGCTCAGTCAGCGCTACGGGATCTGCCCAATCCAATTTATTACATACTAAAGAAAGGGATAAAGGCCCTATAGTGCTCATAAAAATATGCTGGGGAGGACAGGCTGGGTTATTCTTGTTAGGTAAAGGCAAATCCATCCATGGGATTGCTTTTGCTCAGGGACCCAGAGGCACATCATGGGTGATGGGTGATGGACAATGAGGAAGTCTGATATGCTCCTCCAGGGGATTTGAATCTTGGTGAGAATAGCCTATGATTTGATTTATATGATGCTAATTGTATATAATACTATATGTAATCCCTACTATCGTTGCTGTATACAGTATCAACAGCATTACAGTAACAATTGCCCCGATTAATGAAGAATGAAATTTGAAGAAACTCTGGCAATAATAGAAGCAGACAAGCACAATGGCGATGGAACTAGAACTGGCTTCAGCGTGCAACTATCCAACACCACAGACCATTTCTCCTGCCCTTTGGACTGCTATGAGAGATGGATCCCAAAATCATTGACTAAATAAACTCAATGGAAATTTTAAAGGGATGGCCCATAGGCAAAGGGAACGATGCCTGTGTGTATATATCCAAAGGCAGAAAAGGATGCAAAAAAAGGAAAAGCAGAAAGGAAACTTTGCTGGTTTCAGTTCAGACAGAGTTAATTCTCTTCCTAGTAGCTGCTATAGTGCTGTGTTTGGGATTTAGGAGGAGAATAATGTCGACACACTAATGTTTTAGTTGTTGCTAAGCAGTGTTTACACTAAAGCAAACACTTTTCGGCTTCCTGCGCCACTCCACCAGCGAGTGGGCTGGAGGCGTAAGAAGCTGAGAGAAGACACAGCCATGACAGCTGACCCAGCTGGCAAAAGGGCCATTCCACACCATAGAATGCCATACCCAGTAAATAAACTGGGGGAAGTTGGCTGGGAGGAGCCAGTCGCTGTTGGGAACTGGCTGGACAGCAGCCGGCAGGTGGTGAGTAATGCACTGTGCATCACTTGTCTCCATCTCAGCCTGTGGAGTTCACTTTTTTTTCCCAACGCTACATCAAACTGATTGTTTTAACTTACGAAACATTTGCTACTGTTTTAAGAGCAACATGGACTGCCTTGTATACACACACCGGATTTGCACTGCACTCACAGAAGTCAAGTACGTGATTAAAAAAATAAATCCTGTATATTTACATAATATTAACATATTTACATAGTATTAACAGTCTAATATTTACATAATATTAACAGGTTTTGATGTTCAAATTGGTACTAAATTACCTTTCCTTAACAAGCTGTTCACTGCAAGCAGTAAAGCACAGAAATACTAATTGCAGTGGGAAGTTACAGATGATTTGGGGAAAGTCCATAACGGTTAAAACTGAAACTGAACTGCAAAAATTAGGAACATACATGAACCGAGCTTTGGCTCAATAAGAAGATTGATAAAGACTGAGGGATGTTTGCATTGGCAATTATGAATTGAGAATTTCTGTGGACTGGTACACTTGTAAAGTTGGATTGGAACCTCGGTAAATTACAGACATACATAAATATATGCACATACATATGCATATTCTGACTAAACATGAACATCTCCAACCTGAACAAGCCTTTTGGCAGATCAGCACTGGGAGGGTTTTGTTTTTAGAAAGAGAGAATTAAAACAAGGGCTGCCCAGGACTACATTCTGCCCTGAAGCTCTGACTGAATTTATTTCTCATGTTATGTAGTTTATCAGGATCTTATCCATGGAATCATTTGCTAAATTAACAGCTCAAACAGAATAGATTGCATTAAATGTTGTGGGTCAGGGGAAAATTAATTCCAAAGTTTTAAACTCTCAAGCCCAAATCCTGCACTTACATTACTGTGGATTTACGCCAGTGTAAATGAGAGAAGAATTTGGCCCCTGACCTTCTCCAAGCAGGTCATTATAGTTGAAATAGTAACTGATCTTAGAAAAACATTTTTGCTGCGAGGTATTTATTTCTGTATAAAGGTTTATGGAACATCATATTCTTTGCCCTTTAAGACTGATACTCACATATGTAAACACCACTGGGCCATAGCTTAATCCAACCTCTCTAAATCTGGCTAAAACAATGGAAATATCTTCTGAAACCATTGTGGGTTATATCCAATATAGTTAAAAACATCTGACTGCAACCGCAAATATGCTGGTATTTGGTTGTGCTATAAAAACATTTTTATGTCAAATACAACTGGGACTAATACAGTAAACTACACTTATGGTTAACCCTTGGAATGAACCACATTTAGATACTTGAAAGTTAAGGTAGTCTGCACTGATTACATTTTCTTATGGAGAGCATAAAATGAATGTAGGGCATAAAAAACTAATTACTAATAGTAATAGAGTAATTGGCACTTACATAGCACCTTCCATGCTATACTATAAACATACCAGCAATGTGATCAACTCCTGCAGCTACTTGCTCTCCTGAGTGCTCAAGATAAAACTGAGCCCAAGTGCTGCTTGTTAAGTGGATAAACCTGTGCCCCCTTTCCCCTCCACACCTACATGTGCTGGAGTGTACACACACAGACATTTCAGTGCTCACCAAACCCAGTGTTACCAGAGGGTTCTCATCAGTGCTTAGAAAAGCACCAACGAGGATAAAAAGGGAAAGCTGAGTTAGGTGGGGCTGCAAGGGGAGTGTTTAGCTGGCACAGAATGGTAGTACACAGAAAGGCAGGTTGGACACTCAGTTACTACAAAAAAAAAAAAAAGCATTTAAATAGAAGTAGTTGAGAAATTTTACTGAGAAAAACATTTTCCAAGTAAACGGTGTTCCTGGACAAGAAAGAATAATACTGTGAACAGTGCAAGACCTTGGATTTGCTGCCTGGGCTCTTGTGACAGAGCTGCTCAGTCCACCATCTGTTCAATACACAAATAATGGAAATGTTTGTGGTGCACGTGTATAATGTATTTGGAAAATAATGTATATCTTTATATAAAACTGATATCTGAGAATTAAACTCATACAAATGTGTAATATAAACTAACAAGAGATGCTCAGGAATCCATGTACCATTAATTAAATGGACTCAAGAACTGCAAATTCTACATCTCATGAAAAACCTTTTGGACAGAGGCTGCTGACAAGTCTTGCTATGGTGATGAAGAAGAACTAGCCCTAACTGCCCCCTCTGGTGATGCTGCTGGACTTAAGGCAAAATAGACAGAAGGGAGCACTGTGCCGCTCCAGGGACATTTGCCTGTCAATACAGGCACTGTGGCTGAAAGGCCTGATCTTTCTTCAGGGCAGATACTCAAATACTTGATTAAGCACACCCTTGCACCATGTCACTGCTTTGGAAATCTACATTTGTTTTGTATTATATTAATAAAATATTTATTATGTATAAGATGTTTTGTTCTCTGTGCTATTCCTAATTCTTCTCTACATGGCATCTGGGGAATGAAAGGAAGCTTTAATCTACAGGAACTCCTCATCACTTCCCTGGGTGGTAACAGCTAACTCAGTGCAAGCCTTGTATGGGGCAAGGAGGTTTCTCTCTGTATGTGTTGTTTCTCATTTATTTACACTGAATTTCACCAGCCATTCAGTGTCATGAACACAACTAATTTTAGATGCCATTAGCTAAAATAATCTTGGATCATTAGAAAATACTGTCAGCTCACTGCTGTGCAGATCACTCGTGAGTATGCTGAACAGCTCAAGCTCCAGGCCAGATACCTGTGGGAATGCACCACTACCTTCCCAGACATTTCTCCACAGCCATTGCTTCCCATCTTTCAAATCCATGGGGATCAATGAGACTGTTCTGAGAGGGTTTTAGAGTCGTTTAGCAGGGAACTTGTCAAGCTCCTTTGGCAATCCATACCCAGCATTTCAAACAGGTCACTCTTGTCCATGTGAGTGGCGGCTCCTGCATGTCCAATAATTACACTATTCCCTGACTGGGAAGTCATTAAAATATTGTTGCCTACTATAATATAAATGTCAGTTTTACACTTCTAAAATAAATAAACAGGGCTGCTATGGATTTCAGCTGTAGTCATTTTACAGTTATGTGTAGAAACAGTGCAAATAAGATAACCTTCTCCAGCTGCTTGATAATCCAAACCTGACTAAGTTTCCTTGACCTTCACTAGGAAGTCATCGTCAACTTATTTCAATTAATTTACAAATATTAGTGCCATCTGTTTTTGTAGGAAGCAGCCAGTGTTTTTTATTTGTATATTCACTGCAAATCTCTTTATCCTCACAGTCTAATTACTTGCATAATTTTAATAAGACCATATATATATGGCTGAATACACTAAATACTTACAGCAGGTCATCCAAGCAGATTCCTCACTTGACTGCTATCCCCACCCAGCCACACACCAAATCTCACTGAGTTTCTCACACATCTGCCCATGAAGACCGTGGACAACATCCAGACTTGGACCTGATCCTACTCTATTCAGTTCAAGAGCAGTGTTTTCAGCAGTACTACAGAAGTATAAATGTAGTACTGTGAAACTTGTCAGCTGCTCAGCTACAACTCTCAGCACCTTCCAGAGTTAAGCCAACATCTTAACAGTCATGCAATGAACCTGTATGCTAATAATTCAAACTGCCATATCTGAAAAGATTAAAGCAAACACAGTTAATTGCTACTTAGCTCAACATTCAGCCTTTTCCTTGCACAACAACATTGTGATCACATGGTGAGCACTGAGCTCCTGTCTTAGACCGACAGCAGCAAGATAACAAATAACATCATCCCTTAATGTACTTCATCATTAGGCATCCTTTTAAAATGAGCTGCCAGCATTGTTAAACTTTCCAACTCTTTGATACCAGATTGGTTGATCTTTTTTTTCCAGGTGGATAAAGTAGAAAAGACCCAATGAAAAATGTTCTGTTATCAGTTCTCATTTTGGTTTATCAGTAACTTCAACTGCATTTTGTTAGTCAAGAGTATGAACCTCTGTTTTATACACAATATTGAAGAGCCAAAGTTATCCTCTACAAAATGAACAACGAAGTTTTAGTAGCTTATTACAGTGATGCATTTTCTCCCTTCATGTTTTGATTTGAGTGTGTAAACTTATATTCCAGTATAGAAAAGCTTTGTGAATTTGGTAAGAAAGCATAATGTGTATTTTACTTTTGGATATCAATGAAATAGAGAAGCAGCCTTAATCATGTAACTCCTCTGATGTTTATAATTGAGAGCATCCCATTTCTACTGTATCTCATATGTAACTGATGAAAGAAAATGTGTGGGAGGTGAATTTATTTGTTTTTCAGAGCTACAACAGCAGCTGGTCAGCAGGTTCAGTCCAGGCCTCTCTAGTCAAAGTAGCTCAGGACCAGTTAGACAGAGATCTTAGGAGAGGTTTGGGAGGAAATGCAAATTGTTATTCAAAAGCAGACAGCTGGAGGGCAGGAAAAGTGGGGAGCAGCCATGAACCATTAATATCTACTTGCTAGTCTGATTAGTTCACAAATGAGAAAAGAGTGGGACATGTTGTGCCTCTTACTCTTTACCTAAATATATTTTAGTAGAGTATTTATATACCCTACTGTACATATATGTTTTAAGAAAAGGAAAAATTATGCCAAAATAAAATTCCTGCCAAATTCTGATGAGAAGTCCTCCCCCTTCCTGCTCCTCTTCCTTCCCTTGAATGGACACTGCCAGCATGTTAGTGCTGAGCAACAGCTGAGAGATGGACAAAGAAAGCACAAAACAACCTCAGTGTAACAGCAGTCAAGAACTCAGACACAGGAGTGGCCCCCACAAAAAATATCCTCCTGGCTTCCAAAGGAGAAATTAGGAGGATGAGCTAGCACAGCTGAGCTCATGTACATGGAGGACAGCAGCACATATCTCTGCAGGAACAGAAAGAGCATAGCAAAAGCCCTTTCTGCGCTCATCTGATTGCCAAACGCCTTAGTTGTGCAGGGGCACCTTTGGTTTTTCCCCAGGCACAGGGTAGGAAGCCCACAGCCTTCTGCTGCACCTGGAGAGAGCACAAAAGCAGACTGTGATTTTCAAAGATGAAGGTAATTTGTCCTGTATTATCTCTAGGCTGCCTTCTTGGAGAACACATACAGAAAATAAACTGCACAGTGGAGGAATACCTTTCATGCCTTCCATACTGGAGCACACAAAGGCTCCAAAGATTTTATTAATTCAATTCATCCGCACTCTCAAACCTTTAGGCAGTGGGGAGTAAGCTATTTATCTTTTGGTTTCTTGTAAGGAATTCACACTAGACTCACTGCTAAATCATTTTCCCTGTACTACTAGTACAGGAAATTAACTATAAATGGACTATGAAAACAAATAATTCTGCTGCAATTTTCCACCAATATTACTTTACAGTTTTAGTACATTTAGGAAAAGCAATATAGATTCAAAAAAAGAGTTACAACTTATTTATATACTGATCCCTAAATTATACCCTTTCCTCTTTTAACTGGTCCTACTTATATTTCTTGCTTATTCTGCAGAGGTGTACATATACATATATATATATATATATATATTCACATATATATATAAATATATATATATATTATATATATTATATATATATATTATATATATATAAATATGATGCTACAGCATCATAGCATGGTTTCATAGTTGACACTGAAGATAATTTCATTCTGAGACTACTATTTACTGAAATAAGTAGGAGGAGATAAAAGTCAGTTTATAAATTAATTTATAATTAATTATGTAGTAATAATTTAATTTATAAATAAGGAAGAGATAAAAATCAATTTCTTGTATTCATTACTATAAAGAAAACAGCTTTTGATGTTTATATAAATGGTGATATTGAGATATTCTGTGCTTTTTCAGTAGCTACTGATTTTTTTCGTAATTTCCTCCCTGTGCAAACACTACTGCATTTCTTTAGAAAGATTAAGCACCAAGGATTTATGCCTTCATTAAGGTCCATGTTTTGAAGAAATAAGAAATGGTGTGCTTTAAAGACAGACTATGCAGTTTGTTCTGAAAATGTTTTTTAAGCAACACAGGGGTAATTGTGGAGAAGCTCTGCATTTTGGGGTGATCTACTCCATACTGTTTGAAACTCCCTTGATAAAGTCTTACACCAACAGATTGTCAAATTATTTGACAGAAAATCTGCTGAGAGATATTTATTGAAATATGGTAACTAAGAGTATGCACTCTGCAAATTAGGAGTTTTTAGTACATATTTACAGGGCAAATAAATTAAACAATGCTCTGAGCTAAACACAAACAGCAAAACTTCAATTTTGCCTCACCGTAATGCGTTTATTTTAAGAAATATAAATCCTTTAGCGAATCAATGATGTGTGTTCACATTAGGGCTGGGTTCTGAAGCACTAAGTGGGAGCTGGAGTGAGCAGCAAACTGAGTGTCTGACTTGATGGCAAGGGCAAGTCTGTGCTGCAAAAAGCTGGCAGTAAACATCTTGTTCTTCACACTTTACAACAGAAAAGCCATGTGGAAATGAGGTTTTCCACCACTACAGATTTCAGGCTACAGTCATACCCATCAATTTTAATGCAGTTTACCATTTAAATAGCTAGGGCCAAAATCTACAGTAAGGATCTGGAGCTGAAGTCTTTATAGGCTGAGTGGGAGTAGAGTGTGCTCCTGGTTTTTCTGTAGCAGTACAGTGGTAGGTGTTATAAGTGAAGAAAACAATTTTATTTTGTCATAGAAAACATGCAGATCTACAAACTGAAATCTCAATTCAAAAGGAGTTTTTTGTGAGAAAGCTCAAACTAGACGTTTCTGTGTAAAGTCCCAGCTTCACTGAATTCAGTGGATAAAACACCAGTTCCTTCACTAGAGGTACCACTTCACTTTTTGTTTGAATTTCTTTCAAATTAACATTTCCCTATAGAAAATATTTAAAACAACTCTTTTTTCACCCCCTCTTTTATTTTTTAAATTTTTTTTTATTTCCCCCCCCTCCTCAGTAGGAATCACTTTTCTTTGCCAGAAGCACTTTGGTCAGACCTACAAAGGAGCTGCAGACAGAAGCCATGAACAGATGTCCTCTTCAGGACCCTGCTGTGAGTTGGAAGGGGTTACTACTCTCAGCTGCTCAGCACCATTCCATGCTCTCCTCATTAAGGATCACCCCCACTGATGTGCTCATTGAACAGTTTGTATGAACACTTCCTACATGGCGCAGCTTCAGGCTGAGCCTGTTAGCTTGGTACAGACCAACGATGAGCAAAACAAATGGAGCTGGATTTTGCTTAAAAAAACCGAGGGAGCTCCTGCACAGGCGGTGTGAGTGGATGGAGAGGGCAGCAGCCTTTGGCAAGGGAAATACAGCAAGTAGCTAAAGACTGGAACTTATCCTGGTGACATGGCTGGATTTGGAGGAGTCTGTCCGTGGCTCAAACTAGCAGTTCCTCCAGTATGTAATGGATGCAGAGTTACCCAGATATCAGAAGGAATCCGGGTCCAGATTTCATCTGGAGACGTTCAGCTAAAAGAGAATTTGTCCTGGAAGTGATATCACAGACACTTAAAGTTACTAGGAATTACAGAAAACAGCTACCCAAGCTGCAGTTCAATAGGAATCACAAGTAAATTAATGACAGTGTAACTTCCCTACAAAAAACACGTTCTTGTAAATTCCTGAGCATTGGCGTCCTCTGAGTACTTTACAACTCCTGGGTATATTTTGGCCCGTGAAATCTGCCTGATGTGCTGGAACCCAACTGCCCTCACCAGACAAGCAAACAAGCAAACCTCCTTGGCCATGCAATTCTTTCAGGAATTAAGAAACATTCATAGGGGTTCTCACATCTTCCTAACGACAACAAACAGTTAGTCAAGTTACCTTTGTTAAGCAAACCAATTTTCATTGCTTTCATTCAAACCGCCTTAAAATAGAATTCTTGCCTGCTTTATTTTGTCAGATGCAAAGAAAACTGAGAAACTGTATCCATTGTTCCTTAAAAGAGCTTATTAGTGAAACAAAGACCTTTTTTTTCCAGTGAGTGCTGTTTGTGCAGTTACTTCATGACATTTATTTGGATTCCGTCCCAGGGGAAAAAGGCCAAATTCAGTTTCAGCACTTGCCTACTACAGCATAAACAGTCATTAGTTAACAGATCTTTTTTGGCGGTCTTTATGTAGCCTCCAACATCAAAGCACGTGATATCCATGAAATAATCAAAGCAACATATGTACACTGAAGCACTGTACGTACATTATTTTTCAGTAGCCTAGCAATCCTCAGAAATTTGAAGAGGTTCTCCTAGGCCTTGAGCCAAAGCCCTTGGAAGCTGATGCTTTTTTTTTTTTCTCTTTGACTTCAATAGATGCCGAGTCTGGTTGTCAGATAATCACTGCCATGTTAATGGCAAACTACTTTCCATTTTTATATTAATTTCCTGCTCAAGGAAGGTACAGGACTGAAAGCACTGGAGAATGAAATCATTTGGCCTGTTTCTACACAGGGCAGAGAAAACCTGGGTAACAGCAGCCAAATCCCCTCTTAAGGCTTCAGTGAGTCATCCTAACCATGGCATGGAAGAGTGAGTGGATACTTCCTTTGCCGCCGCTTTTCCTCTTATGAAGGGCAGCACAAAAACCTGCAAAAATCATGGTGTTTTTTGTGCTGTGTCCACTAGAACTGGGAATAAGGCCAATTTATTTTTTCCTCTAATGCCAAGCATTTCTCCTATAGGTGCAAGTTTTTAGGGAAATGCTGGCTACCTCAATACTGGCTGTCTCAGATCTGGCTTTGCCTCCCATTTTTCTACATCCTGCCACATTACTGGCACTGCCTACACTTCAGATCTTGTGTAACATCACAGTTTTTCTCCAAGTCCTTCAAAGAAAAAAAAATAAAATAAAAAAATAAAAAATCCAACCAAAACTAACATAGTAATGTGCTTGCCAGCCCCCTCCTAACATAAACAAGGGACATTAAATGAGTCAGGGGAGATAACTTTCCTGCTGTTAGCAGCAGAGTCCTTCTGCCCTTGCTCTGCATTTGGTCTTGGGCACTGCTGAGATCTGGCTTTTGAACAACAGAGAGGAGCAGGAGCAGGCCAGCAGGTCAAGGGGGGTGATCCTGTCCCTCTGCTCTGCCCTGCTGAGACCCCACCTGCAGGGCTGCATCCAGCTCTGGGGTTCCCAGTGTGGGAAGGACACAGACCTGTTGGAATGAATCCACAGCAGGTCCACCAAGATGATCAGAGGGATGGAGAACCTCTCCTGTGATGAAAGGCTGAGAGAGCTGGAATTGTTGAGCCTGGAGGAGAAAAGGCTTTGGGGTGACCTAATTGTGGCCTTCCAGTACCTGAAGGGAGCCTACAGGAAAATCCCTATAGAGAGGGACTATTTACAAGGACATGTAGTGGCAAAAGAAGGGGGAATGGCTTCAAACTGACAAAGGAGGTTTAGATCAGATATCAGAGAGGAATTGTTTGCTGTGATGCACTGGCACAGGTTTCCCAGAGAAGCTGTGGATGCCCCATCCCTGGCAGTGTTCAAGGCCAGGTTGGATGTGGCTCTGAGCAGCCTGGTATAGTGCAAGGTGTCCTTGCACAGGAGGTTGGAACCGAATGATCTTTAAGGTCTCTTGCAACCTTGGCCATTCTAAAATTCCGTGATTCCATGAAAAGTTCACTGTCAGAAATGGTTGTGAATACACAGCCTGATTTGATTAAATGAAATCTATTTTCATGAGGGAAATATGCAATGTGTACTGGCAAAAGAGGCACAGCAGACAGGCTTTGTTGAAGCTGAAAGAGGTGGTAGAGTTGGCCTGGGAGGAACATAGATACTTCTGGAGAGAGAAACCTAAAACTAAATCCCCATAAGAAGAGACCGTAAGTAGTTTATTGTTAGTTGAGTAAAAACAGAATTCTGGAAAAAAGTGGGAGAGAGTAGGAGAGTTAGTGCATGGGTAAAGAGCTGCAACAGGGTTTAAATTTTTCAAGAAGCAACTGATGGAATAAAGACAGTATTTATATTTATATATTTATACATAAAATCCATGAAGGTCAAATAGTAAAACATAAATAATTTAAAAATAAAATAAATTTGAGACATACTTGAAGGTTGAAAATAAAATGAATTTAGTGGAACTATTAAAGGCAAGATCCAAATCCCATTGAAGTTGGTGGAAAGAGAATCACTGACTCCTACAGTGTTGGAGCAGGACCAAAGAGAACAACAAAGAAATTTCCAAGGACTGAAAAAGTATCAAGAAAATCTCAGTGGTTTCTTCACATCTGTGTTTGATAACAAAGAACACTGGTGACATTCATGAAGGATGCATTTCTGGGTACTAATGAGGACAAAGTGAAGGAATCTGTGAAGTAACCAAGTACAGGAACAAAATAAAGACAGATAAGTAGTAATGGATTATACCCACAGATGAAGCACAGCATTTTTTGAGTTCATCTGTGCACTGTATAATTTTTCCTGCCATGTTGAGGAAAGTCTTACAAATTTGTACTCTAGATTTCTGAGTACACTGGGCACCAAATAAGTGAATGTCAGTTGCTAAAAATAAAATAGAAGGCAAATATTTTAAATTATTTTCTCTTTTAAAAGGACATTTTCTATTTTGGCCAAATATTAGTAAATGAAATTGACATTTTTAACTATTTCTTCTAGAAACACTCTCTTCACAAAAATGAAGCCATGACATGATTTGCAATGAGACAGAGTATTTGGACTGAAAGTCTGAACTCTCTCGTTTTTGGTTGCTTTTACAAACAAACAAGCAAAAAAGCCATACCAACAATAAGCAAAGTAAAATATTTCTGAATATGAAATAGCATGTGTATTGGACATAGAGCACACTCACTGGATTCAATATGTCATTATCAGTATGAGCTTAGGCGTGTCTGAACAAAATACTTGGTATCTTTGTGTATGAACATGCCCACTGGCAATCCATGGCTCCTTGTCTCAACACATCCTTAGCAATTGCAGTGAATTGGAGAAGCAGAATTTTCTATCACCTTAATCATTCTCTCTTGTATGGTCGGTTATTCCTTTGTCCCCACAGGACACTGTCACAGCTGAATGCAGAAGTCTGGACTGGTGAATAACTGGGGGTTAACTGCAAGTTCCAAAGGGTGTTTTGCACACTATGCTGTTAATTGTTTCTTACCTGCCATGCCTATTCCAGCTGGAGAAGTTGGGAAAGACAGCACAGACACCAGAGAAGCTGCATATGTACTGCAGTGGAATAAATAAAGTGGCATTTGCAAAGTCAGATGCTAAGGCTATTTAGGAGAAAACATTCAGTATGTTCTTCCTTTGGGTAAAGCAGATAAAACCAGACCATGCAGAGATATAAATGTGCAGAGCTACTCCACGAGCCCAAACTGGTTGCAATTCTTCCATCAGTCAGTCTCTGTGAAATCTGTTATAATCTCATGACCCAGCTGTGAACTGTTCCCTTAAAAAGCAATTCCTCTGGGTATTAGGTTTCTGATTATTCAGGACAGCCAGATGCAAACAGAAGACCTGCAACACATTTCAGGTGCTATTGAAATGCAAATACATATAAGGTATATTCTTTCTGCTTCTCCCAGAGACTCATAGTTCAGGCAGTTTCATTTGCAATGCAAATTTATTATGGGAAAATATTCTGCTCTACAGTTAGAAAGAGGTAACTTTAAGTTTACAGAATTTATCCCAATTTCTTTCCGCTAAGAACCAGGAGGACCTTAGACCCCTATGTTTGCACAGATAGGATTGCAAAAATGCCCTGCAGTACAAGCTCCTATACTTCAGT
This sequence comes from Cyanistes caeruleus, assembly GCF_971803275.1. Classification (NCBI taxonomy): domain Eukaryota; kingdom Metazoa; phylum Chordata; class Aves; order Passeriformes; family Paridae; genus Cyanistes; species Cyanistes caeruleus. The sequence goes on from NC_141706.1 coordinate 21,369,918, forward strand.
CTGAGCTGCTTTAAATGTCCAAAAAGATGTAGCCTCTGGCTCTCCATCATTTCCTCTGGGAGACAAGTTCTATTATGTCAGAGCTTTTCTCCCTGTTCTGTAATACATAGCCCCTACTGATATTTAATGATATAAACCACAACAGATGGCTGGCAGAGCATTGTGGTAAGTTAATAGTAACTCTTGCAGGCATTTAGAAGCTTGAAAAACCTTGGAAGAATCCTCTAAAAGAAGAGAGAACCACAGAGATAACATTAAAGATATTTTTGTCCTACTTGAAATACAGGACCTGTCACTGGTACCAAAAAACTACAAAAGATTTTATTAATTAACTGGGAGTCAAGGGAAACCTCTCCCTGCATATAAACTTTTGGCCTGCTTTCACAAAAAATTCGCAAAAACAAAAACAACCTCTCTCCCTACAACATTTTGTATATGCTGCTCTTTCAGGGAAAGGCAGAGAAGCAGGTGATGGTATTTCATGGTGTCACATGTCCTGTCTGCAAATTCCTGAGAGAACCTCCCAGTTTGGGATTCCAACGGGGAGCACCAGCCCAATGGCCAATCAACCAGCTGACTGCAGATTTGGCAGGTGCCAGGTACAGGTGTGAGGCTGGAGACACCTCACTCAATTTGACCTCGAGAGAAAGGCTTCCAACTCGTTTGCTCTAGAGAGGTGAAGTTCAATGTCTCTGAAATCCTTTTCTTGAACTCTGACATTAGCCTCTGAAAGGCATTTAAGTGTTCTACTCCCTCCGACTACAACAGCATTTAAATACCTCACAGTACCTGCCTGACATGAATGACAGCTATTTGCTTGAATAATTCAAAACTCAATACCAAGCACCATTTTTGTCTTTCTACCTTCCCAGCCATTCCAGAATCCTGATATTTCACTTTCTTTAGACCGCAGCTACCAAAAATCAAGCACGGCTTTTGCAGACCCCTTCCCCTTTGCTGCTCACGTTCCCTGGCTACGAACGAGGACAGTGATGTACAACAGGCTCTGGCTGACGATGCCCCAGCTCTGCCAAGAGCCGCCACTGCCCCGGCTCAGCCCTCTGCAGGGAGTGCCACGGGATTTTCTCACACGGAAAACAAACGGTGCCCCCGAGCTGTGCCCCCATCCCCAGCAGCGATGCTGCTGAACTCGTAACGCAAAAGCTCCAGCGACGGGAGCTCGAGGCTGAGTTTTTGTCATAACTTGCATTGTGTAGCAGGGTCTGGAGAGCTGCTGATTTCTGAGCAAGGGGGTACTAAATAGAATTCTGCAGCGTAAGGGCCAGGGGATGACAACTTCTGTGAGATTTTAATGAATAGACATTACGGCTCAGACTATAAATAAGTCACTTAGAGGACTGGTATGTACACACACTAGTGTAACATTCCTATTGATTTCATTTGCTGCAGTTGTGGCCTCTGGGTGAAATGACAGCTCCCAGTAATGGAGTGGGGACTGGGTTGGCCAAGCACCCACTTCAAGGTGGCAGCTCTCTTCCACACAGGCTTGGCATACAGAAAGGGATGGGCTGAACTCAAGCACATGGAAGTTTAAAAAAAAAACAACCACTTCAATACTTCAGTACTTTCAAAATTTCACTGGGCTTATAGAAGGAAATATTAAATGCTTGTCTATATTTAGGTCACTTACACAAGGCTGCATTTATGTGGTAAATCTATCACCTCTCTTTTTTTTTCCCTCCAGTCCTCTCCATTCAGAGGCCTTTCATTTTTTCCTTCATAGACTTAAAAACACTGTTTTGGTGTCTGGCATAGTCTTCTGGCACTTCATCCTACCTTAAAGTTTTGGTACAAGAAGCTGAAAGGACTTCCAGGTAAAAAAGCAAGAAGGTTCCCTTCTATAAAGATCTCCTTTTTAAATTCAAAATTTCAGAAAAGCAGCAAAACTTGTATCATATGGGTTTAGATCCCAGGTCCACACCAAAGCCTGGAGGACCACTGGGTCTGAACCTTTTCCCTGCGGCCTTTTTATTCCCTAGTTACCAGCAGGGCTAGAAGAATGTTCCAGAGATGAGGGAGTAAAGCTGTTGTACCTGTATACTTTGATAGAGATTTCTTCCTTTTTTGTGTTTGCTGAACCCAAAAATCTAGGTCATAGATGAATTCCAAAATCAAATAGCCAACTGAGTTTGTAAGGGAATCTAGAAATGACCACACCAGGGAAAAAGATGAGACTTTACACACTCACCAGTTGGTTTTATGACTTTTCTTGTTCCTGGGGACACCAAATACACACAAAATACTTGTTTCGAGTGAGATTTGAAACACTGATAGATCAGGAAACACATTGTACTTAATATAAAATACGTTATAGTGTTTTTCCAAAATATGCCTGGATTTTTATATGCTCCATTTTGAGATATATTTTAAGTAGTTGAATTAAAGATGAGTTTTGTCAGTGACATCTGACGGACTAGAGCTTGACCATAGCTTTGTCACACATTATTAGAGTCCAAGTTTATAAAATATGGTTTCTTATGCCTTTCAACATGCATGTCGAATTCCCTTTTACTGTCACTGTACTTCTTTTTGCCACTGACTTCTAATAATTTCCAGTTTTTCTAAAAATTTTTGGGGAATATGTACTGAGTATCTCTGAATCTTCCTTGAGCTCTGACTGACAAATGTACAGGGAAGTCTAAAACCAGCCAGAACTCCATGAGAGTTACACACCAGCTGGGAAGTTTCTTTGTGTCTTGCTATTGCCAAATGATGGTGCAGTGCTACAAAATATTTAGTCTCTTTCATTTTTATGTTCATCTAATAGATGCCAGCACTCATTTAGTCTTAATCCAAAAATGAAACTCATTCACACACGACAAAAGTATGCTTCACTACTATCATGATGTAAAATGCTTTTGCCTTCAGAAACTTTGAGCTTCTGATGAATGCAGTGGTGTAGTTTTAAAGCTAGATTAAAAAGAATGGACAGCAGCAAGCATTTAGCTTTAATTTTAGCAAGGAAAGTGTTGCTTTCTTGGTTGCGCAGACAGGCAAAATGAAGAAAAGGGAGGTCATCCTTCTAGAGAGTCAAGACATGCTTGTCACACTGCACAGCAGGGCTCTTCTATAAGAAGATAAAACAACAATGCTGAAAGTACAAAATAACATTAATTTTTTCCATTTTAAACAAGGAAGTGAACTGCGTCAAGCATATCGGTGAAAAAAATGAATTTTTTTTCAATAACATGCAAAAATCACTCAGGTAAATTAAAAATCTTTCAGATCTTAGGAACAGTCCTGTCAGAGAAACTGTGAACTGAGGCAGCCTCTCTGGAGCCAGCTCAGCATCACCACCTGAAGCTAGATTTAACAGAAACACAACCTCTGCATGCGGTAGGTAGGGCCAGCCTTAGTTTCTTGAGTGGTCTCTTTGATGTTACTAATTTTATGCTGTATTTTAAAATTCAGAATAAAATGGTGGCCACTTGGCTCTTTGATGAGGTATTATTCATAAGCAAATGGGGAGGTTACTGTAAGGACATGCTGTGTGTGGCTGAGGTTAAACACACCAAAACAACTGTTCTGGCTTCTAATTTGAGCAACACAGCAATTACTTCGCTCTGACCTACCTGGAAACCAAACAGAAGGGTTCATACCTTCCTTTTATTGACCAGACAAGTTTAGTCACACATTTCACTTATCCTATTATCACCACCTAATTGCTTACAAATCTTCAAAATTAGCCTGATGCTCTGACAGAATTCATAAGGAAATGTTAACAGAAAAACATTATAGAGTTGCTGTCTTCAGCCAAACTAAATGAAGCATAACCTCTTAGGTTATTTGAAGAATAACCTAATTTGAAGACCCACTTAGGGTCTTCAAATTCCCTTAATGTTAATGCAAAATTGCTTTTGAGAACAAGATTTTATTAAATTGATTGCTATATTTTTTGAGTGCAGGATGAGCAGGAACAATCCAGGAGGCAGGTGATCCTGTGCTGGGAACCTGATCTAGAGGCTGGTAACTATACACTGCAGATATGCAGGATTCCAAAGAGACTACAGGCTCTGCAATTCACTTATTCCAGAGCTCTGAAAAATCACATTTTCTAAGGAAAGACATGACTGAGATAACTAGTGGCTAGTATGGAAGGCATAGAGAGCAGAAATCAAAGAACCAAAGCATAGCCTTGGGTGAGAAGATCATAACAAGCCCTGCTGTTTGCTGGGCCTTGCTCATTCATTGGGGACATCTGGGTTAGTCAACCCTTGCTAGCTCTGGTCTTTGCTCTTGCTGTTATGACAAATCCTGAGCCCATTATTGTGAATGGTTTTGTGAATGACACACCCATGGGCAATGCACTCGCAAAAACCTATACTTGTTTTTGGGAATGCACTGCCCACAAACACATGTTTTGGCTTTGGCCCATTACTTTGCAGCACCTGCTGCTAAATGCAGAAAACATGTCACCCTAATTCCGTTTCTAGGATGCACGTTACTTGTCTGTTCCTGAAGTGAACAATGCTGAGGTCATGGTATACAACTCTGATGTCCCAAGCCTGGAGTTTGAAAAGTACCCAGAAATACTGGAGAGCCTCTTCTTGAGGTACTCTTCCCTCAGAAAGCAGGCTGACTTTTTTTTAGCATTCCCACTCACTACTCTCTTCAAGTTTTAACTCTTCTACAAGCAATATCACTCCAGAAAGCAAGCAGCAGACAGATCTGATGTGCCACATGGGCTCCATCATGTTGGCCCTGGAACAAATGTGACCCCCAGCTATCGGCTGCTGGGGCCAGAAAACAGAGTTCTCTCTACTGCAACCTGGCCAGGCTTGCTCAGAGTGGATGTGTGCCAGAGGCTCTCTGCTGAGCACTAGTGAAGGCTGAATGGTGTGGAGGCCAGTCTTCCATCTTGAACTTGGAAGTAACATCTCTGATGCAAAGCACAGATCTCATCACAGCCCGTGAGGTGGTGCTCAGATCACTGTCTCACGTACACATTTCTGCTCTCAGAGGCCATTAACAAGCCAAGCCCTTTAGACTTCTTTGGAAAATCAGGCCTTAATGCATAGAATGACATTTATTGCCTATTTCTGACTGTATTTTCTGCCATTGTATGACTTGCTTCCAGCCTAGCAGTACCTGTGTTAAAATCCTGTTCACTCCGGAATTCACATGCTGTGGTGAACTCTCTATGGTGTGGATATTGTCCAAAGGTCTTTCCACACTCACTGCAGTGTGTCTCACTGGTAAAAACAATGAACTGTGTTACCATCTGACCAATTGCTGATATGTATATCTGATTTTCCCAGCATTAAGTAAATTTAAGTGTTCTGGGCACAGCATCAACATTCTGACAATTTTCTTATACTTTGGCTTTTTAAAGGACAAAAGTAGAAGAATACAGAAACTGTTTCATGGATAGAATCACTTTGGATTCAGTTCTGCAGGTTTAGATTATATTAATACAGCTAATAAAACAGGAAACATTTTCATATTAGTATTTCAGTACATGCTTTTCTTTTTGTAGTGTTATTTTCATCCCATGTCAGACAAAAATTTATGGCAATTCTGAAATGCTGAAAATATTTTTAGAAAATGTGATTAAACAGAAAAAAAAACCCAAACCAAACAGAAAATAAAATCCACAGAAAGATAAATAAGACAGCATTCCTCATGGTAGACTTGGCAGTGCTGGGTTAATGATTTGACTTCATGATCTTAAAGGTCTTTTCCAACCCTAAATGATCCTGTGGTTCTATGAAGCAAAAACTTTGTTTACCTAGACATGCAGAACTGAAGCTTTACGAACTAAGGGAATGTCTGCATCTTTTAAAGCCTCTCTTATAAACATCCTTTTCTAATACTGTCAAAACACAAAACAGACTCCAATTTTTAAATTAACTTGTCAGCGTTTGTGAGATGCTAAGCTAAAGAGAAAAATACAGAAGCTGTATGTGGCCACATACACAGATTTTGTGTATTCATGATGTTTTCTTTTGCTATGTTGACAACCTCAGCCCTTCACTCCCAGTAACCACAAGAGAGATACACCTGTAGCAACTCAGAGCCTGGAAATCAAGCCTTTAAAAATCAACTTCAATTAACATGCCTCTGTGTCACCTGACGTACCTTGGAGGCGAAAAAAGTGGATATGAAAGTGTGTTTGTTTTCCTTTGCCATGCCTTGCAATAAGAAATTTCATTCAATATTTATCTAAGGATTTCGGTAGTAAGTAGAGAGTTTGTGGCAATCCAGTGAATGTTTTCACAGTGCTGTTGTTACTGCAGTTGTAAAGTTTCACTTATGATTGAATGTTCAGGGCTGGTAAAACCCTATGTCTCTTTACTGCTCACAGATGTGTCAGAAAAAAATTTACTAAATGCCTGTTTTTTATTACTGCTCTGCTGATCCTTTTTCTGTGGACATTCCAAAATGCAAGTTAAATACGATGGTGAATGTATCTTCCAGATATTCACATTAAAGAGCGTAATTCATGTAACATAAAACATACTACCATAACAAAGCTGTAAGATTTAAAAAGAGATTTTTTTGGAAGTAAGATCTAATTTCATCCCTCACAAATGTTCTCAATTCAATCACTGAAATAAATATATATATGGGTATACATAGATTTTTTTATATATTTACTTTATAAAACTATATGCAGGTAAATGTTTTTACCTGCATATAGTTTTATAAAGTAAATATATATAAAAAAAGGTATATGCAAAAGGTACCCCGTAAGTTCTGCCAGTTGGATGCAGATGTAGACACCTGAAGGAGTGTGCTACAAATTTTACTAAGACATTGAAGTCTATTTTGGCATTTTGTTCTTTTATTTAATCTGAATCATCAATGTAGTAACTCCTGGTATTTCTCAGTATCAGAGCTCAGTCTCAGAATGCCTCGTACACCCAGCGTAAACAGTCCTTTGGCTGTACAAAGCTGCCAGGAATTCTCTGGAAGTCAAAAGGTCAAACACACACTGACTGTTCAAGGTCCTATTTTCATAAACATTGGTGACCAAGGAATACTGTGAATTTCTTTTCCTCTTTCAGGCTGATAAAACACGTTTTTGGATAACAAGTTTTAGAAGGATATCAGAGCCTGCCATGCTGTCCTGAAGGATTCCAGAGTCTATTTCACCAGTGACACACATTGGGTCACATATGTTGGGTTTTTTAATCCCATTACAACTTCTGTGGCCAACTGCACAGAACAGATACAACTGGATAAATTTTTTTCTTCTGCAAACAGATTAAGCAGGAAAGAAAGGCACTTTCCTGATTATCAGAGATAATCACTTTTCTGATTCTGATAATCAGAGAGAAGAAATGATTAGCAGTACCAATTAATTTAACATACCATTCTCATCTGTTACACATACACTGGTAGAAAAATGGTTTTAACAGTCAGTACAAGTTCATGGGTTCTTAGTTTTTTATATAACTGAGATGGTGTAACTGCACAGAAAACTGCAATGTGTTTCATCTAATTAAGTACATGTAAGACTGAAACTAAAAAAATGCCATTACATCCCTTCAGACCGGAAAACATGTTAGATGTACCACAAAGCAATGCTACACAAACATCTTGATTTTATAACTTTACTCTGCTTTTGTGAACGTACAGCCAGTTATTTACATTACCAAAATGGATTTTCCTGTGATGTCTGACTAATAAACTCTGACGCTCAAGCACCTGCAAAAGAAATGTCACTGCTTTGTAGTCTCTGCCATGACCATTTCACCTTCTATCGTCTGAAATGATCTCAAATTCTTCTCATCAAAGTATATGTTACTGAGGCAAGGAGCCTACATTAGTACTTTAAACACATGTTGTAACATCCACTCTATTTAATCTTCCTGCCTTTTCCCTCTGAAAAGGATGCTGTCATGCATGAATATACTGTTCCTTTATGCAACTCCTGCCACAAAGCCAACCATGTCTTCCACACAAGCTTTTGCCTTTGTTGTGGTTCACTGTCTTTTAATATCATCTTTTCAGCTGCACTGTCGTCATCCATCATGCTGCAAAACCCAAATAACAGATTTAATGAAAACAAAGTCTAATTTTATAGATTTTGCCCAATGGAAACAAATCTGTTTTATGCCGGTGCTGTTGCTAACCAGATGACAATTCAGATTCTCAACATCTACTGAGGTGCCAGAAGGGGAGAGAAGTAGCACCTTCCTCCAGCTCTCACCAAGACATTCCATGCTGGGATTACAGGAAGAAACTAATGCTAACTATACTGAGGTAAACACCATTTTTATAGTGATAGCATAAGACAGAGCTGTCTTACCATATTGAGTCTCTGTGATGGAGTACCTGCTTCTTTCAGAGTGCACTTACTGTCCTACAACAAAACCAGTTGTGAAATCCATCAACTGTTACGAGATGAGATCCACCATATACAAAAAAAGTGATGCAGCAGCTCAGTATTAACTAGTTTTGACACAAATTACATGTGGCATGCACCATCTGGCTTAAGAAAAAAAAAAAAAAGCAGACAAGGAAAGGAATATGCAGGGATACCACTGCCTTTCGTGACTGAGTAGGATTGGAGAAAAGCAAGCTTGAGTAGCAGATATTTGCTGCAGGTAGTGCTATCAGGGTATAAAAAATAGCAGCTGTCAGAGAGATCCTGAGCTTATTTCAAAAGCCTCAGAAACAGAAGGACCTTTGCTAATTAAATATTCTGTAAAGAATATATTTAATATTCTATTAAATATTCTATAAAGAAAATGTACAGGACAAATAATATATCACACAGCTCCTTAGAGGTGATTGTGCTTTGAAAAAAAACAAAAAAAAAAACCCACAACCAAACGGTGATTTTTATGTAAGGAAAAATATTTCAAAGTGAGTATTCTGTGCAAAGCCATATGCAGAAAGTGTTTCTGTGTCATGTAAACTTCATAGAGCTCTTCTGTTCTCTGCTCTGTGCCTCTGGGACCCTGTCTGGCACAGTTTGACCTCCAAGGAGCTTTAATGAAAAGCACATCAAGCCCAAGTGAGGGACTTTTTGATGTTAGCACTGCACGTCACCAAAGAAACCAATACTTTTCAAGTGGTGTTGCACCTCCTCCAGTAAAAGCAGCTTGTCCTCAAGACAGCAGTGTAAGGGTTTGAAAACACAGCATCCAACTCGTGCAGCTCTCACACTCGCACAGAAACGATTGTGAGTCCACTCATGACAATTCCCATGGAAAAAGAGACTGTCACTGCATTTATCTTGCAGGCCAAATACGCACCAGCCCCGAACACAAAGTGCCACAGTGTCATATCTCAATACAAACTCCTTTTTGAAAGAGTAAAATAGATGCTGTCAGGATACTATTTCTAGGATTGACAGGACATGACACAATGTACACCTGGAGCAGCAGAGCTGTCCTTGGCAAAAGCAGTTCTGATGGTCAGCTCTACCCCCCATCATCTTGGACAGACCATGCACTTTAGCTGAAATACATTCACCTTTATGCACCTGACAGCACAAAAATTCATAGGGTCAACCTGATGAGCTGGGAGAACGAAAATGTGCCTTCCTAACTGCAATTGGATAGGGCAGCAACTCACCTGCACATACCAGCACAAACTTAGCTGACCTCTGGACACATTCTAAATGTGTCTAGGAAGAGTTGCCTGGTCAACAGAATTTTAGACTGATCCCTCAAATGGAAACTAAAGTGATTTTACAAAAATGTACATACTTTTACAAATAAGAAATATGCATTGTAAAATAGGATTTCACATTTATTTTTTCTGATGGGAAAAGTACCATACTAAAATGTCCTGGCACAAAATTCTCAAATAGCTTTAGGCAAAAATGTAAAAATAACTTAAAATCTGAAAAATGTACTGAGACATTTAAAATCAGTTCCCCTCAGAGCTGAATACAAGCACTGAAATTTACTGATTTTATAGGTGCTACTCTCCTGAAGTGTAACATTGCCTAACTTGCTACTTGTGATCCTACTTCTGATCTTAGAAGCAAGGTCACGATCCTACAACCTTAAAGTTAATTGCCAGTTTTCCTACACACTTTGATGTGAGCTGAAGTAGGGCTCAAAGCAATCATGGATATACTTAAGCTCCTTTAAATCAAAGTGACTACGGGAAGGGGAAGACGGCAGAAGCGGTGCCCTTGGAAACACCCTGTAAAAATGGAAATTCTCCCTTCCTGAAGCAACTCCCATTCTCTGCATATCTGGAGACTTTGTCAGCAGTTAGTAAATTAGCTGTACTTTTTCTTCCATCTTTCTCTTTCAACTCTAAGATAGCTAGAAAAGATCAGAGGTTGAGCTATGAAAATGTTCATGTAATAATATTGAACACATGAACATGTAATAATATTGAACACATGAACATGTAATAAATGTTCATGTGAAAAATACTGAGCATCGTAGCTCCTACTCAGTATGTATTTAACAAAACTATTTTTGATGGACAAGGAATTACTACATTTAGAAAAAAAACCCAACTCATTATCCAGAGGACAGATGGGAGAAATGCCAGATTATGTACAAGCACACAGATGAGTGCTTTCATTGGAAAACTAGAGAAAGAGACGTCATGGTTGGCTTAGGAAGAAGTGACAGATATTGATATAATCACATTAAAAGCAGAATTTCCCGTTTCATAGCTGTAATTATTATTGTTTTAATTTTTCACTATTTCAAGCCTTTGTGGGTTGTATCTTTAGAAAGAAGGAATCTCATATTTTCAGTAAAATAGGGATTTCATTTCCAATTAAAGACTTTTGGTGTTCAAACATAAAGCTCACAATAACTTAGCTCATGGGGTTTTTCCCCCCCACTGTAAACGTGCACATAACCAGACAACTTAATTCTACAACATTTCCATGAATTTGATGCACCTGGGTTAGGAGAACCTCAAGCTCAAGTACAGGAGAATTGATCAAGACAAGCTTTGGAGAAAAAGACTGGGGGCTGTTTGTGGATGAAAAGCGCAATATGACCCAGCAGTGGATACTTCCAGCCCAGAATGCCAACTGTATCCTGGGCTGTATCCAAAGAATTGCAGGCAGCAGGTTGGGGGAGGTGATTCTGCCCCTCTGCTTCATTCTTCTGGGACCCCATCTGGAGCTCTGGGGCCTCCAACACAAAAATGACGTGGACCTGTTGGAGCAGGTCCAGAGGGAATCCACTGAGTTGATCAGAGGTCTGAAGCACCTCCCCTGTGAAGACAGGTTGAGAGAGCTGGGGTTGTTCAGCCTGGATAAGAAAAGGCTCCAGGAAGACCTTACAGCACCATCCTGATGCCTAAAGCTCATCTTATTCTAAAGCTTACACACCCCTAAAATTCTTAGTCTTGTAATGGATTTCTTTCTAAGTAGAACTTCACAATTATTTTCATCATGAGGGATCTGGTCCTAAGACTGAAATGTGACAAAACTCTTTCATTACATAAAATAAGAGAAAAATCACACATGGATGAACCTTGCAGACACCTCAAAAGCACTTCCTGCTTTAATTACACCCCATTCTCATCAGTCTGTACTGCCATGTGAGATTTATCAGTGACTTCCTAAATCCTGTACAACAGTACTGACTGGTGAGTAAAGGACTGGAAAAAAATCTCATGAGTCCTGCATAAATGAATGGGGCACGGGAGACTGCTGCTTTTTACCAGGCAACACTCTAAGATGTAACTTATTGGCACATAATGTGAAGCTGTTCAGCCCTGACTTCATTGCAGTGACCTGATCTTTGGGAATCTGAAGTTTTTGTCCTGGCAAATTGTCTGGTCCTTATCACCAGAGATAATAAGAAAGTTAAAAATTTCTAGACATACATGGATTTTTGGGCATGTGGTTGCGGTCCTCTGCTTTCACACACTAAGCAGGATTTATACATACAGGGACAAAGGGCCATGGCAGTTGTGATTCAACTCTCCTTGTAAAGGCTGGAAGCTTTTTAAAAACAGTAAAGTCAGAGTTGTATTTAAAGGTAAGGAAAAAAAAAAAAAGAAAGAAATCTAACTACAAATGAGGACCTTTGTTCAACAAGCTACTCAAGCAGAGCATAAATCTATAGTAACAGTACTTCCAACTGAAGTGGACAGTAACCATTTATACTTGCACATGGCACATACCTAAGTACCTTGATGAATTAAAGCCAAGTGTGCAACATTAAATTTGGGAATACTCTCTTTCAAACAATTTTTTTTAAAAAAATAAACAAATAATCTTGAAATGTTCTGCACCTTAAACTTAAATGTATTACACCTGTTGGAGAAAGCAACCTGCTGCAGGGAAGGTAGTGAAGTCCAGTGGTTTAAAGCAGCCTAAATAAATAAATGTGTAATTGTTCACTTCTGCTTCAGCCAAATCTGTAAGCAAAAGTCAAGAAATTCTGTATTATGCTGATGTCCACTCTCTACCTTTGTTAAATTTTGCCATTCATGTGTGTTTTATTTTCTTCATGCTTCAGGGAAGTACGTAAGGAAGAGCATGTCTCTATTAGATTAAGGGCTAAATATAGCTCTTTCTGCTCAGCTCTTGGTGCTTTCCAGAGCCACTTCTAGAAACTTACTGCCTTTTTCTTGAGCCTGCTTGTAGTCACATTGAGATTAATGAGATTTACACAGGAGAAGTCGGAGTGAAAACAATCTTGAAAACAGCTGACTGATTCTTAAGCACCACTGCATTGCATCATCCTTAATTCCAGAGGGTTGGTATCAATGGCACAGGGTCTAGCTGGAGGCCTGTCACTAGTGGTGTCCTCCAAGGTTCAATACTGGGTCCAGTCTTGTTTAATTTATTCACCAATGAACTGGATGAAGGGACAGATGACTGAGCCCTGGAACAGGCTGCCCAGAGAGGTGGTGGATTCTCCCTCAGTGGAGATATTCAAGAACTATCTGGACACAGTCCTGTGCCCTGTGCCCTGGGACAGCCCTGCTTGAGCAGGGAGGTTGGACCAGGTCACCCACTGTGCTCCCTTCCAACCTTACCCATTCTGGGATTCTGTGAATACTGAGGAAAGAGCCTGGCACTTTTACTCAGATGAGTTGTTGTAAGAGTACCCACAACAGTAGCTCATGGCAAATTTGCTTTTATCTCTTTTATGTCCTGGCTTCCCCTCTGCTTTTTAATTTGCACCCTCCTGGGCAGATGCTGTCTGGCTGATTAAAAGCAGGCACAGGGACCCTGGCAGACACTTGTGCTTAGGAGAGGGATATGTTGTCTGACACAGTCCAAGAGGACCAGGACAGATTCAAGGGGCTCATAGCTATATTTATTTATAATATTTATTATATTTATTTACTTTATTTATTTACTTTATTTATTACTATATATTTATTTATTATATTTATTTATTCACGCTTAGCTACACATACATACATACATATACATACACACACTCTTAGTAGAGAGCTGTTTTTTCATTTCACTAAAACTTCCTAATTTTTGAGCTTTCCTGGAATTACATGCCTATTTACCCAATGCAGAAAATTGCCTGTTTACTGGTAAATAATATCACCTCACCAACAGTGCATTTATGGGAGCAAAAATTATTACAGGATTTAAAAGACAGAAAAGAAAACTCACTTTCTATGCTCATAAAATAAAAGCCTTAAGAGGGCATTCATTGCATTTCCTCATTCAGTTAGCATTTGACATGTGCTTAATTGTAAAAGGTTTTATAATAATCATCAAAATGTATATTTAAAACTAAAGAATGGATCAGATGTTCTCTCAGATAATACGGAAAGTTGTAACAAATACATTAGGAATTGTGTAGTCTATCCCATGCTTCCTGTGAAATGATAACTCTTCAGTAGTTCTGCCAAAGTACAACCCTTGGGCCTGATTTCCTTAATGCTGAATATCAAAGTTTTTTTGAAACCTCAGACAAATTAATTGCCTTTTCTAAGAGCAATGTCAACAAAAAATGAATTTCTGTCCAAAAAAAGAGAAAAAAAGACATTTTAGGAAAAGCTCAAGCCCTCCATCTTCTGAAGCAGAAAAAACTCTGATAAGACAAGATTTTTGGCAAAGGATGTGATTTCTTGCTAATTATGTGAAATCCACATTATAACTATCTGGAAAATGATAGGTATTACCTTCCCAATACAGAGATGCCAGTAGTAAATATCCCTTAGCAGTCATTTTAGCCCATGCTCCCAATCAGCAAAACCCCAGGACATTCACCTTGTGTGATATTCAGGCCTGGTGATGCCAAGACTGAGGTGAACACAAGTGAGTGCAGCAGTCTCTGCCAGCACTGCCAATTAATCCTGTCTGAGCCCAGACAATGCAGGAAAAAACCTCCCATTCAAAGGTAAACGTGAAAAAAGACGAGTGGGAAGCACCTGGAAAAACGTTATGGTGGAGGTGAGCTTGAGAACTGCAATCATAGAGCTCTCTAAGAATGTTACTGCATGCTCTTTATTGAAGCCTTTACGTTGCATTTAATGCACTCTCTGACCAGGAATAGTTCCAGAGTATGAAGGAGCTCAGCATTTTTCGAAATCCTACTGTGTCAAGCAAGTTATTCAGAAGAAACCCTTAGAAAGGCAGAATGATAATCAATCAAGGACTTCCTTTATCCAACAAAAGAATTTTATTAGTCACTCATATCCTATAAGAATTTCTTTAGGAAAAACAGAGAGCTCCATATCTAGGCATGTCTAGATATTAACTGCAATAGGCTTTGAGAAATTAAGAAAGAAATGTTTTTTTTCAATGGGTGGTATTAAATTATTTCCTTGAGAAGTCTATTAAGATCCTGGACAACATCATAGTAGGAAGTGACATAATGGAAGAAAAGGTCAGGCCTGTGGTGCCTGCACGTGATATGCTGTGAGACTTGTCCCCAAAGGAAGAATTTGGAGCTAAACATGGTATAGTCTGGATATAGCCTGGCTATTCCCACACATCTCTGCTAGCAGCCTCACCAGTACTTTCCATTGCACTTGTGATCATGGGCATTTATCCCTCCTGTTGGTCATAATTTATCCTTAATCTGGTTACTCTGCACTGACTGCCTGCAAGATGCAATAAAATACCAATATAATAATAAAGAAGCTGTTTATGGGCTTCCACTTCTTTTTATTTATGCATTCAAAAAATAGAAGAATATATTAAGAGCCTGAATTGTGTGACTGCTCCCGATCTTGACTGGACCTGAGCAAAGTCCACAGGCTGCCTTCTAGAAATTGGTGTTCTAGAGTGTGTAGCTTAATATTGGGAAAACATTTCATTATGTTACTGCCTCAGAACAGAAAAGTCTAGACAAATCTTGTTCTAGACAAATCAAAGACAGAGGGTCTCCCAAAACTAAAATAAAAACCAACCTCAAAAACATTCAGATAAAGGTTGAAGAAGATACAAATCTCATGAGTTTCACATTTGTGTAGTTTTTAACAGGATTTTTGCCCAAGAAGAGAACAGCAATAAGAAACAGATGAAGAACAAATTCTATATAAGCCAAGGCAAGGCAGAGCTTCTTTAATTCCTGGGGGCAGAGGGAAAGGTAGAAAGAGGGTATCAAGAATGATACTACCGGAAATCAACATTTTAATGCAAATTCTGCTAAATGCAGATCAAAAGCTTTTTTTGTCTTCAATTTGGAAAAGTTATGCCTTTCAAACATAACAGGAGCTCTGTTCCTATGACAAATAATAATTGTGTTTTAGTTATTGCATATGTGAATTCAGAGCCGCTCCTCTAATACCATTATATGTGCTTTATTGAGACAAGTTGTATCATTGCAGAACCAGAATTCCTTGCTTCTTTCCCTCCCAGGGGACTCCTTCTAGCAAGGCATTTGCAACCTAGGATCAATATAATTAATTTCATTCATTTCCCAGGGCTGTTCTGACCAGAGCAGTTTTGATATTTGTATAGACACTAAATTTGCAACCAGAGACGTAGGTAGATACATTACTGCTAAATAAACATCACTCAAGTGCAAAGAAAAACAGGATGAATTCTAGAACTGGGCCAGAATTCCCTGCTATAAATACGTATATTAAGTGTGTGTATATCTAAGAAACTGCTGACACAGCACTGTGGAAAGCACTGCTAGAGGGCTTTCTGCTGCTGCCAACAATGTCATCATAAATCAGAAGGATTCTCAGGAGCAACTCTGTGGTTAACCTGTGTGAGGATACTGAACAACAGCCCATTGTTGCCAGAAAAGGACTCTTTGACACTGCTTGGCATCACCTCACACACTTAGTGAACCAGACTTTATACCTATTTCTTCCTCAGCTTAAGCAGAGAACAAAAAAAAAGTAATTAGTATTCCATAAAAATCACAACAAAACAGGCAGCAGTCAATATCAGGAAAACCCAGAGCTCTCTCCCCAACACTGAGCACTTGTCCAGCCCATTTGTTTAAAGACAAATATTTGAACAGCTTTCTATCAGATGTACCTTTAGAAAACCAGAAATTGAGAGGGAAATGAGCACAAGAAATGCTTACTTCTGGAAAAGTTTCATTGCAAGAACGACCATCTATGGAGATCCCTGCAAAAATCCAGCTCACAATGGAGCTGCCTGTAACAGGAGCAAAAGCAGAAAATTGCCAGGACCTCACAGAGCCACCTGGCAATTGCTGCTCCCCACTGCACATTGCAGCAGGCTTGGGCTCACCCCACCTTCCCTGCAGAAGCTGCCTTGAGGATAAAGACTTTCTCAGCTTCCTGGAAAGGGATATTAGTGCTATGGTTCAATGTGCCTAAGATTACATGAAATTAATTCAGGCCCCAGCCTCATGGTCTCACCAAAAACAAGGTCACACAAATACTCCAGAAATACTGGGGCTTTTTTAAGTTTTCTAAATAAACCATCATTGCTTTGGTGATGTTTCTGCTCAGGTACAGTTTTCTAATGTTTTTTCCTAATGTTTCTCAACATGAAGTTTTCTAATGTTTTAAATCTACATCCTGAAAGTGGCAAAGTTTAGACTGTTGTGCTGGAGAAGTTGATGATATTCAAGGATGGACTTACACACATCAAGACAATTTGCAAACTTCCCTAAACCTTGTGGAAAGATGGTCAAAATCAGATGGCTAACATTTTCTTTTCTTCTTGATGGAATTTATTCTGTAAATGACTGCAAAAGAAAAGAATCAAATGCTACTAGAAAGGCAACAGTGCACCAGCAGATAAATGAGCAAAGCAAACAAGTGATGCATTTCCTCATTAATTTGGTGAAATAAAGAAAACGAGATTATAAAATCACAAAGCTTCACTACTGCGTCTCTCGTACTGCTGTCAAGTCTGGTGTTACTTGGACTCCATATTTCTAGGAGTGTTTCTTTTTTTCCTGTCTCTTTTCTTCTGCCTGAGACCTCTGGAGTAATGTATGAATATGATTTACTAATTGTATAGTGACACCTTCAGCATCAGAAAGAAGGGAGCAAGGTAAATCCTCTATTTGCAGGAATGGTTATTTAAGATCCCTGGTCCTCAAACTCAAGGTGCATTGGTGCATTTGCTCCCAGAACAACAGTGCACCAAGGTATTTCGCATGAGATACCATTCTCCATGGGTATGCATGTGAACAGCCAAAGCACACACTGGGAAGGAAATGAAGACATGAGTAGCTCTCACCTCCTCTGATTTCCTGAGAGTCAGAGAACTTCATAAGGATTATCAGATTTGTAGGAATTTTTTTGCTGTTTAGTATTTTCTGAAGTTTTGTTTTGTTTTCTCAAGGGTGCTTATTTTGGCCCTCTGAGGGTTTTATGAATTTTGCCTACTCAACACTGTCTTGAGACAACTCACTGCTGGGATCTTAAAGACCCCAAACTGATTTCATTGTTGAAAGAGCCATTCACCCTGCAGCCCTCATGTACCTTGCCTGGTTACCTTCTGACCGAGTACAGATCTCTCTTTATACGGGAAACTTGAGACTCCATGGCCCTGTTCCAGGGGCTAAACAAAAAGAGGTTGTAAACTTTAACCAATCTGCCTCCCTACAACTAGCTAGAGACACTAATTTTCTGAAATCAAATCCTCTTGCGTGGAAACAAAACACACTTTTGGAACAGCTTTAGGTCTACTGACTACCATGAACCAAAGCAAGCTATCCTCCTCTTCTTGCCTCTGGAAACCAAGGATAACTTCAGAAAGCCTTTGACAGAAACAGTCAAGCCTGAATGCTGCAGGAAAAAATCAGCACCAGCAGTCACAGGATATAGAAAAATCTAAGGAAAAAAAGAAGAAAATAAAAAATGGGTGCAACATACCATGGTAACATTCCTATGGTAAGGAAAAGGCCTTTCCTCAGTGTTGAGAAATAAAAAATCACAGAGAAAATAGGGATGCTTTTGATCACAGCAATTTTTCAATATTGTGTTTAAGAATAGTTTGTTACTGATGCATAGGAAATAGTTAAAGATGGCCAAAAAAATCCATGCACAAAAAGTTCTCATTTGTAATACTCCAATACTACTGCAGTTGATCTCTAGCAAAAAAAATGACCAATAACAGCTCACTCATTCTCTTTTTTTACTTTGTACTCAGAAGTTGTTCTTCCTCAGCCTCATCCCTAATAGCATAGGTAGCATTTACCATTTTCATACAATGAATAGAAAACAGGAACAGAAAGGTCCTTCTTGGTTACTTTGCAGTTGAAGTTGGGTATTCTGTTTGTACTTGAATGAAGCCCCATCCATGCTTATCCATTTCATGATATTCTCATGAGGTTAATTACACCATTATCCTAAATTACAGATTGTTTGAGAACTTTGCTGAACTCTACTCTTCCTGTTTTCATAGAGATTAACAAGGGTAGGTTTAACTTTTCAGGTGCTCAGTGTCTTCACTGTGAAAAGCAGCTGCCTCTTCGGCCCTGTAGAGGCAATATGGCATCAAATTCCTTTCCAGAGCAGAGGGAGGGGCTGAATTTTCAGTGATGCTGAGCCCCCACGGTGTCTGCAACCACCTTTGAAAACCAGGATGTTGGGACATAAAGTGGGGAGTAACAGAACTAGATCCTCCTGTCTTACTTTTACTTCCTTGAACAGCACAAAAAACAGCTCACCAGAGCATATGCATGGCTATTCAGGTATTTCATAGAAGGTTATAATTTATTTCTCACTGTCCTGAGTAACCCAGCCATTTTAGAATACTACCAGAGAACCAAAATCATGGTAGAAAGAAATTACTAACAAAACACCTGGACAGTCTTGACAAAAAAGCCTCAAAACACTTCCCACAATCATGAAGTTTCTTTTCCCTTTTTTTTTTCCCCCCAGTAACTTTCTTTGTTCTTAAACATCTATAGCTGCTGGAAGGAATATTACCAATCTAAAAACAAGGAATGTGTTTGTTGTTGTGTTTTTCTTTAAATAAAAAAATCTTATATATTCAGTAGAGCTTTTTGATTCTGTGCCCAGATACCGACATTACAAAACATAAGACAAAATTATAGGTACACAGTGTGCCAAGAAAATCAACTCAGCGTGGCTTGCCCAGGCTCTTTGAAAGAAGGCATGCACACTGTGTCACTATTATGATTTAAAATAGCTGGGCCTCCAGAGCCAGCACACTACTGTAGCACAGCTCAAGGTGCCTGCAGATGCCTGTAGCAGCAAGCCAAGTGATTAGCTTCAGCACTGCCATGAAAGCACCACTTTGATTCCTGTTCAATGTGTATCTCGCAGCTTCATTTGAGTACAAAACAAACCTCTGAAGAAATGAAAGAAAGCTTGGGAGGGGGGGAGGAAATAAACCAAGCCTTTTACACTAAACCTCATTATTATTTACTACAGAGTGCAAATTTCTTGGGTTCAATGGAGAGGGGGATTTTCTACAGCAAAGGAGAAGAAAATGGCGTTTCTCATTGTAAAAGGACTTCTGCTTCTTTTGGGTATAAAACAGTATAAAACAAAAGCTTCCAATTCCCTGAGCTCAAGGTTTGCTAGAGGCAAGCGAGAGTCTGTACGTACATGCACATGCATCCCCCTGCCAGGGAGAGCCCTCTCAAGTGCTTTCCATGTTACATTCTCCCTTCTGCACCACTAAGAATCGGGACAATGCCCAAGGAGATTTTGGATGTGCTCTGACACTTCCCCAGACAAATTTTTTTGGAACTGGAAAGGATTTTTTTTTTATTTGTTGGCATCAGTTGTTGGGTTTTTTCAGAATGCCCTCCAGGCTCCTTTGGTATCCAGGCTGGAATCAAGGTTCAAGCTGCTGCAAGTTCACAGATGTCACAGGGTCCAACACACGTGTTCACCAGCACAGCAGGGCAACACACTCTGGCCCCAGCTCCCTCAGCCTCATGTGAGGCTGAAGCAGGGAAGATCACCATTCCGTAAGTTACTGCCTGATAATCGCCAGCTCAGCTCAGCTAATACAATTGCATCCTTAACTAAATCTCAAATTTAACCAGTCTCTGCCCTTACCTTCATACTACCTTCAATTTGTGTTAACTTTCTTAGACAATTTCAAAGAGATATCTGTCTGTCCCTTAAACTAATGTATACCATATTTTTCCAGGAGTTTCCTTCATGCTTTTCTGACTGAAATATTGGTCCTCTTCCTACACTTTTCCACCCATGTCTTAAAAGGAAAGCATTTCTGAGTGTGACCAGTATGTGCCTACTCTGCAGGCATCCCTTAAGTTATTCAAAATACTCACTTTTATTGTGAACTAATAATAGACTTTAATAATTTTTTTACTAGAAGGAATCTCAATTTGAAGTCACCTGCCTATCTTTTCCAAGGTTAGCAATAGCTTCCTCCAGAAGAAATAGTGATCATACATCACACAAAATGTTTGAAATAGTACTGCATATGTAAAGATTATATTATTCTGGACTTAACATTTAACTTAATTTACTTCTTGGTAACCAGCTTTCTTCCCTGCCCCCACTACAATCATACTACAAAAATGACTGAAACCACATTTTTCTACAATGGTTTCTGAAGTTCTCTACTGTTTTTCAGAGTTCCCCTAGCTATCTACTATCTTCTGCTCTATTGTTTCATTGTTTATCATTGATAATATCCAAAATCCCAGCACCACTGGAAATCAGAATAGTCCCACCCACACACATGAAAAGGCTGGAGCTCTGAGAATTTTCAGCCTAGACAAGCATCCTCTGTTTTACTCAGGAGCTGGAGCTGAGATGTTTGAAGATGTCTTTTTAAGGTTACAATACAGGTCAAAGCCTGGGGGGAAACACAGGGCAGCTGGAGAGAAAAAATTACTTGAATTATTATGAAGTGAGAGCTGGATTAATTCCATTACATTATGATGATTCTGCACAGCAAAAAGGCAATAGATCCTAAAGACTTCAACTCCCTGAGTCTCTGTGTCTCTGAAGACAGAACAATTAATTTTTTCTTAAGGTTTTCTGCTGCACTTTTGAAGTTAACCCTTATTTGCTTCACAGTTATTAATCACCACAAGCCTCTCCTCAGGAAGAGTGTGTGGAGGGTACTGATGAGGAACCTCACTGCATCAAAATCTAGGTTGTTTTTAGGGCTTTTAGTATAATTTACACTTCTCTAACATGTAGCTCCTTGAATAATAGAAATGTAGTGGTCACTGCTAGATTTAATGAATTTGCTTGTGTCCTAATTTAATTATACCCTCAGATATTCCATACAGAAATTTCCTGCTCTTATCTCAGGCACTAGCAGTGGAAAAAAAGGAGCCATCAAAATCGCTGAAGCACTGCACTTGGTCAGTTTTTATTAAAGCAGCCATCTCAGGACTGAACAGGGACAAAAATGGGAGAAAAAGGAAATTATTTGTTTTATCTTAGACAAAAGACTATGCATCAATCTGGGCTCTCTTAATTTATTACAAATACTCATGACCAAAAAAACCCACTCCAAACCACTATGAAAAGTAGCTCTCATTTTGTTTCAGGTCTGGTGTGATGTTCTTTAGCTGATTGTTGACTGAAATTGTACAGCCAGTGCACAGAAAACAAAATGAAGGTGACTTTGTTTGTAGGAATCACTGTCCTTTTAATTCTCAAGCGTAGCACTACTAACTGATAATCCCCCTCCTTCCCTTTCCCTGTTCAAAGGAAAATATTTTCCACTGACTTTTTTTCCTAACTGCCATGAGATTCACAAATTCCTCAGCACAGAGATTCAGAAGGCTCAGATTCAAAACCAGCTTTGTCAGCTCCTATCTTGCAGCAGCTTTTGAGTGACCCATTCATTGAGGGCACGGTGTCAAGTCAGCTACAGTCAAAACTGTTCTGCAAAGCCAGCAGGACCAGTGCTAACTCCAGAAACAGCTGGATGTTTGCAGACCATCGTGCCCACACCAATAAGCCACAGGAGGATGCAGTGCCACCCAAATGCTGCTTGATGGATCCCTGGGCCCCACGCCAATGTGCCTGCAGGGCACTGTGTTATTCAAAAGAGTAGGAACTCTGGGCTAAAGCAGAAACCACAGCTCTTTTGCATGAGTGGAAAGACACTGTGTTCCTCCTTAACTTCTGATACCAAAATTCTGCTGAGAGTTTATGTCAAAATCTCTGTGGGACTGGCTGGTTCACCTCAAAGCTTGGCCAAAATTACTTTCTGTAACAAACACAGAGGAAGAGGATCTGTGATTCTGGTTCAGCCAGCCTCTTTTTGAGAAGAAGCAAAACTTCCCCTTGACCATTTTTTTCCTAAGGTGTTCTGCTGTAAAACTCCTCTGGTTGAAGCTCTCTAGAAACTTGGGATAGAAGCAGAATAAAGGCTTCCTTCAGTCCCTTGACAACCACAGCATGCACTCACAGACACTGGTGGCACAACTGGAAAGCTTCCAGACAACTTCAGCTATGATGAAGCAAGCACCTCATCTCCATTCAAGCTGACATTTTAAATATATTTTACTCTGGGGGTTTTTGTTTTGATTGCCTCATTTGGCAGGATTATCCTACACTATGGTCAAGCCAAGTCAGATGTCTCTGTCACCAGCATTAACTGGAGTGGCAAAACTGATGCTCACACATCCCTCTACCCTGGGACAGATAAGCTATGACAACCAGAGACAAAGAACTGTCAAAAGAATCTGCCCCAAGTGCAAGTGAACAGGAGGAAAATCATACACGAGTGGTGGCTGCATCATGAAATGATAAAGCAGAAAAAGGACAGCCCAGGCAAGGCAAAGAGCCAAAGCACACTGGGATTGGCAGACATGTACAAACACAGACAGAGATGTAGATCTAACTCCTATTGTCAACATATATTTTTATAGGGATAATTTTAGAATACTTAACAAGGCTGTACACATTTTCAGTTGGGGAACACAATCTATTTGTTCACTCTTTTTCTATGACTGGACAAAGGGCAGTATTTATTAGGTGAAGTGTCTGACAAAGCCTTTAGTGCTGTTAATCAACCGGCTTCCTTGATATATTAAGGCTATTAGGACTTAACTAGCTAAAGATGCACATGTTACAAAGTGAATCACCTTCTATCTGTCTAATGGAAAGCAAGTGTTGATTTAAGTGGAGTCATCTGTTTAAAAAAGAGAGAGAAAGACATTGAAAAGAACCCCCAAGATTAACAGATGTCACAGAAGGGTCAATGGTGAGAAGTGTTGGATCCAAGGCTTTTAAAATAGAAACTTACATGTATATTTGAACTCACTTAAATATTGCTCTCTACTTGACTGTGAAAATACAGCATTTAATATAATGTGCTTTGCTTTCAAAATTACGTGCATAATTATCTGTAAGTATGACAGTTTCTGTGTCATTTAAGCATGTTCTGTTGTCTCCACCCCAAGGTTCCTGGGCTACAAAATGATGTTAGTAGATTAATTTCTAGATGATTTAAAATGCAGCGTCTATAATAGTCCCAGGACATTTATATTGGCTGGGTTGGTGTGGTTTATGTGTTTTTATATGCTGTTCTCAAGTACTGGATGGTTTTAGTATTAATGGGATATGATTATGTTGAACCCTGTGCTGGCCAATATAACTATACAAAACTAGAGGGGTGTTTAAACACAACAACAAAAAGGAATGCTGACTTGTGGTTAAGTCCCAGACACTGCTTAAGCTGAATTCCTGGCTGTGCCACAGATGCCACTGTGATACCTCAGGCAAGTCACTTCCTGCACCTTAGCTGTAGAAGAGGCAAACAGTATTTTTCTTTTGCCCTTCCCTTCTCTATTTTGTGTGCTTAACCTGTCAGAGCAGGATCTTTCATGCCATGATGGAAGTAAAAAAGCTGCCACAGAGGTCCATCCAAAGGGAGGCAGCTGATCAATTACACCCATGGCATACAAGGTCAATCACCCTGTGCCAGGTGGGGCTGCTGGATGGAACCACCAACTGGAGCATCACTTAGTTTGGGACAGAGACTTTGACATGGCTCTGACACGACAGTTCTGTGCTAACTACTGAGACAGTGGGATACTTAAAAAACATGTAAATTGTTGTTGAAATCATATTTTCTCTAGATTTTTATAGATTTTTTAGTCATGCAAATCTTAATTTTCTCATTGAAAGGTGACTTGTAGTTTTGTGACAACCCCAGTGGGTAGGACACAAGAACAGAGATGGATTTGAGGAAACTATATTTACCCTCTTGGTCAGAGCCTGGGCTCTGCGAGTGGTAGGTGTATTTTGAACCATGTGCTCATACTCCACTTTCAATGATGTGATTTTTCTTCTTATCTTTTCTCTGACTCCCCTAGCCCTAAGTAGGAGTCAGACAGCAAAGGCTTCTTCTCCTATTTCTCTTCCTGGACCAGTTTTGGTTTGCAATTTTTAGCTGAGGGTGGGGAAGGGTGGGGGGAACAGAAGGAGCAGATAGGGTGTCAGAAGGTATGGACATTGTGTAAGAAAGGGAGTGTACCTCCCTTTTCTCTGAATCTTTTCCAAGAGCTGAATAGATTCCAACCCTGAAAAGACTGCATGAATAGAGTCCTTTCAACTCCATCCACTTTCCCTCCCTGATACTCAACTACAAATGAAAATAAAGTATTTTAATTCCAGCGAGATGACTCTAAGAATAGATCTTTGTCAAGGAACAATTTCAACTTCGATGCACGTAATTTCAGTCAAGGTTCATCCTAGTGTTTGTGTTTGTATCAAACACAAAATTTGCCATTTATGTTGGACTGTTTTTTGGTTGCTCATCTGCAACACACATACCCCCCCAGAAAAAGCAGAGATGATCTTATGGTCATTTCTTTTCCTTTAACCTATAAGAAAGACAAATAAAAGTTGTCTGTGTAGCATGCTGTGCACACGTGCTGCTCACTTAAACCCATTTTCTCTAATCATCTCTACAGGGTATTCAGTCCATACAACTGTTCCGCATTCTCTCTCGGCACATGCACCACGCATTTCCATTCCACATCAAATGTAAACACTCTCTGCACAAGAATGATGGAGGCTACCTTTCAAATCTTGCTTGGGTTTATCTCTGAATGCCAGACAAAACAGTCTTTATGTGGTTTGATGAAAGATCGAGTCATCCCCATTTGCAGACCTTACATCCACTTGCGTACCTATTCAAATATAAACACCACCAGCAGATTCCCAAACCAGCAACTAATCTGGAGACTGTTTAAAAGATTATTAACTGGTAAGGCATTATTTAATTCCTCCAATTTCCACACCCCCATCCCCAAATTCCTAGATTTTATAGGATATATGCATGTTAGCTAAAATTCCTCTGGGGTTTCTGCTCTTAATAAGCAAGCAAACATCTGTGTGGATCACAAGCACACAGCCACTGCCAGTGTTAGGAACGATATATATTTGTATGCATATCTGTAACACTTTGTATTTGTCAAGGTTTACACTCTAAAATGTCCTCAGCATTATGCTTCCCAACTGCTGTCTGCATCCACGAGCACTATGAATTTGCAGTAAAATCTATCAAAACTCACTTAAACAGGAATTATTCTCTTTAGGAGTAATTTATTTTTTTTTTTGTCTTTTTACTCTTCATAAAATCTGCAGAGGAGTATCACAGACAACTCATGCAAATGAGTCACTAGAGCTTAATTAGTCATTGCTTTTGAGTACTAGGATAGCCTGCGTGCTAGCTTGAACTACCTTCATCCAGTCTTCTTGAAAATAAAGATCATATTTTGTATCACTTAACTTCATTTTTCAGTGCTGAGGAAATGTACACTCTCATTTGCACCAAATAAGCTGATAAGGTGCAGTACTCTCACTATCTGCAGGTATTTATGCTCAATACTAGATATGTTTTTTTTTATATAATCACATTTACTCTGATACAAGAGCTGACACTTCAGAAACAGACCACAAGACACCACAAGCGCTTGTAACACTGCTCTGCAGGCCAGATAACTATACCTAAGCTACTACACCTAGAAACTCTCCTACAGCTTAAAAATAGCACTTAGCATAGTTTATATTAAGCCATTTCAAAATTTATGCAGAAATCGACTGGTTTTCGTTTGTGCAGGGATAGGATCTAATGGTCTTCAAAGAGATAAAATTGGTGCTAGCAAACAGATGCAAGTGAAGGCCGCTCCAAAGACCTTGTGGTCTTCAAGGTATGGCTCTGCCAAGCCTCCCATGCATGTTCTCTAGACAGGAACAGGGTGCTGCTTACACAGCCTTTGTAAACAGATCAGACCCAAGGCATGGCACAGCAGTGTTCCATGAGGATGTGTGGGCCACTAAATCCTGCAGCAAGCAGCTGTGTATAAAGCCTAGGGTAAAAAGGGTACCTTGAACAAATTTCTCTGCCCTGCTCTTGTTTCTAGTGCAAAGCTTGTAGCAGAATCTTAAAAAAAAAAAAAAAAAAGTACAAGAAAGTACATATGCATAAAATAATGTTTTGGTTTTTTTATTTTTTTTTTTTAATCAACTCATCCCTGACTACTGTTTAAAGTGCTTGCTAAACTGGAGTTTACATACAGACATCCTGTTTAATAATCCTCAAGTGAGTCTTTCTCCATGCCTTTGCCCAATTTCTCTCTCAGTTTGTTTCTGTTCTAGCTACTGAACCTTCTGGCAGCAGTGAATCCAACAAAGAATTATTTTTGTTTTCATTTTTTTGCTGCGTATGCCTGATAATCTTATTTTACTGTATCTGACAAGATGGGAAGTACAGGACACTGGACACAGAAATCTGTATTTTTTCATTGTTTACCTCCTGAAATATTATCAGATTGGTAAGAGAAAAACTATTGAAGCTGTAAGGCTGCCTAATGACCCAGACTGTTGAAGGATGTGCTTAGTTGTAGTCCAATTTATAGAAAATGGGCATCCTCCATCACAAAGTTCAGCACGGAAATTGCTTCCGTATGCTTGTACTTCAGCATCTGGAAAAAGACTAAGGATTAAATTAATAGGGATACTTAATCTTCCATATGCCTCAATATTCCTCCACATCCCCCAGGTTATTACTCCTGCATTATTGCAAGAACTGCATACAAGATGAGTAACTGCTTGGTGGTGTTCATTTTGATTTTTATCGATTTCACGTATCTTTTAAAAGTTCCAGCCAACCCACAGCTTTGAGTTCTGTTTCTCAGTATTGGGAAGGCAAATACTCACACACCTATTGCAGAAGCTGCCAATATTTAATACCTGAAATGCCTAGTGCATGTTCAGCCAGAAAAGTGCTGAATATTTCTATGCCAGACACTTTCTGAAGCCGTCTCTCCAAGTGATGGTTTTAACCTTGCTTTCCAGCACTGGTCAGAAAGTTGGGTTGTTTGTCAGTCTTTTACCATCAATATTTATTCAATTAATTTCTATCCAATTAAGAATAAAGCCAAATGTGCAACAAGGGTAACATCAGTCAAGGGCATTTTTTGAAGTCTGCACTAATTGCTCTGCTACCCTAGGAAGCGTGGTAACTCAGGCTACAGAATGACACTAAAAATAGAAGAAAAACCCATCAAGGTTTGATCCCATGTTAGATAATGCAGCAGTTTCCCAGAAATTGGAAAACTGGCCACACATGAAGAATTCTTTTAGGTGAACAAGCTGTCAATGTGAAACCTGGTATTTTTTGAACTCAGGATGATGTAGATGGTATAATACTTTTCCAAGTAAAAGGTTAAACTATATAATGTGTGCTTGTTGGATTGTAAATATGGAGCATCAAATAATGAGACATAAATAAGCACAGACCAGTAATTTCATTTATGACAGAAATTCTGTCATAAAAATAACATATCCCTGGTGCTGAGCAAAACGATGTCACAACAACCAAAAGTCCTCCCAAAGGCATATAACTTTAATAAAGCTTAATGCTTCTGCCTACTGTGATGAGGGAAAACTAAAATGTTGGCTCCTCAGGTCAAATAAAAGACCTTTAATGGTCTCTGTGGCATATCCTGAACTTTTCTGTATTGGACGGGCTGAGAGTTCATTGTTAGAAATGGCATGATTACAGTTTGTCTTATGATAAACTAAAATAGCAGATTTATTCACATTTCAGTAAGATTCCTCTGCAATGTATAACTCAATTTCATATCTTTTTAAGCAAATCAACAAGATAAATAAATCAGATATGAAACCATTTGCAATGGGGAAGTGTTAGTTGATTAGAAAGCAAGAATGGAAAAGAGCAAGAATCAAGTCAGAAACTGGACCTAGACTTGTCAATGGTCATTCTGCTCCTTGGAGCTGACTTCAACATGGTCCCAGTCAAGCTGTTTTCTAACACATGTATGGATAAAATCAATACTCTGGTGAAACAATTACAGAAGATCATTTAGCTAGAAGAAAATGTCATACCATGTACATAAATGTTGTAAGATACAGTCTTCATCGCTTTTTGAAAGCCACATTAAACAAGCTTTTGCACTTATTTCTCTTTACAAGTTACATCATCAGCACTCACTGCAAAAGCCGTATCAAATGTTTATCATATCTGTACAATTTTACTGACCTCTATATGTTTAGCAATCACAGACATGGTAGATGGAAGACAGGAAACCAAATCAACACAACTAGAACTCAAAAAGCCTGTGAGAAATACACTGCCTTCCAGCTTTGGTTTCCAAGATCAGTTCAGATTTCCACTAGTCAACTCAACAAGCACAGCAGCACCTATTTCAGGGTAGATGTTTTCATGTGATAGATCTGTTTTTGGTTGATTTTAAAAGTGGTGCTATCTGCTTTCCAAGTAAATCTGAAAAAATGTAATGATGCCTGTGTTGCTCTTTGGGTTAGTACTGGTTTGAATATAAGGGTTCACCTTCTCAGCTAGAAGTATGCAAAATATGTATAAGCTTGGAATTATCTTGCAGAACTGTTTGATTCACATTAAAAGCTGTCACATGTCTCACTACCACATATCTCCTGTATAAATAGAAATCTCCATTTAAATGTCTACAATTCAAAATTTTGCAACAGATTACATAACTCCTAATGTTTCATGTAACTGAAAAAGACTGTAATAAGATTTTAATTATGACCTCGGCAATCCTGATATTAATACTGTACTTACTGTCAGATACAGGAACAATTCTTAGTATATATGAAGGGATGCCCAGAAAACTGCTTTGAATTGCTAGAAACATTCTTGAAAGGCAAATTTTAAATTGTTCAAATCATTGCAGAAGATTAAGTTCTATTTTTAAAACAAGTTAACAGAAAGAGAGCATAATATCTACTGCTCAGAATGGTTTTAAACTTTTTTTTTGTAAATCTAGGTTGTGTTACTCTACTCTGGGGGGTCCACAGGCAGGACCTACCTGGGGCAGTCTGGTTTGTAGGGACAACAGGGAGAGTCCAGGGACTGGCCACTTTTAGCCTTCACTGCATATTCTAGATGATGTTGTGCAGTGCCCATATTTAAGACTGAATTTCCTTAGGGCAGCCAAAGCAGCAAGCCTGGCTGATTACCTGAGAAGTGCAAACTGTGCCTGTTATAGCTAAATTAATGGTTGACAAAAGGCTGAAAAAGAACAGATTAACATGAAAATTAAAAAGCTAGCATTGCAACCATTTATAGCCAAGCTAAAATTAGTGCAGTGAAGCGAAAATAGGAGCTGCAGGACACAGAATTTCCCAAGTGTGCTGTGGGCTTGCTCCTGGCTGGAGCTGCTGGGCACACCCAGCACTAAGGCCCTGGCAGGCAGCGCTTGCGGCGTGAGGATGAGGAGTGCTGTGTGAGGAGGAAGGACACTGTGCACACACAGCTGGGCCCATCTGGAAAAACTGTTTTTGATTTTGAGCTTGGTAGCAAGCCAGCTGTGGCCAGGTTCCTTGAGGGTAGGCTGAATAGTCACTCACAGATGTTTCAAGGATGAAAAGAGAAGGCTGGTCACCGCAAATAAATTGATTTACTGCTGTAATCCTGCTCAACAACATTCCCTGAGGTACCTACACGCACGCTCTTGGGCCATTGGCACTTGGCAGGGTGTGTGAGACCCACCTGGGTGCTGCTCTCCTGCTGTTACATCCCCACTGGACCACAGCCCCCTGCACCCAGCATGGCAGGACACCTTTAGGAGAGCACAGCCATTTGCCACCCTCAGCTTTGTAAGCAGCAGAGAACAACGACAAAGTCAAAATATGCCATGATCACGTGTTGGATTTCTTTTCACAAAGGCTATCAGGCTGTGCAGTCACATCCACAAAACCACCTATTCAGTGTCTTGCCAAATTTAGAGCATTCAGTGGGAAGGAATCTGCAGGAGGGTTCCTGCAAGTGTGATTCATCCCTTTAGCTTTTGTATGTTAGGAAACAATCCATAGGTTCAGGATCACAAACTGCGTTGTATCGCAAGGTCAAAGTTTCTCTCAGTGCACAAGATGAACAGACTAGGGGACTCTCCCTTAAATAAGCATGTTCCTAAATTTACAGAATAAAACACATTTTGATGATGTCAATACTTGAAAATTCAGGTTTTTGCCATAAAGGATCACAATTCCTGCCAATACACTGCTGTTTAAGCTTTTTATTTTAAAATGTCTCTTAGGTGCCATCTCCTCTGCACTCCTGGCTGTACATAGGCTCCTCTGACTTACAGGAAATTTTCCAAATGCACTGATTTTAGATGCTGACACTAGCCTACAGCACTGAAAACATCTCCTCCTCAAGTCCAAGACTGATAACTAATTCACAAACCAAACGGGATGAAATGGTTTAAAATATTTTGTCACCTTAAAAACCACCTGATATCCTTAATATAGTGTTCAGCTCAGGAAATATTTAACTGTATGTTGAAAGCATACCAAGCACCATGTACTTTATGGGAAAGAGAAGACCAATCTCTGAGAGCAAAAATACTAAAAAATTATCCTTGGCCACCATTTACATCTGCAGCAAAAATGTGATTCTAGCATTGCCAGTGTGTCTTTATGTTAACCACTGTTTGCTGAGTCCAACTGAAATTCTCTATTTTTAGCCTTTCAGCTACTTTCAGATAAAATTCCTGCAGATAGGACTAGCTGTATAGGGCAGATAACATACAGCTCTGAAACCACAGATGACCTCATGGAACTGCAAAGAAAGAAGGGTCTGTTACTTAAAACAAGGCTAAAATTTAACCCAGCTATACTAAAATTATACAGGGAGTGTTTTACAGTCCCATTACAAGACATAAAAAGCCAGTCACTATAAATTCACAGTGTACTTATTTGTAAGGATGTAAAAAAGAGTAATTAATAACCCCCAAACAGCTTATCTCTGAGCCAGTACAACACTGAGGCTTTCCCAGGCTCGCTGGAGATTTTACAAACAGCACTGAGAAGCTGCTTTAGCTGCCATTTGAGAATTATTTGTCCACACTGAAAAGTCATTGCTCTTTGTCACAAGTCACAAGACATTTCTTAGTGTTCCACACTTTTAGTTGACATTATGGAGAGAAAATAAATAAATGTAATCCAAACTTTCTGGAAAGGGCTTCCATGTGTAAGAACACATATTAACCACAGATGTGAGGGAGCACTGCACAGTGATTCTTTTTTGTGCTAAATGCACTCTACCTTCCTCTCTTCTACTTTACTCTTCCTGTGTGTCCCCCAATATATCAAAAGAAACCTGTTTCCTTTAAAACACCATTATTTCCAGGAGAATGAAGTGCAGTCCTGAGCACTATCATTCAAGTTTATTGAAGTAATCCAGGAGAAATGTGTATGGAATGGGCATGCCACAAGTAAATCAATGCAGATCAGGGTGTTAATCTGTAGTCCTTGGGATGTACTGCTCATACCTCTTTTAGTTTGCAGAATATGTGCTCGATATTTCTTCAGAAAAAAACCTTCATGAGGTTACCACATATTTCCGGTAGTGGAAGAAACACTCTGAGAGTTCTTTTCCTCAGGAAAAAGTTTCAGTCTTAATAATTAATGAACAGGTCAGATACATGAGTGAAATAACTAAAGTAAAGAAATGCTCTCACTCCCTCACCAAATCACTCTAAGAGATGAGTAAAAGATTCAAACTATCCTTCTTAACTCTTCCTTTCTTTCCTAAATATCAGCATAGGCGAACTTCTATTTTTTAACAATGACACAACCTCTACCTGTCATCTATTTTCACAAGCACAGCCAGCATTGAAATAAAGGCTTACAAAGCACTTAACTATTAATTTGTGATTATAGAACGAGTCTGACTTTTTTGGATTTGTGTCACTTGGAAGGAGAAATTCCACTTATCATAAGGAATGAAAACCAGGATGGAACAAGGTTTGCTATTTCCCTCTCTAAGGGATTGTAGGTGGACTTACGTAAACAACAGAGCAAAGATCAAAGGCAAATCTTAGGGACCATAATATACTGAGTTATTAAAGGAACAGAGCCTTTTATCTATTGTGGAGGAAGGAAGTAAAGTATTGAGACATATGTAATATATGCAATTAAAAATAAAAAAACCCAAGCAAGTCCCAAAAGAGACTGAAATCAATTAAACTGTGGGCTTTTTCTTATTCTGTTAAAATGACGAGAACCAAAAATGCAATCTGCGACAAAAATTATACTCCATCACCTGGAAAAGCCAGGCATTCAACTCTATTTTAAGTTGAATTTTCCTTCACATCCTATGAAACAAGCACTGTTTGATCACAAACCATGTCCTCATTCACTGCCAGTTCAACTGAGGCTTACCTTGTCCTCCACTCTGTTCAGCCTGGCACCAATCGTGTTATTTCCTCGATCTTTGCTTTTCTCTGTGGAACAAGAAACATTTTCAAATTAATATATGGTGGTATAACAAAATAGCAGCAAACCACAACAGGGTGTGTTTAACTAGCCCACCAACACCGTGTAACTGAACACCCTTACCAGGCTGATAGATCCATTTCTTAAAAGTAGTTTTCTGTTTCTTTTTATAGCATTGGCCCATGCCAGGGCTTTTAATAGCCCTGAGTTTAAGGCATTTTTAATCTTAGTTTTCTGCTTTAACCACAGAGAGCAAAAATGTTCCCAATTTAGTTAATGTTTTAATTGCCACTTAAAAAACAATCTGCCGCTATGCAAAGGAGCCAACTTGAATGACACATTTAGTAACATTTTATCTTTTTTTCCTCACACTATATATGGAAAACTGAGTGTTCAAATGACATAAACAAAAAGTTTTCATTACCCAGACTTGTCACAAACAAACTTAGTTCTTTGTGCTCCTTTTCTGGTGTTTTTTTCAAAGCTACCAAAGATCTATGTGAATACTACGAATTTCACAGGAACTCTGTAATCGTAGCACACCAATTTATTGAATATATAGTGAGTCTCAGAAAGACCAGAGCCAACATTTTGAAGATTTAAGTGAAAGTAGGTGCTTTCAGAATCTAAATAAGAACAATCCTAATTTAAAAGTGTTGATGACTAAATACTATTGTCAATGCTTAATCTTCAGAAGACAACCAGTTGGCACAGTTTAAAAATTTGGCAATAAAATGAAAAGTATTTTAGGAAATATTTTCCATTAATGATATGTTCATCAGATTAGCTTTAGACACATCCTTTGTATTGACTTACCTGAGACAGAGATAAAAAGAGATGGCTTTCCTATGGACTGGTCCAACCTATAAAGCAAAAAGAAACATTTTTGTTTTTTATCAGCCTGAACCAGCACCTCCACTCTCTAGCTGGAGCAGGGAGGCCTCTTCACAAACAAGCAAAATGAAGTTCAAATAATTCCGGTTCGTCCTGTGAGTGAAGCAGTTGCTTTATGCTAAGAGTAGCTTGAAATCAAAAATATAGTAGCAAAATTCAGTTTGACTTAGATTGCTCTACAGCTTCTTTAACCACTGCAAAGTTTTACCATGCCCATTACTTTCCCACATGCTCAGCATTGACTTGTCTTTTCCTTGTTCTTCTGCAGCTTTCTTGTTGCATCTGTCATCTCTTAGTTGGCTCTTATGTGCAATTCTACCAGAGCAAGTGGCTGCACTCTCCAGGTGTAAAACAGCCCCTATCATATAGGGATTGCAGTTTATAGTCACAGCTAGCAGGGGCTGAGATAATACATATATAAGTCCCAAACATCAGATCTTTTAGCTTTTTGCCCTTTCCTCCATGTGTGAAAAGAAAACTTGACACAAATGCCATAACTGTGCCATAATTTTGCACAGTCCTGCCAAAATGGCACCTTTAACCCTGGCAGTTTTTACCTGTGGGCCCCAATCACTGCCTGATTTACAAACATCCTTTTGCTGCTGCTCATGGGTACCAAGACTGGGCTTCATTGACGTACCTCCTCTGCAGCTCCTTGATCCGCACCATCAGGTTGAGGTGGCCCTGGGAATACTGCTCAATAACATCTCGGACATCATAGGGCTTCCTGGCTTGCTGTAAAGTAAGAGACAAAAAACCATGCCCTTAACTCACAAGGATGGAGGAATGGTCTGTGGCAATGTAGATATTTTTGAAGAGTAATCAGTAAGTTCTTTTAGCACTGTGTAAACATATGAGTTATTCTGATTGTTGCCATGATGCACATTTTTTGTGGAATAATTCTGACAGTTCTCATTTCATCCACCTTTTTGTTACTGCATGTAGGTATTTTAAGAGATAGTCCACTGAACTGGAGCTCAAAAGAACTTGGAGCCAAAAAGAGTTTATCTGGCACTGTGTTCAGAAGTCTGTGCATACTCTAGTTCCTTCTGGAAATAAGGTTTATACTCCTTGGCCTCTGAAAAATAGAGGTCTTGCACAAACCCCTGTTCTCAGCCAGCAGCTGGGGCTCACAGTTCAGGTCTTACCGTGGGAAGTTAAAACACAGTTCTAGAGGAAGGTGCATGACTGATTTCCTCTCCCAGAAAGACTGGCTGAGCTTTCAAGACTGCTGGGAAACACTAGTGCAAGAAATGCCCCGTGTCTGTAATTTGCACCTGATACACGGGAAAGACTTAATCTGACCTATTATTAATAAAACAACTTTTGTGTAGTATAGAGGCAATAGTATCAAGATAAAGGCAATAGTATCAGCCTGTAAGACACCAAGACAAACCAGAAAGCAAATGAACAAACATGTTGAACAGTAGCAACAAATTAAAGGTATCTTAATATTACATCTAAAATCTAGAGTCCAGTCAGTGCCAAAGCTG
Organism: Cyanistes caeruleus; assembly: GCF_971803275.1. NCBI lineage: Eukaryota > Metazoa > Chordata > Aves > Passeriformes > Paridae > Cyanistes > Cyanistes caeruleus. The sequence continues at coordinate 21,405,338 of NC_141706.1, forward strand.
GTGTTCCCAGCACAGGAAAGACATGGATCTGTTAGAACAAGTTCAAAGCAGGCCACAAAGATAATCAGAGAGCTGGTATAGACAAGGTGAGAGAGTTGTGTTGTTCAGCCTGGAAAAGAGAAGGCTCCTGGGACACCTCATTGGAGCCTTTCAGTATTTGAAGGGGGCTTTTAATAAAAATGGGGACAGATTTTTACAAAGGCCTGTAGGGATAGGACAAGGGGGAAATGCCTTCAAACTGAAAGAGGGCAGTTTTAGATTAGATATTAGGAAGAAATTCTTTAGTGTGAGGGTGGTGAGACACTTAAATGGGTTGGCCAAAGTGTGGATTCCCCATCCCTGGAAACATTCAAGCTCAGGTTGGGAGGGGCCCTGAGCAACCTGATTGGGTGAAGATGTCCTTGCTCATGGCAAGGGGTTTGCAGTAGATGACCTCTAAAAGTCCTCCCAACCCAAACTATTCTATGATTTCTGACCCATTTGTTATGCTGCTATGGAAACTCTGCAGATAATTTTCAAGGTTTTGTAAAAACCTTGGTCACATTGAGTTACTAGTTCTCCCTTCTTGCATCTTTTGAGAACAAGGAAAAGAGTTTTCAGTGGCAGCTTCTAAGATACCAGAATTTGGATCCCTTTTGAAGTCTCAGAAGTATTTTGTCACCTGTACTTCAAAAACAGATGTGTCTGCACTGCTTTATCTTATTTCCCAAACATCAGGATTTCCTCAGTTCCATGCCATAAGCACCATTTTTTTTCTAAGCCAAAGGAAAGTGGGATACCATACAAAAACCAGGCTTTTGAGACTGTGGCACCTTCATGCAGTCTCCTGCACCTACCTTGGGAAGTGGCTCCTACATTTCAGGAATGATTCCTTTAATAACACCACTTCAACAAAGTATATCTCAGTCTCCCAGATTCCCCAAGTCAACTGCAAGCCTTGGGTGAATGTGAGATACTCTCTGCTGGAAGGCTAAGCAGGACTGGGAATTGATTCAATCTAACCAAGGAGCACAGAAGAATTCCCAACTGCTTACACACATGTAAATCATAACTAACATCCACAAAGAAAGAAATATGATTCTGTGATGGCATAACCCTGTAAATCTTTCTGTGGACTAGTACTGTAAACATGATAAGAAAAAATATAAGAAAATATAAGAAAAAAAAAAAACCAACCAAAAAAAACCACCAAGAACTGAAATCCTGGAGTAAATACATTTTATGAATGAGGCTAAACTTCTGAGTAAAACTGGGTATTTAAGTCAATACTGATTTTTCTGTAACTGTTTCATATTGAAAGTTGATCATCTATGAGAAAATACTCCTGGATGCTGAACACATAAAAAGCTGGAAGCAGGCAACAAATTAGTATGGAACAGACAAAAGTAGAAGTGAGTCCCACAGATCTCCTTAACTGCTTCTCTTCCTTTTGGTCCTCTACTAATTAAGCAAAACTCACGGCAAAATTCTTCTTAAATACGTTAAAATTTTCCCCATCATAAATTAAAGTTTTTTAAAGGCACAAAACCCAATGCCAAATATTAAATGTGCACCACTGGCTGTGGCTGTTGTTGTTCCCTAGTGACTACATGGGCAGGGAGGGAGACCTGGGAAAGGGGAATCCAGGAAAGGGGAATTTCTGGGAAATGCAACCAGGTAACATCAAATAAAATGGGCAGAACACCCTGTGAAGCACAGGACACTAAAATACATAGTTTAGTACAGCCCAGCATGGAGATTAGAAAAGATTACACACACAATTCACATGAATCAAATAATATGATGAATGACAAGACTATAAATGTAATATTTTCCAGGGAAATTGTAACAAATCAGGCAACAGTTATGTCATCGGTAAAACTCCAACCTTTATTTTTAATTTATGCTATGTATAGAATATCTGCCATGGTAAAAATCATACCACAAGTTAAAAAGCTATTTTAGAAGGAAATTAATTTACTCAATTGGAAGAATTTACATGGAAAGAAAATTTTGAAAGTTCTCAAAATGAAAATGGGAAATCAGAACAAATTCCTGGTCTCTGTATCTGTGATGGCTATCACAGCGGTATCCATCTACATTCGTTTTAAGACCTTTAGAAACTTTCAGAATCAGGAAACAAAGGTTATTATTTATTACATAAATCATGATAATGGGATGAGTATGACAATATTTTTTAATGAAATTCCCTTGTAATACTAGATTATGTCAAAAACATCTGCTTTACAACTAATACATAAAATTCATTTTTGTTAGGCAGGGTGAACAAATGCTAAGAAAAGCATTCATTTCTAAGTCTGTTTTCCCTATAATCTACAAAATCCTTCCTTAACTGTAAGTCATTCACCTTCACTGATGCACAGGACTTGTGATGAATGTGATTGTTTGTACAGAATTTGAAACAGTCCTACAGACTTTATGAGAACATAAACACATCCATAAAATTGTATTTATTTTTTATAATATTATTCTGGGTTCATGGGTTATACATGGGCATCTTCATAAGGACTATATCTAAACCTGAACTTTGAAATACAACCTAAATTTCTTTCCTTTTTAAAGAGGAAATGATACTTCACAAAGACTTGCTTTTCATGTCCTTTGGAAACCTTTGTATCCCTGTTTGGCTTTTCTTTATTTGATTTATTTATTTAGTTAGTTAGTTTTAAACAGGAAGGCTTTGCTTTCTAACTGGCTTTTGTCCTTCTGATGCCATCACCCCCTGTTATTAACAGACCTTCAAAAAATGTATCTAGTCAAATTTAGGCCTACAGGTGTGTCCTGCAAACAGCTGGTATAGTTTAAGAACCATGCTGGGTTCATGCTGGGACTTATTTTGCTAAATTTTCCTCTTCCTTTCCTTCTTCCTATGCTGCCCTACTCAAAAGGTTCATAGGCATCTCTAAAAAACACTCCTCTAAAGTGCTGGCCTCCCTTAGTGTTCCAGCTAATTTTAAGCATGAATAGCCCAATGGACTTCAGATGAAATTGGGTTGTGGGTTTGTTGTGGGTTTTTTCAACAGTTACAGGAAGAAAATATCTGTATTTTCTTATTTTGGAACATATATTTTACATAAATGTAAAGCTTAGAAAGAAAACACCTACTGAAAACCAGCTGTACAGACCTCTTAAATGCTGAAAGATGATTTCTAAAAAATGCATCTTCTGCTTTACCTTATTTTCAGACACTACATTAGTCTGCTTATTAGGAACAGTACAGTCATTACTTGGCATATGTTAAAAGAATTTAATTTCTTGTGATTATTTTATGTGCATAGAACAGATTTACAACATACTTTCGATGAAAGAATAATGACAGTGTTATCGCTTAATTAGGAGAGATTTTCAAAAGCACCTTGTGGCTTGAATTTCAAGGTGACTCCGTGCTTTAAGTTACTTGGGTGCTTTGGAAAGCTTTGCCTTTGGTGGTCTACAAATTTTTAAGCTTCATCATAACTATATCCAGAAATTATGGAGAAATATCAGATATTCGCCTACTTTCCTACCGGAGATTCTGCTTCTGAAGAAACAGCAGCATATCACTTGTACACAGGAGTAGAGACCTAAGATCCACCCCACTGCAGCCAAATGACATTTTTAGTTCTTTAGCAGCAGCTAATACTGATCATTCAGGAAGAAGGAGCACTGCCAAAGAGAGATGAGAAACAAGCCTGTGGAGGGGTTCTGTGGATGGCCAGGACCGGGCCTTTTGCAGATGCGAAAGTGAGAGTACAACTGAGAAGCCAGATTAGCAACCGAGATACTGAGCACAAACAAGTTTTAAGTAGGAACTGAATAGTCCCATTCTATTCAGTCAAATGCTTTTTCAGCTTCTATCAAATCATCTGCCGCAGGGGAGTTTCGTTTATTTGCCAGGTGGATAATGTTGCACACAGTGTTCAGGCATTTTCAAAATCTGTTTCTGACAAATACCACTTGGGAGGTAGAGATCTACAACGTGTGGATTTCTTGTTACTAAGCAGTTTAGTTAATACCATGGCAAATATTTTATGACCTAAATTTATGGGAACAATGATTCAGTAATTACCACAGAAAAAAGGATCACAATCAAGTTTTAGAATGAAAATAAATTAGATTTTAATGGAAGTGGCCACATTTAGGCAATTATTCACACAACAGTAGCAGACACATCACTGGATTGGGCCACATCCCCTGCCAAGTTTCAAGTGCTGACCAGCAAATGCTAAGAAACTTCTCAACAAAATGACTATAAATATTATCTTCAAGTAGTTGAGACACTGTGGCTTTCTTGATTTTATTCTAATAATGATAATAAAAGGTGAAATGTGCTAGCACGAACTTTTTGAAAGCACTCTCTTCAAGAAAACTCTGGACATGGGACATTTCAGCCTAAATGGTAACAGTCTGAATACATTATACGTAACTAAAGCAATTTTCTGACAAGCTCAGGTGACTTAGCCATACATTAGCTCAAGAATTTTAGTAAAAGTGAAAATATTCAAAGTAGAAATTTGCTAAAGAATTCAGGCAGTGCTTCTGAATTTTACAAGGAAATCAGAATTGTGGGTTTGTAGTAGCAGCAAACTTTGCCTTACAGACATATTGGACTTCTAGTCATCCTCATCATCATCGTCGTCATCATCATCATCATCATCATCATCATCATCATCATCATCATCATCTTTTTGATTGTAAATTTTGTAGACTTCAAATTTGAAGGAGAAAAGACGTTCTTCCTTTTTGGAGGGTTTAGATTAAAGGTTGGATAACCTTCTGGTTTATTGGAAGCAGTAGTAGCTAGGTCATGTATGAAAATGGATGTAGGCAGTTAAGCCCCTCTCATCCTTTGTGTTTTCAGCTATGAAGCCTGTTCTCTGGATATTAATCCTTAAGAATTAATTTAAAGTAATGTAATATATTTATTACCTATATTCACCTGGTTTAAATCAGGCTGAAGGCTGTTGACATGTGTTTTTGCTGGATTAATGAAATTGACTTTTTGAAAATTTGCAATCATAATTTTTTATTCAGACCAGGAAAAATGGTTAATTAGCTACTGTTAAATGCTTATGGCATCACGAGACCACAGCAAGTGGAATGGCAGGTGGGAAATGTATCAGTGAGGGCCAGAGGAGGAAAGAGAATCAGTATCTCAGTGACTGGGAAGGAGGTCTCCTACTATGCAGAGGGGAGAAAGGAGAAGAAATGAGAAACCTTCCCATACACTAAGAAATTTCCACCTTAGTTTCTTATCAGAGCTTCATTATCATTGAGTAAGGGACAGAAACAAGGCTGAGGTAGTATTTTAATCTCTAATCCTACTGACTCGGCATGAAAGCAGCACACAGCCCAGAATTAATGGAGACATATGAGAATGTTTGCACTGCCAGAAAGAGACAGCGATAACAGAGGGCTAAGGGTCAAGTCCATTAGCAGAAAATAACATTTTAATTCAGACTGCATTTCAGGAGTTTAGCCTACTTCCAGTGCATCCATAGTTGACTAACCTGCTGCAAAACAACTACCCTATTGAAGGAGGGAGAGAATAGTGGGTGTAGATCACCATTACTGAAATGAACTGTGTTAGTCTCTCTTAAGTTTCTAAAAGAGACAATGAATCAGGAGAATAAAAGGGTTTATTTAGAAAAGGAGCTTTCTATTCACAACTCACCTGGAACTTTTTTTTTGCCACAAAATACTGCATCCTCCGAATCACCTTGATGGCAGCGCGGTGGTGTTCCCGCAGCCTGTGGGGAGAACGAGGAGGGTGAGGCTGGGAAGGAGCATCTCCAACCAGACAGCAAATACAGCAGCCTGCAGAAAATCCTTCACCAGCACCTCCATGTGCAGTGTAAGTAGCTGTGATCCAGCCTGGCAGCACAGCACACCATTCTGCTGACCTTCCTCACCTTTCAAGAAGGCTCTGGAAATACAGGGCCTTATCTGACCCACGCTAGGTTTGCACCCATTTCACAGCTAAAAGAGGTGTCCACATAACCTCCTTCTGTTTTCTAAGCAAACCTCCATGCATCCCTCCCAGTTTCATTTCCACAAAAATCCCCCAAACTCTCAAGCTCCTGCATATCCAGCCAGGAACAGCTTTCAAACAGTCACTTCGGTTTTTAGGATTTTTTGGGTTTATTTGGGTTTTTTGAGGTGTTCACACCACAATTTCTGTGCATGTTTCTTCACTTACATGATTTTATTCCCCAAAGAATTATTTAAATAAAAAATACTTGAAATATTTTTGATTTGTTGACTGCTAAATAATCCAAATGATCTTGTGGTTGCTGGATGTAACAGCTACATACATATTTATCCACAAATTGAACTGTAACTTAATATAATGACAAAATAATCTGACAGGTCTTTAAAAAACATATATACCCCTCTTTGTGCATACACATATGATCTGACAACAGAATAAAAAGAAAATAATTTGCTCATTGTGCTTTTACATGACAGATGTTCATAGAACCTGACATTATATTTCAAACAGTGCCTTAAAACCAGCAGTTATTTCAAATTTTTCAAAGCTTGCAAAAGTGATGCATTTTCCTTCTTAACATTAAAATATACCATCAAACATTAAGTTAATTACTCAGATTGTTCATTCTATTACTCTTACCAAGATGCACTTGAATGACATTACAGCATCATCTTTATTTCCTTTTTAACTGTATGAAAATCTAGTGCTTCTAACTCTCATCCCAAACAGACTTCTAGTGATGGCTTTGGGGAGCATATCTAAAAGGTGTTCCAGATGTTTCATCTTTATAAACTTATTATTAGTAATACTGATAGACTGGCATGTTGAGCTGTCACCTTGCAGTGCTCTCTGTCTGTACAGAAAATGACAGCATTAATACTCACTAAGGCATGGAGAAGTCATACTCAATTCTATAAAAGTTTGTGCAAGTTTGGGGCTTTAGTATGTTATAGCATGGTATCACCCAAACCTCTTCAGCTAAATATAACCTGGAATTCACCCAAACCTCTTCAGCTAAATATAACCTGGAATTTTAGTGACTATTGAGGTGTTTCCTCAGGATAGCTCTACCCCAGCAAAAGTTCTCCATGTGCAAGTGCGAATGGTGGATGTCTGTCCTCTGAAAAGGTGTAGCTGGGGTGTTCCCCTTCTGAAAACTCCTATTTTTTAGTAGGAAAACAGCATTCTGCAAAGCCAAATGCAGAACCAAAATAAAAGCCATCCTTTCCTACTTCTGGCTATTGCCTGTCAGGTGGATTCCTTCTGTTATAGAAATTGTTCAGATTTATCAGTGACAGAAAAGATTGCTTTCTTCAGAAATAGTACAAAATGCATTGCTTTTTAAGCTAGTAACATACAGCTTTTCACCTCAGGTCTACAGATAGCTAACCCTAAGTGTATTTATAGAAATCATCTGTACCTCAATAGTTTAGCACAAAACCTGCAGTTGGATCTGCACAGGAAGCTTTTCCCCTCTTAACACTTTCCTGAGGTCTCTTAGAGACACTGTCTTCAGGGCTCTGTTCCCACAGATCTGAGTGCAACATCACGGTTTGAGTTACAAAAATGGACATTTTCTTCTCCTGACTGGAAGGGCTGTGTGTTTGGATCAGTTCCCAGTGGACAGTCAGCCTAATGCTAGTTCAGGGTACCCCTGTTCTGTGAGCCTGCGCTGCATCGTTCTGCTGCTAAGGGCTTGGATGACTTCCTCCAAACCCAAAGGAAATAAAGTGTTTGGGCTTTTAAGTACTGCGTCACAGAGATGGGAGCCAAAAAGGTAAACACTGTTTAATTTTCTAGTAAATATCAAAGGTATGATATCATGCAGCTATACATCCTATACATAAAAGCACACAAAAACATCTTTTGACAAATAGAAATATATTTGAATTGCCATAAAACTGCCTGTAGTGCTTTGGTTTATGCCTCATTTCCTCTAGGGTGTTCTTCACAGTCCATTATTTCTGAGTAAAACATTTTTCTTTGGGACAGCCAGTCACCAGTAGAGCACACCAAATCCCTCATTCTCTATCTAGAGGACAAGTCCCATCTATAAGCAAGGCAGGCAGATAATAAAAATGGTATTTGCCATTCAGTGAAATAACAAAGCTACATAACCAAAATGATTTTCCAATGCAGCTATTCAGCGTCAATCATTTTTCAGTGCTAACATGAACTACCATGCCAGGAGGGAAAGTTAATATTCTCATTTTAATCCTTTCCACTTCCAGCTCCAGTAGGAAGCCTTACAGTAAGCTTGTTTCTGCTTATGCTGTAAAATGTGAGTCTGCACAACAGGCTGTCCTGATTCCCCAAGATTAAATGCTTCTGCGATGAGAGAAGGGAATAAAGGATTTAATTAGTAGCCAAGGTTATGATTCACGGTTGTTTGATCTCTTTGGCAAACTGGTAACAAACGCTTTAGTAAATTGAGAGCTTAACCATTAACTGGTGATATTTGTTTGTTCAGCCCCTTGTGACATCTCTGAATTCTGGTTACAGAGGGGCTGTCTGCAGCCTCTGGGCACATGGAGCACGCTTAGACGTCAGAGAGGTACTCAATGCATTACCGCCCTCACTTCTGGGAATACTTCTTTTTTTTAGGAGTGTGGCTGGAAATGACCTCACCTGAGTGTGCTGCCAGGGCACAGCACCTCACCTTCCTGGTGTGTCCATCCCCACAGCTGGGGGGAGACCCCCTTTGGAGAGGCAGTGCTGTGCACAGTGAGTCTCTGATGGCAGCGTAGAAGGGGCTTTCAGGGACTGCTGGGGTACTCCAGAGAGCCATTCTGCTGCAGTGATGCTGTGTCAGCTAAGCTCTCCGGCAACTGCAATCCCTCATTTCGAGATGTTTAGTTTTGCCTGACTTTGGGGGAAAGCTTGTTGGATAAGTGCATTAGCAACAGGGTCAGCCGGCCTTTTGCCCTTTTGGCAACAAATCTATTTTCCTCTCCTGAGCGTTTATCAGGCTTTGAGCCTCATTGTCACCATACCCATTAATATCGTAACTGACACATGAAGGAACTTGCCAAGCACTGTTTGATTCTAATAACCTGCAGCATGTTACCTTAAAAAGCAATATACACAGAATGCCATTAAAATCAAGCTAAAGGTTATTATTTCTGATACTGGATAACTTCTCAACCTGCACCCTTTCTGAAGAAAAACTGCCAATAGCTTTCACTGGCTACCAGTAATTTTCTTTCTCAATATGAACGGGACATCAAGATCACCTTGAATACACCACATGATATGTGACATTTCTCATGGACTTAAACTCACAGAATTAGGTCCTAAAGCCACCAAGGAATCCACAACATTGTTATAAACCTTCAGAATTCAGAAGGATGAAGAAGGATGTAGGAATTCAACAACAGAAGAGCATCCTAGGGCAAACAGATTCATACGAACCTACATTATTTGCAGGTATAAATTAGGTCTGTTTTATATGTGCGCTGAAAAACAACCTGTTGTGGATGCAGGCACTATACAAAGCATAAGAAATGAGGATTATAAAAAACTGGCAACAAAATACAGTGGATTGAGCAGCACCCACATCAAAAAGGAAAGCCTGGCATAATTAAATGACTAGAAATCCTTCATCTTCCCTACCTCCTTTAGTTTTTAATATACTTAACCTACAACCAGTCACTTGGAGGAAACCTGATCTCTTCCTCAAATCTGAACTGGAATTTCCCTTAAATTGGGAAACAAGCATGATGAAGTACTTTATGCAATTCAACCAGCATTCCCATTGGTTGGAAAGTTGTTATACATTAATAAATGCTCTCAGACTTTTGTACATTTGAACATATGTTTGTACATTTTGAACATATTGTTCATTATCCCCAACACAATCAGCCAAAACCTCAGTAGGTTTCTGAACCTGTGGCTCATTACCCAGTCCCACAACCCACTGACAGCTACAGTAAATGTCCTTGTTTAGTCAGCACCCACCTGCCTTCTTCCTGCCAGGGGATATGCAGGGCCACTCCAGAAGAATGCTCTGGGACAAAAGCTAGAACTTTTTATTTGCAAGAACTGTGTGGCTTTATGAAAAAGGAGCTAAGCAGGTGCATGGCTCAGTTGCTCTATGATTCAAGAAATATAAAAACTTTTTTTTTTAGATTAAACTTCACAAGATTAAACCCCATTCTGAAACAAAGTTATTTTGATAAAGAATCAGAAAGGAAAAGCCATTATTAATTGGAATTATTTATTGTCCTTACAAAGCTGCTAAACTTCATATAAACCCTTAGTAATTCCATTAGAAGTTTGTTCCCCTTTTCAACTCAGGAAGGTGTTCTACATATTGGTTTAGTGTTAACAGAAATATTAAAGCAACAGGGCAGAGGAAAGGTGGTGCTAATTTCTTATTTAAAACACTTGCTTTTTTGTTCATGTGCAGAACATTTCATTATCAAGGCTGTAATGCACAGCATACATAGACACCGATAGAATCAGAGCTAAAAGGTCAGCACTATCTATTCAGAATGAGCTTAACAAGAACAAAAACTCACTTGGAGAGAGACACAGATTTATAACATCTTTAACAAAATTCCCATTTTTCTGTAAACCTCACACTGGTTTGAAGTCAGGCTCAGTTATGAAAACCTATTTGAATTCTCTGCAGTCATCTTAAATTTCTGTCTTGGGACAGGGTAAAGTAGTAAGAAAGAAGACTGAGTTTGGTTGGCCTGAAGCTTTTGGCAGTAATCATTATTTAGATTTGAGCTTTATCTTTAATGCATCGGTTTTTAATCATGTGTTGTGCATGTGAACTGAAGTATTTTCTTCCATTCAGGCACTGAAGAACATTCCTTGTCACAGAATCTGGTGGATGAGATTCAGAGTAACTACATTAAGCCATTTCATTAGTGCATTTAAGTCTAATGAAATCTTCCAACCTTAGTCCTCCAGGCACTTTAGGTATAGAATTTGCTGTGGCTCAAGCTTATTCTGTCATTCTCTGCCTATTCCCAGTTGATGGGAATTTCCCTGCACTGAGTTACATTTTAGATGCTGAAAATTAGAAGAGATTAGGTTGCATTGCTGTGTATTCTGAAACAGGAAATACTTGATCACTGTACCCAGGGATAAAATCAGAATCACTGATCATTTCCAATATTGAAAATAACCAATTTCTCACAGTTTCTTCTTTCATTTGTCACTAGCTCAGCCATTGTTGTTTGCCATCATTACGATCAGTTTAGTGGGGGCTCTCCACACATAGCCTGGCCCAGAAGTGATTTGCAAAAACTATCTTAAGGATAAACCACTAAAAGCTGCCCAGAAGTGCTAGAAAAGTATGAGCAAGAAGAGCAAAACATTTGAAGAGCAAAACAGTTACAAATCTGAGGTTTAATTAAATGGGCTTAGTTTACACACGATCACAGAATGGTTTGGGTTGAAAGGAACATTAAAGATCATCTCATTACAGCCCCCTGCTGTGTGTGACACCTTCCTCTAGACCAGGTTTCTCAGAGCTCCTTCCAATCTGCCCTTAAACACTTTCAGGGGTGGGGCATCCACAACTTCTCTGGGCAGCCTCTTCCAGTGCCTCACCACCTTCACAGAAAAGAATTTCTTCCTCATACCTCATCTAAACCCACTCTCTTAGTTTGTAGCCATTTGCCCTTATTCTGTCATTACTTGTCCTTGTAAATAGTCTCTCTACATCTTTCCTGTAGGCTCCCTTCATGTACTGGAATTTACTAAATGTTCCCATACCATTTTCAGTGTAAGCAAAGTTAGAAACTAGTGACAAGACAAATCAAATTTGGATTAATTTATCTATCCCACTGTGGTCCTCCCTACCAGCATCTTCACAGGTTTAAATGCAACTGAACTACAGAGACAATAGATACCCATAGAACAAGAAGAATCACAAATAGAAGGTAAGCTAGATTTTTAAAATTTCTTTGGTCTCAGCATTCAAAGGAATTTTAGTAATTACTGTCAAACAATCTGTTTATGAAAGATCTACATCTGCTGAACTCCTGTTCATGCTTGTAAATTAGTTATGAACGGGTAACGTTTCATCAAATGAATTTGTTCATCTAAGCACTGAATAATTCAACAACAATAGCTAATTATTTCTATGAAGACATTTGAGGAATAATTTCTAGATAAAAGTATGTTTCAAGGGTTTAAGTTCAAAAATAAAAGTTTCTCTGGCTTAAATGCATGTCTTATCATGTAATTTCTGTTCCCAACCTAGGGGAATGCAGGGGCTGACTTCCCTAGGAGTATTAGTGATTCTAAATTTAAAAAATTGCTCTGCAGGAGAAATGTCAAATTCAGGCTTTTGGTGCAGCCTTCAGCCAGTAAACAATTTGATTATTTACTAATTGTGAACATTAGCCCATGGGGAATTAGCTTAAGTTGAATTAACATTTGTACTCTTCTTCCCCCACTATGTAATTTCCCAACTATATGTGGTTGATCTTTTTTATTTAAAATACGTAATTTTAAAACCACAGTCATCTTTTAATGGATTTGTATTTTATTCTACAGCAGCTTTCATGTCTCCCTTCTCAAAAGCCATGAGTTTAACAGAGAAATCCTTTCATGTAGTTATAGCAATCTTCTTTTCTCAACAGATAAGTGGAGAGCACTGTATATGTTCTGATTCAGCTTGATTTAGCTTGCAGATTTTTATCAGACATACAAAGAAGAACAAGTTTAAGAAATAACATATCTTTTGGGGGGATTTTGATGTTTTAAACAAGGAAAAAACCCAAAAAACCCAGAAAATGCTTTCCAACTAGACCTAAGAGAATCCAGAATAGCTAAACAGCATAGGATTTTGGAGTGTGACACTTAAATTTGTTTAACTTTCCTTGGGGGAAATGGCCCAACTCGCTGTATGTCTAGAACCAAAATAAATTGCTGAAGCTGGAATGAAGATCAGGTGTAGATTTTCAGAATTAATGGCATGCTGGGGCAAATGGAAGTGGCAACAGATATTTCCTCTGTGGTCTGCCCACAGTGATGGTAGCTAAGAACACAATCCTTACAAGGATAATTTGTATGGAAATCAGGCAGTAGCAAAAGATTTCTTGTACATCCTATATCATCTTTGCTGTATATTTTCACAATTCCATTTTAACTTATGTCTATTACTAGGACATGAAGAGCTGCACAAAGAACATGGGACAAAAATAGGAAGACAAAATTATCTTTGGATGGGACCAAAAAGCCGCATAAAGAAAGAAGAAAATATACAAGCCAGTTCCCATTTTGTCAGTATCAATTATTGTTTTGCAGCTTTGGTGATGTCATCATCAAATACCACTTGATGTTGATGTCCATATCAAATCACAGAGAACCTTTATTCAGCTCTTCACTCTCTGCATCTTATTGAGTTAGAAGGCTGTTGCTTTTTCACACGGTTTCAAGGCCAAGCAATTTGAAAGTAGCGAGACACAAATGAGATCACAGATAAGTAAATAATAATGTGCAGCACTCTTACAGATGCAGTCTGACACATTAAACTCCTTTTCTAAAGAAGCTGAATTCAGAACACAACAGAGCTTTTTGTTCAGCACACACAGGAAGCCACGGGCATTATTATTTTGCCTCCTCTGGTTAAAAGCCATCTTTTCAGATTAAAAATAATATTTTTTTTGCAGAGCTTTTCATTTATGGCACTGAATTATACAAGGAATTGCAGGGCTACATTCAGAGGCACTAGGAAGAAATAACCATATTTCCTCTGGCTACTTGCCTCTCTATTGTTTGCCCATTCAACTTACAATAACCTTTGAATATTTAACTGGCTGATGTTACACTTCTTCATTATGCTCGAGAAGTTGCTCACACTACACAGTAGCTTTTTACTGTGCTCATTGTAGGGAGCTACAAGGCCCCTGCAAACTCAAGGTTGAGTTTGACTTTTCTATTTGGTTTAAATTGCATTGCTCAGAATGCACCTCAGATATAACCTCTACACAAAAATATCTAATGCTGAATATCACATGTAAAAGCATCAAAATTATGTAACCCATTGAGATTTCTCAACTATTTGTTTCTATTATCAATTATTTCCTTCTAGTCTACAAAACACGTGCTAATTTAACATATGCTGTATCTCACATCTTAATTAAGACTCATCTTGTGGTACTACTGCTGTCATCCCATTTAACCTTTTGTTTTGAGACAAAAGAAATAAGCTTTCATTGGGTCAGCTACTGACACAGATCATAGGGATCCATGAAAGGTCAAAGCAATATTGCATTATTTAAACCTCACACAATGACTTTCAGTTTTTTCCCACATCTCAGTGATACATATATTTTCAATAATGGTGAATAGATGTAAAACCATTGTCTCTTATTTGTAAAAACAACCACAGACAAGTGGTTAGAGTCACTCATACATCTTCACAAATTCAACTACTCTACCCAGGCAAAGCTGAGAGAGAATCTCAGCTGTTCAACACACACAAAAGTCATTGCACTGTCGTGACTGAAAAAATGAAGCAGGTTCCCTGTTGTAGAGACAGGAATTACAGCAGGAAAAGGAAAAGGCCATTGATGTGAATAGCAATATTTAAATAATTACCAAAATCAGTGATGATACTATTTCAGAAGTCCTAACACTTTTGATGGTTTTTTTTTATTACAGAGGTGATTGGCAAATTCTCCTGCTCCTCGGTAATGAGGAGAAGGTGGAAGGTGCTGCTGTGAAGATCTTTTTCTAAGCACTGAATCCTGAAATCAAACTGTATCCAAACCCCCCACCACTGTCAGAAAAATCCACTGGAAAACATGAAGCCAAACTCTGCTCTCGTTTTCACCATGGGCCAACAGAAGGGACTGATGGACTCCTAGGTCACCCTGGCTCCTGGCCTGCCATCTCCGCAGGGGCTGGATGTTACTTATGCACAGTGATGGAAGCGTGCTCTCACAGCTGCACTTTTTAGTGGGTGTAGTCTCCAAAAATAAACACGAGGGTGTTGCTGTGGTTTGTGTAAGCTGCAGTGGAAAGCACGGCAAACGGTGGAAGATGGCATTAGGACAAGGGGACTTCACTTTCCTTGTCAAAGCCATCACTACAGGGGAAAAAAGGCAGCTACAAATGTAGTTCAAAACTGCAATTTTTGCAACTGGAGGCATTCTCCAGGATTTGTTATTTTACAATGGTGGGGAAACACATGGGATTTCAACTTGTGGAGAACAGCCTTTCCCTATAAATCACAGACTGTAATCTGAAACCTAGAAACAGCACAGGGGCTCACATTTATGGATTTAAAACAGATGAAGAGCAAGCACGCTCTTAACCCTTTCCCCATAATTCCTTCCTGGTACAAAATAAAAATGAATATACAAATACTGAACAGAAATTAACTTGGTAAAAATCAAGATTAATACAATTCTGTAAACACTGAATAGTTTAGACTTCCCTAAGGACACAAGCACAGAATTGTGCTGCAGCAAAGCACTGTAAAACTGTTAGAGCATAATCCAGTCTTTGGACTATTCTTTCATCAACTTTTATTTAAGCAGTTTATCTTACTGAGATTAGGATCTCTCCTATAGAGCAAGACCTGGCAAACACAGGCCTCTGGTTTTGAATATCAGGCTATATTTCACTGGGAATGAAGTAACTAGCAGCCTGTCATCTCACCATAATGTTATAAACTCCTCAATCAGGCAATAGGAGAACTAATACTAACACATTAGTAATAATTTCTCTTCAAAAATATGTAAGAGCATTAAGATGACATATTGTTTATTTATTGTTCCTTAAGATCCCAAATCATTTTAATATCAGTTTAGCCTCTTCTATGGCTCACTGGACAAAAAACCCAAAACCCAGCAGAGCCTGTTCAAACTTTAATCCTAAGACACAGCCTTCATCTTGATTTTGAAATTATTTTTTTCATTTAAATTAAAAAAACACAGTGTAAAAGAATGGACTGGAATATCAGCATTGACAAGATGCATTAGTCTATACCTTGTCAAAGTTCCAGTACTTGCAGAAATTCACTCACATACGTAACACAATGGGGTGTGATTAAAAACAGAAATGGGTCCAGATTGAAATAAAGTATGATGGTATGTCATGCTGAATCTCTACCCAGTGTTATATTTTAGAGAAAACTCTAAACCAACCATCCCAGGACGGCTGACAGGAGTAGAGGAAAAGTAATTTTAAGCTTACTGCAAGATCACTCACCCACAGACAAAGTGTTTGCCTGTGGTAATTCAAGCTCTGTCCCTTTACTGGCTGCAGTTCAGTGAAGTGGTACCTCTGTCCATGTCTCCTGATGAAAAGCTAGGGTGTCTCTGGGCTTCGCTGAAAAGGTTGCAATTGATGAAAAAAATATCTCTAAAGTGGCAAGAATGGACACCTGAACCGTTTTCAAGTGAAGAAATAGCTGCCTGAGAACAGCAGAAAAATGAATCATGAAAAAGAATTCAATCTTAGCCACTGGGCATGTTGTGGAGCATCCAAAAACACAGTCATGGCTCAAGCTCTTTTATGTAACTGTAGTTGTAAATAAAGATTTGGCGAAAACAGAGAGTGTAAGACAAAAAATTACGCTACTAGCCCAATTCTGTCTTATGACCAACATTTGGTATGTCAAATGGTGTGGTAGCAGGTCTCCATAACCACAAGAGTAATGTCTTTTATTTTTAAACAATTTCAAACCAAAGACTGACTATTCACAAATACATACTTTGTGGAAAACTTGAGATTAGACCATCAATGGCTCCATCTTCATGCTTTTATCACTAAAGCTTTTACAAGCAACAGTCCCAGTTCAAGTAGACTGCCCAAGGCTTCACTTTTTCCGTGCAGATGCTCAGATCCAGACATCGTCTTTGTCTCTTGTGAACCCAATGATGATATTGGTATACAAATGCCACTGGGATTTCCAAACACGTGCATCAGACCATCTAACTAGGTTGGGATGGATATACAGTTCTGAAAAATCTCATGAGACTATCTAAATTACTGTGATCACCTGACCTATTCCATATGTTCACAAATTCTGAGAGTAAGAGGGAAGAGGCACTTTGCGTTTTGAAAGCCACTAAAAATAGGGACTGCATCACATTCACTGAGTTATGGATTCCAAAGAGACGGATAAATCCTTCCTTAAAGCACATCCAGGGCAAAAGTTCAAGCCCAAATGTACCAAGTTGCACTGAAGTCCCCATCCTGCCACAGTGGGTGCAGGACTACGTGCATGAAGTCAAGGGGAGAGCACAGGCCTGAACCTACACACTGGCTTGGCATACCAGTATGCCAAGGGATCAGTAGCAACTTGGAAAATTTGTAGATACAAGAAGACATTTAAGACAGAAAATGTAGAGTACATGTTGCGGAAGATTCTAGATACACACTTATTAATAAGGTTTGTGTCTTTTGTGTGGGAAAATCTGACCTGAAACATCCAATTTCTCTTGTTCAATCTAATAGTTAAAGAATACACTGTGTTATTACTATTGCAAAAAGGCAGGGAATTTTATGAGCTGATATGCTGGAGACAGAAACTGGCT
This sequence comes from Cyanistes caeruleus, assembly GCF_971803275.1. Lineage (NCBI taxonomy): Eukaryota > Metazoa > Chordata > Aves > Passeriformes > Paridae > Cyanistes > Cyanistes caeruleus. The sequence continues at coordinate 21,422,822 of NC_141706.1, forward strand.
GGGACTGACTACTCTGGTATGTGAACTCCATTTCTTTCTGCGCTTCAAAGCACAAGCACAACTCAAAAATGTATTTTTTTTTACTAGAATTATCCCCTGGTAAGTCAGATATGGAAAACAGAATGTGTTTTAATTACTTTTCCCCCTCTTAATTAAGAAACTGTTAACAAGCCCAGCTGTATATTTCAATTTAACTTCTGTTACATAGAAAAAAAAATGTATTTCTTAATATTCCTATTTCATTGTGTAAATATGTGATGATTAACAGTTGAATACTTTGTTAGAAATATCAGATTACTTTGTAAATTTACAGCCTTGCAACATACATTTTTTGCAAAGCAGTAATTCCTCAGTAAGGGTTAAGTATCAACTCAGTTACAACTCAGCATAGGGAGCAGAAATGCCTTGATCCTGGCAAGTTTTAGGTGGGCTTTATTCATTCTAGAATTTCCCTTTTTTGTGTGTAAAATAGATGCACACATAGCTCTCACTTTCAAGTGTCTTTCCTACAAAAGAGGTAGAATCAGGATTTAGCCAGAGCCTCAGCTGGTTCAAATCAGAACTGCATTAATTTAATTAGGCAATTAGAAGAGCACTGCATCAGGCCTTCCTCTCCTCCTTTCTCTCCATATCCCTGTGAGCCAGCTCTCTTCCCTACCCACCTTCCTTCACATTAGCTCTTGGCCTCTCTCTCCTCCTCTGACTTTCCTACACTCAGATTTTTCTACTTTATGTTTTCTGGATCTGTCCTGGGGTTCCTCCTCTCTCTTGTATCAGTCAAGCTTTTTGTCCCCATTTTCACAGTCCTTCATAGCTTCACTGTGACTTCAGCCATCAAATCTCAGAGCCGTCTTCACTCTGTGTGCCACCACTCAATAATCATGCAAACTTCTCTCCACATTTCCCCTCTTGCTGCCCTTTACCAACCAATTCTGCAGCAGAACCTTTTCCTATTTCTCCTTACTCATTAGTTCCACACCTTTTTTTGTGACAATTGAACACAATTCAGAGCATACAATCCTCACATCTTGAGGACCACAAATGCTGAAAAGGAACATAGTAAAATTAGGCCTTCATTGTAGCTATTGGTTTTGCAACCATGCTTTCTCTGCTAAACAAATGATACAGATGCCTTAAAACAAAGCAAAAACTTGTTCTTTCAAATTTTATGAGACCAGAGTTGGTTTGGAAGAAAAAGGACTTACCAAACCTAATTAGCCCTTCCTAGTAAGCACTTTGCAGATAAGCTGCAGTACAAGGCCATAAATGATTCCATTCCTGACTGATTATTTAATAAAAATATCTATTTATATAAGATAACATACATAGTAATTAATATACAATGTTTGTCTAGGAAAGCAAACAAGAATTGGAGAAAAAAAGGTGTAAACTTTGATTTTGAAAACACCAAAAGTGAGAAGGTATTTTAAAGTGATACGGAAGGCAAGGAGACTTTCAATAGACACCTCAGTGATGCCTCACTGAGAATCTTCTGAGAAAGTGGGGAAGTGTGAAATGGGAAAAGTGCACTGAAAATCAGTAGTACTTTTCTACCAGCTACTTTTACAGCTTGCCTTTATATCCATGAGCTCTTCACAATCCAAGTGCAGGGAGGAGAGCAGGCTAAAAGTATGCAGGAACACTGAAACAAAACTAGGTTCATTTGTGCTCTAGAGCTTCATGGAGTGTTTATCAGCACTGAAGGTGCTAATGCACAATGCCACCCTCGTATCAAGAGCAGAGTTCACATTCTTCAAGTCTTAAATTTCAGTTTTATTATTAAGCCCTGCTCACTTTGGGTACTGGAAAACAGTTATGAGCTTTGAAACAACATCAAAAAGTGCAGGCATAGCCTTATCATACCCCTGGAAGAGATTCTTGTTTCAGTTTAATGCTGCCTTCCTCCCTGGCTAGGATGGTATGAGAAAACCAGCCAAGGGTATTCCATGGTGTGTTTCAGCTAAACCAGGCTCCAAGGCTCTATTTTCTCTTTCCCCTCACGTGCCCTTTTTATTTATTATGCCCTTATTATTTTCCTCTCCTTCCAGTTTGTGAAAGCACACTCTCTCCAGGTCAGTCTACTGAGACCTTAATGAGAGCCTGAGCAACACCACAGGTACTTGTGCAAACAGGTAATTATCTAGGCTTTTCCACACACAAAAGTGCAGGTGATATTCTCCCTCCTCCCCCCTTTCTTTCCCCCTACATAATTTTATAACTCAGTTTTTGCATGGCTTTTAGAATACAGAAGAAAGAACATCCAGTAGAAGAAAATTAAAGTTGCTTTTTCACTCAGCACTTCTGAGTTACTATTGATTTTCCTGGAATTTGCTGACGAACAAATAACGTATCCTGAATTCAACTTTAAAATCCTATTAATTATCCTGTACTAAGCAAATGCCAGGTTATAAGAGTAAATGTCACGTTAAAATTTGTTACAAGTAGTGGCAACCCGATATTTATTGGCCTGCAGGTCTGCAAGTCCCATTTTGGCCTTGAGGTGTCTGATCCTGTGAAAAGCTGTGGCTTAATGGGATAGTCAAATAATTAATATAGTTGTATATTTTCTCTTTCTTTGCATGTTTTTAGAGTAGCTTGGCTTGTAAAGATGTAGCCTTTTTTGGAGGATTTTGTGAGTAAGATATTTGGATCAGGAAAAAACTTGGAAGTTTTGGTGGTATTTATAGCCTGATTTTGAATTGTAATGTCAGCAATCCATTTACAGATGTTTTTCTTTGTGGAAGAACTGGACAGATTTACAACTTTTCCATAGGCAAGTATAAAATGCATTAATTACTCATTGCTTGTTATTATTTTCTTATCATTGATAGGATATTTTCTTACCATTGATGGTGGACTTGCAATGTTGGGTTAATGGTTGAACTTTATGAATTTAATGGTCTTTTCCAGCCTAAACGATTCACTGATCATGTTTTAAATTAAGTAACAGTCTGGTCAGAATATAAGGAAAACCAAGCTGATAAACTGCTTAAAACCAAACCCAGACAAATTGCAAACAAGTTTGAGCGACTGCAGCCAGAGAGACTCCATCCTGGAGTGCCCTAATGGGAAGCTCTTAAAAATCTATGTTTGTTTGCAGTTTATGCAAAAATGCTGAGCCAGGCAGGGGCAGCTCCTTGTGGGTAGAAAACTGATGACCATGCACGAGATGAAGGCTCTGTTGTGCATTTCAGGGTCAGGGACTCAGCGATGACTTTGTTCAAGCCAGGGCTGATGTCTGTTGGGGAGCAGCTCTGGAGCTGTGACTGCAGCTCATCCCATGGGCAATTTATCCCTGTAGGAATGCCAGGGAGTGGCCAATGAAAAGTTAAAACCTATGAAAAGCCGCATCTCTTGAGAAGAGCAGAGCTTAACGCGCAAGGCAAATGTGCCTTTTGCACGTAACTGAGAATTTCTGCCTCTAGCACTTCTTGGTAGCACTGAGTTTTTTTAAACACACTGAATGAATTCCTAAAGATGCAAACAGACAGAAAAAAACACTCAGGCAAACCCTACCAAGTATTCATTTATCTCAGAGTTGCCTTAGACCGATAAAAGTCCGGTCTTTAATTGAAACAAAAACAATGTCACTTAATCTCAGACTAAACCAGAAACAAATGTTTTGAGTTTTGGAAAACTCTTGGGATTTTATATTTAAAAAGACTTAAATATATTTTCTTTGCACTAATTATTTCTGTTTGCAGGTCAAGACATGAAGCACCAATGATAAAATGCCACAATAAGGACCACTTTTGTAGAATTTCCAGTCTGAACTGGGAGCAGGAAAAAACAAACAAACAAACAATAAATCAGCTCAAAATCTTTTCCCTCAAGACTTTCATGACACAGTTTGAAAACCCAAGAGATTTGGATGAGTCTGAGAAGCTCCACATGAGGCAATTTTTGCTCAGTTCTCTGAATGTTTATCCACTGCCATTTTATTGAGAAGACTAAAATGACATTGCTCTCTAGAACAGATTGTCGAATTTGTCTTACTTGTGCTGTAACCAAATGCCTCTGCCTATGTTTAAATGCAAGTCTAAATACACCTAAGAATACTTTTTATTTTATAAGTTTAAATATGATCCTCTTTTGAACGGTATTTATGTGTGTTGTCTGTGTGTATATATGCACAAACCAGACAAAATAAAGCAAATGAAAATAAACAAATAAAATTATTTTTATTTGTATAAATCTGTGATTAAATTGAATTTGTGATTTATTTTTTTTTCCACTTCCTTTTTTCCCCCAGAGGTATGGAGGGTGCTGAAATGTTTTCTCCTAGACAACAGCCTGTACTTATACTCGTAGCTGTTTTCCAGGGACACATTGATACCAATCCATTAAGACAATTATTTGTTTGCAGTCAGGTCTAAAATAAAGGCCAAATAAAATCCTAAATTATTTTTCACATCAGAATGTTTTTCTTAATCTGGGTTGAATGCAGTTACAATGTATTTAAGTGAACAGCAACTGTGGAATTTCTGAACAGCATGTCCAGCTTAAGATTCACATTCCAATAAAATTAAAGTCTTAGGTGGCTACAGACAATATTTTCTAGTACAAAATGCTATCCCAAAGCTTGTTTTTATTCTGATACTCAAAATTATAAAAGTAAAGCACTATAAAGTTAATCTTAAAATTCAGTAATAAGTATTTCTTTTACAGTTCTGACCACATCACAAATTAAGCTATGTACAAACTATACCTGGACACTCCTTTACCTTACTGACTCCTTACAAGGTAAGTATATAAAATAAGGCTAAAGCCCCCTATCTGGTTTCCAAAAGACAGGTTTTATTATTTTGAATTTCACAGATGTGAACTTGTAGATGAAAAATGGAATCTTACTTTACTTCACATTAATCAGCACAGCACAAAATGCTTTATCAGTAGCAATACCACAATACTTACTGTTTTAATAGAAGATAATAGCTTTAATTTCTGCCTGTGTGTATATATGAATAAATATATATTTGCTTGCTTATTATTGGAATGCTTATACTGAACCACAAAGTTAATTCTCTTCTTTATCAGGGAAGAAGAATATTAAGAGTAATTGGTTGGAAGAAAAAATAAATGGAATACAAAATGGAGAAAATATTGTATCCCCTAAATGAGGTCAGGCCCTTTCAAGTTTGTTGGTTTTTGCAAGGATTTGATATATAATATATAAGCTTCAATAAGCTTCACCATTTTAAAACATGCTGATCTACATATAACTTGAAGGCCTAAAGGCTAGAAGTCCAAGAACCCTCTTTTAAGTCAGTGGCAATTTAGAGAATTTTTGTGCAAGAGCAAAAATAACTGGTATGAATCTAGTGCAATAAAAAAATCTGCCCTATTGTGTGTTACTCATGTGTGTTACTCGGTTACTAAGACAGCCTTAAATAAAAACATGTGGATTACATAATCACATATAATTGTTTAGTTTTTATAATGTACCCTCACCTAAGAGGATAATTGGCAACGATGACTGAACATGAGAACTTTTGACCTGAAATTACTCTTTTCTTTTTCTGAATTCAGCAGGAACATGCTCTCTGTTCTCTCAACAATTAAAACAATTTACAATAGTCACTATTTTTTATTTAAAAGATGTGCTTGGAGAAGATTGAGCAGTTCTTGGAAGCTGAGGGAAAATATTCAACATAGTGGTTATCTATCTTTAAACAGGAAAAATTACAGCATAGAAGCTGGCATTGACAGTGCTTAAATCAATATACTGGAAGTATCACAGTATAATTACCTGTCAGTGAAAAAGAACCAAGAGAATGTCAAGGAAATGCCATTTATTCTCAGTTTTTCTCACACACGTGTGTTTCTCTCACATATTTACTAAAGGCACATTCACATTAGTTCTTGAAGAGAACATAAAAGGCAGAGACAACATAATAAAAGAGGATGTGGACTAAAATTGTTTCTTATCTTTTTCCATTTGTGGAGAGCTGTCCTTTCACAAGGGTTAGCACAGATCTGATGGGGTAAAATCTTGGCCTGCTGAAGTCAATAAAAGTTTTGCTATTGATGTCACTGGGTTGGAATTTCTTCTAATATCTTTAGACACCTGGACATCTGCCTGAACATCTGCCAAGGTTGTCTCTAAAAAATCGAAGTGCAGTTTCTTACAAATACTATGATCTGTTGTTGAGGACAACTTCATCCCATTAAAAACTACTTACAAATTAGGGTTCATTAGAAGTTGCTGTGCCTGACTTGTTTGGTAGATTTATTATGGAGCCCTCTCACTTAAGAAAACATAATCAAATACTTTCTTGCTTTCCAGAACCACATTTTTCCAGACCCCCATCAAAACATGGTGTAGTAAACCGTTTTTCCAAGGGTACATGGGAAGCCTGTGGAAAAGCAAAAAATTCAGAGTCCTGTGAAATTATTTGAACATATTCCTCTTTTTTTTTTTTTTCAGAAGTACCAATCAAGAATGAGAACATGAGGAAAAAAATGAGGGAGGTTTATACTGGTGAACTAACATTTTTCAAGCTCAGCATTTCCTAGAAGCACAATGAATTAAAGTGCAAGGCAAACACTGTACATGCACAAACATATGCCAGGTTACTTCCCAGTTTATGATCATATATGCATTATATATACATTAAAATATTTGTGTATCTCTGCTTATAAAGGCACAAGGAACAAACAAGTGTCTGCCTATGAAAGGCAATACTTATGTGACCATTTATAGAACAGTGACAAGAAGAATACAAAATCTATATTAAAACAGAAGAAAATTTAGAGAGATCTTACTACAGCTGCTAAGTATTAACAGCTCTTTTCACATTGCATTTTTGTTTCTCACTTTTTGTTTTTAATGTAGTCTTCCTAACGATGCTTTCTGATTATTTTGAAAATTTAATTTCCATTTAAATTGCTATTATGTGGGAAAAAAGTGTAAAAATGACTGTTTTTATAAAAGCAGGGTCATTGGCAGGAACCTAGCCTCACCAGGTTTACTGATGTTAAAAATAAAAAATAAAAAATAATGGTACAGTCTAAGTTTATTAGTTCAAAGCACAGTTGCCTGATATATAGATGGCATTAAACAGTGGTTACATGTTCTTGCTACGTTGATGGTCAAGGAAACTTAACAGTACCTGCCTGTCTCAAGGGTACATGCCCTGAAAAGTTTTCATTCTTCTAATATTTCACCTTATCTCAAATCACTTCAGACAACTTTCATTGAGCTAATATGAGTAATTTGACAGAAGATTTTCAGAAATACAGCAAGAAACATCCAGCCTTGCTACAAGACTGTTCAGTGCTTCAGCAGAGCACAAAGCCCCTCCACACCTCCGAAATATCCTTTTCCCTAGACACTGCAAGGCACTTGCTTGAGTAACATCATAACAGCAACAAAATATACAAAAACTCTGATTTTAAGGTTAACCAAGCACACTCAAGGCCTCAAGAAAGATATTGCCTGAGGATGGTGGGGGAAATATTTCTGGGAAGGCTGAGGAACATAAAATTAAAACCTTTTGTAGATGTTCATACTGTCAGGATGTTGGAATCAGATATGTAAAAAAAGGCACATCCAGGTGACTTCCCTGCTCTCAGCATTAAGCCACAGCTCCCAGTATGAAGAGTAAGATGTTAGTATTCATTAAATGTAATACTGTACATATATGATGAATTTTTAACTTCTGCTTATTTGGACTCCTTTGTTACCTAAATAGGAACAGTTGCTCGAAGTCCCCACACAGGAAAACTTGATGTTTCTATAAGAATGAGTCTCTCCAGGACTCAGAAACAGAAAGTATTCTAATTTAACTAAAAGAGCTTGCAGTAACAATTCCATGCTGCTGTCAGTATATGGACACTTCTACAGAGTGCAGTGGGCAATACCTCACAAAAGGTAAAACATCCCTGAAAGATTCTGCAGGGATGAGGCCAAAGGTTTTTTTCCCCTCTCATAAACCAGAAACAGATCACCAAAAGACTGTTTCAGGAAAAAAATATATTAAACAGAGGACTAACACATTAATTTTGCAGAATTGGATGTTAACGAAAAGACTGTGGCCTGGGCTGAGGTACAAACTTTCAGCTTGATAATATTTATAGAGTGAAGTTAATACTTCCAAACAGAATGATAAAATACAAAACACACGAAGCCCAGGAGACCCTCCAGATAAAGAGGCAGCCCAAGATGGCATATTTTTACTTTAAGTACTTTTCAAATTTTGTATTTCTCCAACATACTTCCTACCCCAAGTACTGAGGTCTTGTAATGTCCAAAGCACTTCAAGACAAAATTTTCAGCTTCTTGGGAAATGCTGGTATGAGAAACAATGGCACAGTGCAAGCCTTAATACAGAGAAGTGAAATAGCCCTGACCATTCTAAATTCAGATCAAACCTTTGTTTCAAGCTCACTTTTAAAGTGCAATGTAGAAATTTGCTATTGCAATACCATGTTGTTAAAGTTGTTTACCAGATTTAGAAAAACCTGATGTACTTAAAAAATACAAAGAAAAAATACAAATAAAATCCCAGTATTCTTGCAATGAGTAAGTAACCATGTTTTCAGCTTTGCCTTCAGCATATGGCTGCCACTGGTAGGGAGGTAGAATTCAAGCATGAGAAAGCAAGACCTTACTTTTGTCCCATTCAATTTGCCAAGCAATTCTGTTTCTTGTGGATTTAGTAACATATTACAGCCTTCAGTGAACAGTAATCATTGGAAGTCTTAGGAAACAGAAGCTAAGGATTAACCTTGCATTAAAACTACTGTTGACCTTATAAGAGTGATTATTTATTAGTCTGTGAAAATCATGACATAACCTCACAGCTCATATAACTATTCAGGTGTATTATAAAAATAAATAAATACCATCCTTCTCTCACGACCAACAGCATTACACTTGAAATCACTTGCACTTGCAGTTTTAATACTGATGTTTAACAGATCAACACAAATACAACATTCAGATTACTGTTGAGATTAAAAGGTTTATCAGTAAATATAATCATTGCCGAATGAATAAAAAAATGCCCACCATAAAAAGAAAGACTCCGGCTTGCTTTGTATTTAAGCTGAGTAAAGAATTTTGTTTAGAATATATAGAGTTAAAAAGCAACTACTTGGTCATACTCAGTTGTTTGTGCAGCACCAAATTTAAATCCAAGAGAGATTATGAGAAAATTTGCTGCAGGCTGTCAGACCTCATTAAGTTAATGGAACTGGTAAATTGGCACATTTCCAGCACATTGTAGAAAGAAAAGCGCTTTCAGCTCAACAGTGAAGGAGATCTAGTTTCGGTTTGGCAGCTAAAGGAGATTATTAGCTATAAATAATGGCTACACTGAGATGACTTATATGGGATTGCTTGACCAAAATGAAGTCAAAGAGACAAAAAAACATTAACATTTTGAAACGAATGATACAGTGTCTTTGTTGGATGGAATCTAGAACAGCTTTGTACACATTTTCCTTTTAAAGCCTTACTATTTACAAAATCATCTAAAAGTCTTTGTAACAAGTTTAGCTGCCACTGAACTCATTAACAGAGAGAAAATTCTTCTCTTTGTTGAGCCTTTGAATCTCTTTAAAAGATGCTATGAACCAGCGCTTCAGTGTGAGGTGGCAATGTGCTGTGATGTACCAGTATTTCAGTATAAAAGTATTACATTATTTTGGTCTGAATTACTGTGGCATGTTTTCAGAGCCAGGACAGAAGAAGGATATCTGTATCCACACAGAGCATGGAGTGGAAATCAGTAGACCTGGGAGATGCTGGTTTCCTGAGCCCTCAGAAAAGACAAGATGTGGAAGAATGTGAGAGAGAGAGTGAGAGCAATTTCTGTTGGGACAACGAGAACTGCATTTTCTTACATTTACATTTCTTACATATTTCTTATCTCAAGTTTCTAAATCGTAAACCTAAATGGTAAATCTTAAATAGTGAACTAAAGGAGATCAGATTATCCTCTGAATTTATACCAATAAACCCAAATTCTGGGGCTTACTTAGATACTGAGGTCTGTGAAGTTTGAGATTTCAAATATGCCTGTGGCTAGAACTGGTTTTATCAATGTACTTATCTGATTTGAAGTCGACTGGGTATTTTTCCATTCTTCTGCAGTGAAATTTTTGGAAACAGGTGCTGATTTACAGCACTTTTTAAAAAAAGTGCAAAGCCTGATTCCTTCTGCATAAGATGAGAACAACAATTCTACCATTTACTCAATTAATTCTTTCATTTTCCTCTTATTGCTTCTCTGGAACACATTTTAAAGGAAAATGAGCCCAGTTTCTGTGTGTATTTTGGCTTCAGCTTCTTTGTCAAGCAGTCAGTGCAGGGGTGCTTGTGTGCCCATGAGCGAGTTTGGTAACACCTGCCACCTTGCAGATGGGATTAGCATCACGTAGATCCTTTGTCAGCACTGCAGTGGAGAGACATTCACTTCTGAGAAACTCACTCCAAATTCACTCCAATTCCCCAGGCACCCAGGCACAGAGGGCACAGAGGCACTTCGATATCTGCACGTGCCTGCTTTTACTTTAGATTTACTGGTGAGTGACTACTGAATTCTGCCAAAGAAAGTAAACATCAGGTTCCCTCCCTATGAATGAAAGCTTTATTATGCTCTAAAAAATTCTGCACAGAAAAGGCTGCCTCCAACAACCAGCTGAGCTAAATGTGAAAAAGGAACAACAACAACAACAACAAAAAAACCTAACCCCCAAAACATTTATGTGGTAACACACAGTGCTTTCACTAGGGATCTCAAGGAGGAATACACCAGAATGTAAGAACACCAGTCATGTTCTGATGCTGCAGGACCAGTTTCAAGAGTTAGGCATACTAAACCAACTTTCATTCACTGCATCTCTCATGCAGCAGGTAGAAATTCAACATCTAAGACTTACTCACACTCTCTCCCACTCAAAAATACCCAATCTGAAATCACTCCTTATTTTTAATACTGCTCAAGAGTAGCTTACCTCCTTCTAGACAATAAAATTTAGCTTGTGAATGTTTCTGCAGGAATACTCACTAGGAAAATTTAGGTTACTAAGCTACTCTGTAACAGAATACCAGCATTCCTGCATGAAGTCCTCTCCATCCTTTGTGAATGGATAAATGGAAATCAGAGCTAAATAGTTTATCCAAGTGTTCTGCTTGAATAGAAAACTAAATTGACTCTTCCTTTTCTAAGTACCTTTCTTTTCTAAACACAGAAGCCAAAGAGAAGGCATATGGAAATAACAGCTACCATCACGAAGACCAAAATTCACCTATCCAAAAAATCTACTTTGGAACAGTTTTAACTCTTTTTTTCCCACACACTAAGAAGTGAAGAATAACTGCAGTTTAAATTAAATGTTAAATATCAACATAATACTTAACTAAGTAACAAAACTGCAAGCAAATACAAACAGGCAGTTTCTCCTACGATCTCTTTTAATAATGCAGATAAAACATTTTTTTCACTTGTAACTTTAAAAGTATGTAAGTAGACTTAATTTTCTCCCATTACAAGATGATATGCTTTATGCACTACAGACTTAAAACCAAGTATTTCATTAATATACCCAAGTAGTTCAGACAAGATCCTGGTCAGCAAATCTACCCCAAGAGACCTGAAGTGCTAAGTACCTTCTGATATTCTTCTCTAGATATCTAAGGTAAATGAGATAAAACATAAATGAGAGGGTTCTCCAAACCTAGGAACATTACAGATTTTGCAGTGTAGCTGATCATATCTCTTAACTGAACTCTTTTGACCCCCTACAGATTCCACATTAAATATAGGCAAATTGCCTAACCAGCTGAATGTTATAAACCTTGACAGGAGTGAGGACCACTCATATTTCTCATGATAAAGTTACATCACTGTTTTATATGGGTACTATAAGCCAGAAAATGCAAACTGATGCCTAAAGGCAGGAGTCTCCTATTGAAGGTAAAGAGTAAAAACAGGACAAGAAAGAAAGGAGCAGAGAAAGACAATTCTTCATTATGATGTTGGTGAGGCACTGGCATGGGTTGTCCAGAGAAGCTGTGGGTGCCCCATTCTTGCAAGTGTTCAGGGCAGGTTGGAAGGAGCTCTGAGCAACCTGGTCAAGTAGAAGGTGTCCCTGTCCACAGTAGGGCGGTTGCACTAGATGACCTTTAAAGGTCTCCTCCAACCCAAACTATTTTATGATTCAATGACAACTGGTAGCTACTTGAGCCAAGGCAAATGATTCTATGATTCTAAAGTATTTGAGCACATTAATAAACTTACTAGATAGAGTTTAAGACAGCCTGAATAGAGTGTCCTAATTTGAGTGCAAGATATTCCAGAAATAACAACATTCAAAGAAGGAATATTTCTGCTTCGATAGTGGCTGGTGTTTTATATAGCTGAAAGTGACAGTATACTGAATTTTACTGATCCAGCTATAACCATACATACACCAGCACTACACACTGCATTGTATCCCATGCCTTCCTACTTGGACATTTAACAGGGTGTGTTTTGACCACTTGTCTACTGTAATTATATTGATTTCCATACAGGTTTCCACCCACTTCCAGCTGTTAACCACAAACTTTTTTGTTCTTAATGTACGCCAAACCAAACAGTAGCCAAAATTACTTGTTTGCTATCAGTCTTTTGGGTGCATATCAAGATTGACACCCTAAAGATACAATCATTGAAGTCCTCATCCTTGTTCATTGTGGCCTTGACAAAAAACCAAATAAGATTCTATGGTAAAATTAGTTTAAAAAAAAGGTCTCGATCAGTCACAAATTGCTAATCAATTCTTTTCTTTCTGACCCCGAGTATAAATGATACAATGCTTCAAACACACCTGGCTATATATCTGTAATATTCTCTGCACCCTAGAACTGCATATGTAGGCTTTAGTTTTCAATCAGTGCCAGATCATTTGTTTTCAAGAAAAGTGGCTATAAGAAGACATATTTAGTATGCTTTTCTAGTTTCAGTTTAAGTATCTCTAAGTACATACTCCTAACAATTAATTCCTAAAAGGAAGTTCCTTATTTTTAGTTTCTATAAATGTTCCCCTTCACCTCTCCTGACTTTTGTAAGGCAGTATTTACATCACTTTGAAAACACCTGTGTTTGTCTGTAATTTATTTTTTTTATATGTATTCTTTTTTGTAAATAGTTACAATCTTTCACTCTTAGGCTATTTTATGTATATATTATTTATAAAAGACTTTTTCCACTCTGTACTATTTATGAGTAACTATCTCCTTCACGGAACTCATTCCTGCACAGAACTTAATTTTTGCCACTGAAATTAATTTTTTGAACTATTCAGGATTAAAGAGAGGTCAATAAACCAATTGCTTTGGGCAACGGTGCAAAATCAGTACTAGTAAAGTAATTAATGCCCTTTTCATTGTTTCCACATCATGGAGTGTTAATAAATTGGGCTTTTGTCGCTATCCAGTAATTTCTTTACAACAAATTTCTTCATTCCAATCCATCTTATTTTATGGCTCCCTGTTAATACTTTAAAATACCAGACTAATTAGGTTTGCATTTACACTGTTAAGTCACAAGCTCCATTTTCATCTCTGTTCAGACTCTCTATTTTCTGATATTCCTAATGAGGCAATACTTTTATTTAAAGGGTGTGATCCTTTAAAGAATTTCTAGTGGCTTATTAGTTATGTGAAGAGGATCTTTCAGGAGTTCCCACGTATATCGCTTAAGCACAGCACAGCAGCACACACATTAGCCATGAACACTAGCACGCCATTAAATCCAGGACCTCCTATAACCTGGAGTTCATCTTTTTACAGGATCTGCCTGCTTGCAACTGCAGCACTTTAATTACTCCCTTCACTCATATGATATTTTGACTCATTTCATGCATTTGTAATGTGCTCGACTGAGGCACAAGTTAAACATCTTCCTTACCTCCAGCAGAGGTGAAGAGAAAAAGCAGGACTGGGCAACGTCATCACTCAGGATGACTGTGGGACAGAAAAGAGGGCTTTCCCCATATTTCAGCTGCTGTATATTCCAAGGGAACCATCAGGAAATGCACAATAAGGAAGCCATGTCACAGACAGCAACTCGCCTGAGTATTTCATGGTCACCCACGTGAAAAAGGCGCCTTCTCCGTAAAATACAACCTCATTCCTCCATTCCACATTTCTCTTCTGCAATGTGAACTGATACGAAATTTTACTCTGAATAACTTGAGCATCTTCCTTTAAAAAGGAAATTGCAACAGTAGGAGGAGCCCTCTTGCTGAAAAAAACTGCATAAACCAAAATCTTTTAAACCAAAAAAATCTTTTAAGGACATTTTCTTCCTGAGAGGATAAAAAAAAGTCAAAATTCTAAATTCTCTCACCTAGCTGCTGCTCCTGAGATTTGCAGATAAAAAAAACAAGGTCACATGATGCTGGTCTTGGCTGGTGTAAAGTTAATTTTCTTCATAATAGCCAACATGGGCTATGTTTCTGATTTTTGCTGGACACAGTGCTGGTAATACAGGGATGTTTTCATTATTGCTGAGCAGGGCTTGCACAGAGCCAAGGCCTTTTCTGCCTCTCAACCCCATCAGTGAGGAGGCTGGGAGAGCACGAGAAGTTGGGAGGGACACAGTCAGGACGGCTGACCCCAGCTGCCCAGAGGGATATTGCTCACCATATGGCATCAGGGTCAGTTATACAGCTGGGCAAGAAGGTGGAAGGGGGATGTTTGGAATGATGGTGTTTCCCTTCCCCGGTCACTGTTATGTGTGATGGAGCCTGGCTGCCCAGCTGCCCAACCTTGGGAAGGGGGGAATCAATTCCTTGCCTTCTTGCACCTGTGGCTTTTGCTTTATGTGTTAAACTGTCTTTACCTCAACCAAGAAGCTTTCCCACTTTTACCCTTCTGATTTTCTCCCCCATACCACCATGGAGGGCATGAGGGAGCAGCTGTGTGAGGTTGGTTACACCCTGGAGGAATGAGAAAACGTGTTTCTAGCAGGTCAGCTAACCAAGCTGGAGAATAACTGAGCTTTCTCGAGTCCCTGAAGAAAATGCAAATATCTCTGCAAGGCCTTATGTGAGGGAAAATACTCTGCATGGGAGCATCATGTGTGGAATCAATGGTCAGTATCACTGTACCTCAAATGCTTCTTATGCCTTTGAAATGTTTTTTGGAATTAGTCCTCCCTCCTCAGATGCTGAGGTCCTACACATCGACATAAATGCTGTGTTGAGTTAATATACAGGTAACACTGAGATCTGAGCATGTACTCCAAGCCATTCTGAAGCCAACAAGAATTATGGCTGTACCTCAAATGTGCTTTTCTGGTCCTTCTCTGATTTCTGAGTTGCTTGCGGTGAAGAGAAGGAAGGGATAAGAGCCAAGCATGCCAAACACAGCCTACATCACCACCCCTGCTTCACTCAGAGGCGAATGAAGTCATTAACTTGAAAATCTGGACTTGGAAGAAGTTTGAAACCACTTACAACCTCCAAAATTCCACCTGGAAGATAATTTGCCAAGGTGCTAAGTGGAGACAGAGCCAAAGTTCCTGGTTCAGTCAACCCAGCTGTATGGCAGGAGCCTCCTGCCAAGAACGTGAAGGTACAGAATTCCAAAGTCAGATACAAGACTGAGCAATTTTCACAGTCCTACATCCAATTTAAATCCCTACACTGATGTTTGTAAAAGGTCTTGAAGATGAAAGGTACTATGCACAATAAGCCCTGAGTAAAATTATTAAAACCAACACTTCACGAAAAGAGATTAATTATGTTATTACTGTTTGCACATATGAATTTTCCATAAAAATAAAAATCTGGGCCCCAGTTCAACCAAGCATTTTAACATGTGTCTAACTTATAAGCACATGAGTAGTCCCATTTCAGTTAATGAGACCATTCCTGCTCAAAGGTTAGGCATGTGCTCCACTACCTGTGGCCAGGCCATGGGATTAGAGACACAGACACAAAGACAGGTACCACCTCTTTAGGCATCTTGACCTCAGTGACATGTTTTCTTATCTCAGAAGCACGTAACTACCTAGGTAAAAGTCTCTGCCCATAAATGTGACCTACACACCTAAAAGTCTGCCACATGCATGAGCCAGCATGTCCTGATATAGCCCCACAGGCAGGCATCCACTGACCTCTCCAAAGGCGCCTGCTGCTGAGGACATGACTACTTACTTGATGAAACCTTGTCCAGACCTTGGCTTTCAAATTCTATTGACTCCTACCACTTGCTGAGTACCTAAAGCCATATTTCCCTCCTCCTTTTCCCAACTTTGCATAGGACAAACGAAAACTGCATGGAGATCATTCCAGTTCTACAACCGCTCTTAAAGCTTTTACCACTCTACTGAGTTTAAAAGGTACAAAGCTACCTTTGAGGAGTAGGGTTAAATGCCAATAAAATTCAGAGGAAAGATTAAAACAATGGTGAAAAATTATTCTCAAGTTTTTCAAATAAATGTTGTCAGCATATCCAATTCTGAGTGAATACTACTCTTTAAGGAAACTGAAGGAAAAAAAAAAATCTCTAGACAATATATCTCAGAAATGTCCATGGCAAATACTATTCCTGTAGTTCCTTTATTGTATACACTTTTAACTGACTGGAGAGCATAGCTAATACTATCTCCACTTACCTCACTTCTTTAAACATAGCAATGAACAAACTTTATGCCCTTATAGTTTATGTTTCTGAATATTTATTAATTTTATGCTCTTCATTCTTTAAAGGATTCCTTAGGCTTGTCTTGAACTGTTGTCTTTAAAAGTTAATTCCAGGTGGAAAACAAAGCACTAAGCAAAAAGAGCTCAAGACTTGACTTTCTTTTTAAACTCTGAACAATGCACAATAACTGTCCTTTCCTGCGGTCACAATTATTGCAGAGAGACCAGGAGGTACTTCAAATTGATTTCTATGCAATTTCCATCTTGAGAAAGAGATCCTACCACTGAATTTTCCTTCCTGGAATGGTTCATGGGTTATGTAGTAAGACATGGACTCATTAAAAGAGAATCAAATGAAATTTCTCAGGAAAAGAAAGACCTCTCTTCCCTGTTTTAGTGATAGTGTATTATTTTGTGATACAGAAAATCTGCCAGGCACCTATTAGTCCATCTAGTGAAGTACATACTCTGCTTCCAAACATTTAATACTTTCTCTATTTTCAGATCAATATAGTAGGAATTTTTTCAGTGTAAACAAAACCTATACAGCTGTTGATACTTGGAAGTCAAACTCTCTTTACTGCTTGAAGAATATCTGTTTTGCTTTGCAAGCACCCATCAAGTGATGCAACTGAGAGCACCTAAAAACCTTCAAGAAATAATAATAGAGGAAAGAAAGCAATCCTGGCAGACAGAGAATATCCTTTTAGGTAAAGAAACTTTGCACCTGGTGCCCTCTTTGTTAATAAAAAGAAAAAAAAAAAATTTGGAAACTAACACTACTTTGAAAGAAAAAACTGGATAAAGTGAATACTAGACAGAAATAAATCACTAATCTTTTCAGAATAAGAACAACAGGGCTCTTTAATCACAGATATTTTATATAGAACTAATTAAAATGCTGCATAATGTAAAAAAGAGTGAAGCACAGAAACTAGTAGGAAACTTGTGAATGCTGCATTTAACAGCCACATGAAATACCTTTATTACTTGACATCCTCTTGCATAAAAACCACCGATAAGTTTTTCTTCCTACACTCAATAATATCCACCTGCCGATTTACTCTGTTTTGACATTCTCTTACACACACATACACAAGCACACACACACACACACACACACACACACGTGTAGATACACTCCTTATAGCCAGTGCTGTGAGAACTCTCCATCTGGTCTGCAAACTGTAGAATTTCCTTTCCCATCTATCTCAGAAATATAGTCCCATGACCCACGGGTCACCATCTGCTCAGTTACACTGGCACAATGCCTAGTATGCTTGAGGTAATGCCACCATCCTTTCCTCCAATTGTAAACTCCCAACAAGGCAGACATCTACCAGAGTGTTTGCACACAATGAGGCAGCTCCCAGTGAGATTATAGTTAAGACACCACAGAAATTCCCTTCATCTACAGTAGCCTAGGATGTGGGAATGACCAAAGACACATGCAGTCTCTCTTGATCAAAGGTCATTCTAAGGAACAAAGCAGTCAGTGCTGATGTGTCCAAGATAGCATAATATAACACACACACATAATTGTGTCCAGCATGTGTGGTTCCCCCCCAGTTCCTCTCTTAATGATCTTTGCTTCACTCAGTATTCATTTGCGTACAATCTCCTATTCTCAAGATGCCCTAGAGCAGAACAAATTATACTAAACATAAGTGAAATCAAACAAAGTTTTCATTGAGTACCATTCATAACATTTACAAACAAGTCTCTTGTGTTAAGTTTCTCAGAAATAATTGGCAGGTTCAGTTTTACACCACTAGATTTTCTTCTTTTTATTTTTAATGTGTACCTATAATATGGTAATGAAAAAAATTTCACGTGACTTATTTATCAAGAATAAAGGTAGCAGAAAATTGACAAGTTTTTTGTATCATAAAGACTAGCAGATAGGAACAAATATAAATTTTAACAAAATTAGAAAATGTGTGTGGAATGATATTTTTCACTTTTTTGCAAGTGCAATTAAATATTAAAAATCCCCTTAGGAATGAATGTTCTCTGGCTTATGCAGCAGATGTTACAGGTAAAAATCTTCTTTTACAGAGCTCCAGTAGTATAAGTCCAGAGTAACAGAAAAGTACATTTGAAATTTACCTCTATACTGTACTTTCCTTTTGAGTCCCACTACATGGAAAAACTCCATCGATTTTTGTTGCACACTTTTAGTGCCTCACTAGCTAGCAAGTGTTCTGAAACAACAAGCCAAAAGTCCACTGGCAGAACAAAACCAAAACAGGCCTTTTTCTACAAACTGGTGCCGCTTGTAGCACATGCTTCTCCCTAAGCTATCATTTCAGCTTCATTACTCAACTGTCTAACACTTTATTCAGGTAACATTACACTGGAAGAGTAATTTCAGCAACATTATGTTTATTAATCATCAAAAATGCCAAAGCTAAAAATAAAATCCAAACAGTGTGAGAATCCAGGAAGGGTTACCACAGCATTTCTCAAGGGATCAAAATGTCATTATGTTCACTCCTGGAGGGAATTTTCTCCTCCAAGCTTCAATCTTGCAAGAGGAGAGGTCAGACCTCTGGCAGGCTGTGCGTGTGTGTGCTCACGGGCCAGCATAGGTGTTTTCCCCAGCAGAGCTACACACACTGATGGGCATGAGGCAAAGCTCCACGGGTTTTTGCCTGAATTCAGCCCACATCACTCAAGCAGGTTTGGGTGAAAAAAAATGCACATTGAGGAAACTGCTTGCAACTATCTTCCTTTTTAACTGAAGGGAAATGATCTTGTCATTAGAACAATACAGAAACTCGGGTCTTTCTTGGAGCATTCCTTGACAGCACTAAAAAGCAGCATCTGTGATTTAACCCACACTCATCTACATTTTGCAGACAAAAACACCTTTTTCTTTCTAACTGCAAATTAGAGCAGGCAACATAAAGCTGTGCAGTCAGACAAGGTTCTTGGAATTCACACCGTGTGCATCTCCAGAAGGTACATTTCAGCTTGTGGCATAGTGCACAAAGCTGCCTACAATAACCTGATCCTGAGCAAGCTGAAAACCTAATTAGATTGACTATTTTTGATAACCCAACTAAATATTCACTTAATTTAGTGTCTTAATGCCTTTGACATGATCTAAATTCAGATGAAGCAGAAGCACAGATTATTTGGGAGAGCTGGAGCTGGTGATGGTATGGATGTCTGTGCCATTTCTACACACACATATATGAGAAGCATCAAACATCAAGGAACGGGGAAGAATTTTCTTAGCTGGAAAACAGCTTTAGGAAACCACTTGACTTCTAGAACCTTTTTCTTCTATATTTGAAGGTAACTTGATTTTGTTATTTAAGATCCATATTATTTTTCAGCCTCTGCTAGTGCTTCAGCAGCATGTGACCAGACTACATTACCTTTTGCAAATTTGCAAAATCTCCTTACAAAATTTTTTAATTAAGGGACAGTTATACAATGACTGGCTGCAATCTTCCTGATTGCTTCCTGAGCTGATTCTTAATATTCAACATCCAGCTGTCAGAAAACATAATAGGAAAACAGTCTGAGTAGATACAACCAAGGACTTCACATGGGATATAAAAGATCTTGGATATACTCCTGTGTGTCTCAGATAAAAGCATACTGTAATCATATGAACATTAAGCAGGTATTTGCAGCAATTACTATAGGGAATTAACTTGGAAAAATTGAAATTGCTTGGTAAGGTTATGAAAAACCCTCTGAGAAGAACTGGGAAGGAAGCAGACGTTTACTTCAGAGCGTGACATGGATCTGCACTCTCACATATGTGTTAGTTCCACACCACGCTCCCTGCCCCAGGGGACATCATGACTTGACCTTGCTGCACATTTCTCTAAAACAAGTTTCTTACAGAATTAACTGATTAAAAGGAAAGTGAACATCCAGAGCAGAAACAGGGTTGAAAGATGAATTTTATTTTTTCCTGGCTCAGTGTGTTTATTTTTTTTTTTGCCTTGGTTAGACCATTCCAGTAATGCTGTTGGAATATAAATGTAATCCACAAGTATGAGACTAGACTGAGCGCTGATTAATTTAAGTGTCTTAAATCCACAGCTTCGTGTATGAGCTAAGCTTGGGTCAGAAATGCCAAATTAAATAGTGGCACAACTCTTAAGAAATAACTTGTGACTTGGACAATCCATAAGGAATCAATAACAAATTAAAACCAGTCAGTAGCAGTGAACTGAATAAATGAGTCATTCTTCCCAAAACAAACCTAATAGTAAAGTTCATTTGTCTATCAGGAAATTAGTGCTGTATTTTTGAAAGGTGCTAAATGACTTTTTAGAGATATCATAAAGCTGATATTGAAAACCAGAACAGTTAAAAGGCACCTTTTCAAATTGCTTCTTTTACTTAATAGGTAAAAGTACCATGTTTGTGCTTAATATTTCAGTCTTCACAAAAGGGTAGAAAATTCTTTTGTTTCACTTTTGAAATGTTTACACAGCACAGCTTTCCCAAAAAGCCTTCTAGAAAAGTTGCCAAAGGATTTGGGAAAGATTATAAAATAATGTTATTCAGGATTAGTTCAGAAGCAGTAACTAAGCCCAGAACAGTGCTGGAAAATGGGCACAAAGTAAGATATTTGTTATACAGCATTAGTTAAAAATGTAGTTTGATAAGAATCAGAGCTAACAATTTTGAAATTTTCCAGGAATTCTAGAAATTGTGACTAAGTATGAAATTGTTGTTCAGACTTAGAGGACTTTAGTATTGGCTTATTCCACAACAGAATAACATTTAGCTTTTTTAAAATTCATACATATTCAGAAGGCTGGTAAAAAAACCCAAATATTAAAGACTTAATTATTTAAATTATTATTATAGTATTTTAATAGCAAGTCTTTGCTAACAAACTGTGCCTTAATTAAGATTGGTTGTATTTTCTTTTTGAAAAAAATTCTGATTGATGCATCTAAAAACACCTTTAAAAATAAAAATAAAAAAAAAACTCTTGGTTTTGCTGACAGTAAGGTTACCAGGTGTCGCTCAACAAGCTTTGAATCAGTTTCTAACTCCCGATTATATTTCAAGTATGGTAATGGATTGAGCAAAACCCTTTCTTACTCAATCAAAAGACCACTTCATGTAAAACTGACCAAGAACTTCTATTCTGCTGGATGTTTAAGTATTTCCTCATATCCTTCCATGATACTACACCCAGAAAATAACCTATTAGCACTACCACAACTTAAAAAACTGTTAGAGCTGGGCAGGTGGGTGCAACCAAAGACACAGTGCTCAACCCCCAGCACAAAAATGCTGAGCTATTCAGCGATCACCATCCTGAAATACACAGCAAAATGTCCCACTATGCACCCACTGGCTTTTACCTCCAATATCCCAACATTTCTTCTTACTAAAGCCTGAGAAAATTCCAAATATGTTTACACAAAAGATTTTGCTCAGTAGAAAACACTGGCTTTCCAATGCTATTTTTTCCCCTCCCAATACTCCATTGAAACATTCTATAAATAATTTTTTCCTCCAATTAACATGTGTTATAAGATCAGCAGAAAGAGCATAAATTATTGTTGCTGAAGGCATTTCGGTGTAATTTATTACTGAAAAGTCATGAGCACCACTTTGGAAAGGCCAGCCTGTGAATCTGTAAACCAAGGAAATTAAGAACTAAGCTGGTCTCTTTACCCTGAGGTCAATTAGAAATGACACCAGCAGACTTCTTGGTGACCTGGGGAGATTTATAGCTTACCATGCTAGGCCTGTGGTTCAGCCAGAAGATTAAGATCAGAACAGCACCTGGAAGACTGTCATCAGTTAAGACAGGCTGGACCAATGGCTCCAGGCTAAAATGTGCACAGGAAAAGAGGTCATGTCAAGTAGCCTTTGTTTCTACCAGGGCTAAGGCACATGTGGAAGGTACCCATTTGGGACAGAGCTGGGCTAACAAAGGTCTGATACAGGGGCATTGGACTGTCTTGTAACAGGAACAAAAGCAGCAAGCTGTCAAGGCACTCTGACTTCTCTCGTTACTAAAAGTCACCTCCGAAGATTATTTGCTACTTGACTAGGCTTCATGTGATTTGCAGATCTTGTTTTTTACTGCTTTTCCTTTGTTACTTTTACAAGTGCAACCATTAGCTGCAGAATGCTTCACATCATAAACCCTTGCAATTTAGGAAAAAAAAAATTGATCACTCTGCTGTGAGAATCTTATAAGAAAACAAAAAAGGCTGTGTCTTTTAGCCACTCATAAATATTTTATAATTTGGTAAGAACAATAGCCTACAAGGTCAAAGTTCAGGTCTGTAGTAGTCAACGAGATCCTTGCAAGACAATAAAAGGGAAAGCTACCCTTTGTTTTATAACAACTTTGGAAACAACTTCACCGAGGCGGTGGAAGCTTACAGACTTTCCATTGTATTCAAGTCATTTGTGCAAGTTGCTCTTATTACAGCTTTGATAAATGATGTTTGCAGTGGAAAAGCTGTTTAGGGTTTCTGAGCATTGTGAGGATTTAGATCCATGTCAGGTACTCAACAGGGATGTACGGAAGAGCGCACAGCTTAGAAAGCAATTGTCATTTTCTCAAGTAATCACTGTTCAGGCTCAAAGAAGTATTTCCTAATTTCTTCTGTATGTAGCATGTAGGCCCAGGCTGGAGGACAATTAGGTAAGAGGAGAACAGAACATAATCTCTGGGTTCTCAGTGCCACATGGCCCTTAAAATCGGAATGAAAGAGATATCTATCTCATAGAGTTGTGAGGCTTAATTAACACTTAGAATGCTATTTATAAAGTGGATAACTGAAACCCCTGGATGAGTCATTACTGACATTTGTTACTTCTGGGAACTATCTTCCAAGGTATTAAAGCCCTCAAAAAACCTCCCAAAAGACTGAAAGTGTCATAGCTGAGGATTTACTAACTTAGCCATGATGTTCCTTATTTTGTTATCATCTTTTGTTTTATAAACAAAACCCTTCTTGTTCATAAAGCTACAGGCAATAACTCTAGCTGTGAATCTGCACAGTAAGATGTATCACTTACCCAGATTAAAACACATCTTACAATATCATGTGCCCAGAAAATATGAACCCCAAACTTCTATTTCCAGCTTCAGCTTTGTAGATGTCAGCTCATAGCCTCCCATTTTTTGTGCACAAAGTTTCTCATTTCTGCTTCAAAACTTGAGGTTCTTCTGGGTTTCTTTGATGTCCTTAGAATTAAATAATAGTTTGCTCAATTAAAAAAACTTGAAAAGCTTTCCTACCCTTCCCTCACCTTCTCTCTTGGAAGGAGAGCCAGTGCATGCCATGAAACACTTAACATCAACCAGCTAATCACTGGTGTTTTGAAATGGGTGCCTCTAAGTTTCTACACATGCAAACAAATGTTCCACTTATAGAAATAATACTAAATAACCACCTGTTTGATGGAACTGACTGAGAGAAAAAAACCCATTAACAAAGTCAAGAAAAATGCAGATGTGACTGTGAGCTGGCTCCAGAGTTTATATGCAGTAGCTTTTCCAGCTGTTTAATTAGGCAAACATCGATAACAATCCCGGAATACCAGACACAAGCACAGTGTAGGGCTTTTCTTGTTGTTTATTTGTATCAACTGAGACCATCATAAGCCTCTACTTCCCATCTTTACAATGATCTATTCAGTATGGACTTAAACTGCATATAGAATATTACTTTTTCCACAAAACTTGATGTTCCTCACAGTGTATTAAATCTCTCCTCAGTAACCACAGTCAGTATAAAATTTAAATGCTTTTAAATGTTTCAAGCTGTCACATCTTTGTCCTCCATGAGATTGGAGAAGGAATAAAATCAAACAGCTCTTCTCCTCAGGCCACTTTTCCCAAGTGATGCAGTCCAGAGACCAGCTTGTTGGCATTTGTTATTATAATCAACTTTCCATAGCTTTTACCAAGGCATAATCCTTAGTATATGTTTAACCAAAACAGATAGATTTTCAAGTCATACAACATAAAACAAGTGCACAGGGTGTTATGCATCATCAAGAACACAGTGGATAATGTTCAGTTATCCACTTCTTTTCTACTCCAATTCCATCCCCTTGGATGCTCTCAGCTCTTATTTGAATGACCCCAGTGTTTCAGTCTTAATAACCTTCACAGCAGTCCATTCCAAACATTTATTACTCCTGGGTTAAAAAGTATTGCTCAGCTACATCTGTTCCTAATTTGATTTTGCAGAAGTTTTTTTTTTTTTTCTTTACTTTTTTTTTCCAAATGTACTATTTCCAGTGAAAG
Organism: Cyanistes caeruleus; assembly: GCF_971803275.1. Taxonomy (NCBI): domain Eukaryota; kingdom Metazoa; phylum Chordata; class Aves; order Passeriformes; family Paridae; genus Cyanistes; species Cyanistes caeruleus. The sequence goes on from NC_141706.1 coordinate 21,447,729, forward strand.
AAATATATCTAAAAGCTCTACTTAGGGAAAAAATTACACAGTATGTAGGAGGGTGTGGCAAGCACGACTTTTGTCAGAAAGTGGAATTAATGGGCACTGGCTGATATTTAGAGCTTGTGGGCTTTCTTGCCACAGAAAAATCTGTCATTTTTGGGGATATCCTTCACTCTGAATTTGAAATATATGTACACACACACACAAAGGAAAAGGCTCCTGCTGGGAATCTCACCATTGCTCTTATTTAAGCTTATGATGAACAAGATAAATTGGACAGATCTAGCTCATTTTCCTTCCACACATACCACAGACAGCATGTGGCAGACAAGCCCAGTACTGCTCAGATACCAGGGTAGGTAGGGATCCTGCAGCTCCAACAACTGTAGGCTTTGGGCAGCCACACAGGACATTAGCAATGCAGGGAAATCTAAGGAAAATTAACTTCTCTGAAGCTGCATTAATAAAACTATCCTGTGCTGTGATATCCCAGAGTGTGCTTTATATAAAGCAGCTTTACTCCTACTTGCTCTTTTGACACACAGGATGTGCTCATCACTTCCTTGGGGACTGGACAAGTCTGACCAGCTCAAGAGGGCTGTAAATCCTAGAATGGCCTGGGTTGTAAGGGATCTTAAAGAACATCTTGTTTCAACCCTCCTGCTATAGGCAAGGACACCTTCCACCAAACCGGTTTACTCAGACCCCCACCCAGCCTGGCCTTGAACACTTACAGGGATGGGGTATCCACAAATTCCCTAGGCAACTTGTGCCAGTGCCTCAACACATTCACAAGTAAAGAATTCTTTCCTAATATCTACTCTAAAATTAAACCTTTCTTTCAGTTTGAAGCCATTCCCCCTTGTGGTGTCACTACATGCTCTCGTAAACATTTCCTCTCCATCTTTCCTGTAGGCTCCCTTCAGGCTGATGTTAGGTCACCCTGAAGCCTCCTCTCCTCCAAGCAGCACAACAACAACTCTCTCAGCCTCTCCTCACAGGAGAGGTGCTCCATCCCTCTCATCAACTTGGTGGACCTGCTCTGGACTCACCCCAGCAGGTCCCTGCCCTTCCTGTGCTGGGACCCCAGAGCTGATGCAGCACTCCAGGTGGGGTCCCAGCACAGCAGAGGGGCAGAATCCCCTCCCTGCCCTTCTGCCCACGGGGTTCTGGATGCAACCAGGATGCCACTGGATTTCTGGAAGGCAAATGCACGTTGCTGGGTGATGCCCAGTGCTCCTTTGCTCATGGGTCATCTGCAATGAGATGGGGCTTTTTTGGTGTGGGCAGGCTATCTTAAAGACAGCCACTGGGTATTTTCACACAGTGAGAGATGTAAGTTAAGAAAATAGTTTGTAGCATGTTCCCGCCAATAATATGGGTTGAAGGGCAAAAAACAAACAAAATCAAATACAAAGTTCCTGCTAAGCTCCCAAGCAAAACCAGGAAGAGTCATGCAGGCACATTTTCTATTCCATTTCACATGTTGTGATTAGTAACAGCTTCTGCTTTCCTCTGAGTCACTCTTTGAGAGACCACTTTTTAATGCTTCACAGAGCAAAAAAGACTGCCCCACCGACAGGGAACTTTATGAAAGTTCACATCAATCGACAGCAGCAGCAGCAAAGCAAACCACGCTCCATCTTGCTTCAGTGCCCTTCTGGCACTGCTCTGCCTGCAGCGCAGACAGTAAACAGTAGTGTGTTTGTGTGCAAATAGCATTCTTCTGAATGATGTCTGCACCTGTGTAAACTGACATCACTATCTTTTTTCTAAATTCAGTTTATTTAAAGAGTTCACAAGAGACACCTGTTCCATGCACAGGCACGAATGACATTCGGTGAGCTAAAAAAAAGCGTGTGTGTGTGTGTGTGGGGAGGTGCTGGGGGCTGAAGAACAAAAGCGACTTGCAGGGCTGTATCCACAAGCGTGTTTGTATCTCCTGCTCCTACAACAGACAGCTGCTGCTGCTTTCATTTATGGCCTTCCTGGTCTAAGCTGGGATTTGCAAAATAAGATACAACTACAGTGAGTTTTCAATACTAACTAAAGAGAGAACCTAAGTGAATACTGGGGAGGAATGAAAGAGAAGGACTGGAGCAGGTAGAAAACAGCCTGGCCCCTGCCTCATCTCTGAGAACAGCACCCAAACACTACAAAATCAAGGTGGAAAAAGACTCGGCCTAAAAGCTTATATAGGAGGTTCTGTGACATTTTCCTGCTTTGCTCTCAGCCTTTTAAGGCTGGCTCAATACCTGTCTTTGGGGTGTTTGGATTTTTGTTGTGATTTTTTTAAATTATTATTATTTTTTAGTTTTGGTTTTTTTCTTTGAGACAGGGAACAGCAGGCTTTGAAGGTTTGGTCTCCAAAGCAATTGCACCGTTCTGTGAGGATACTGCTCCCGTTTGGGACTTCTGCCCCAGAAAAAATGTAACACAGGGAGACTATTTCTACTTTAGAGGGAACAGCGAGACAGAAGGTGCTCAGATCCCATCCTGCCAAAAGCATTTTAAAGAAAGCTTTCTTGATATTCACTTGTCACCTGGCACATTCTCTCTTACTGAAGTAACAGTTCTAAAAGTACTAGGAATGCATTTCTCAAACTCGCTGTTAGGATTTAATGTAAGGAAAGCTTTTTAGAGGCAAGTTGGATGGCAAGGACTAAGACTTCCAAACAACCATGGTGAGTAATTAATTCCCACCTCCTCTTATCTCAGTAGGATAAGAGTCAGGGTCCAGCACTGCGGGAGGGCAGTGAACACCCCATGGAGAAACTTAAGAGTCAGGCAGAAAACCAGAAGTACTATGGCAGGAAAATTAGTTAAAACTGAAACTTAGCAAGCTGGAACAAAACAACAGAATGCAGAAATCAATGATTTTGAAACACATCATGATTTTGAAAATTAATACAAGACTCACAAAGTAGCAGAGCTTGATTTTCTGTGTACAGCCATTGTAACGCACCTGTCACAACAATCAAATTTTGGGGGGAAAAAAAGCATTCATGGCTTTAGACAAAAGAAGTCCCTGTGCCTAAAGAACAGCCTTGTTCATTTCAGTGAAATAAAGATGAAAATCAGATCTTCACCATAACAGGACTGTGCATCCCTAAAACACCAAAACCTTTTGTCTCTTTCCTCTACCAACAAATTTCACATCACACATCAGCACTTTAAATTTTTTCAAAAATTAATTTAGACCACATCATCACCTTAAGTAGGGCAAATGCAAAAAAAAAAAAAAAACAAAACCAAAACCAAAAAAATCAACCCAGAGGCTTATTTTAAAGGCTACCAAATGTACCCATTTTAATCAGAAAAACACCTTACACCTCATTCACTCCCTACTACATCCCTTCTTTCCTGATAAAAAGTGTTTTCCTGAGAAGAACTTCACTAATGCTTAAACACTGGATTTTACTGTGTTTGTATGGAACCTGAATCTTTTAATTTTTCAAGCAATTTTCACCCAGACACTGGATTAGCAAATCATATGCTCCTGATGTTTGTTTCAGTATCATTCCAGTGTCATACCCTAGACCTTTCCAGAGACTCATAAACCCTAGTGCTGTTCCCATTCCCAATCCACCAGTCTCCAGGTCAATTATGATGGGAAGCAGACACACAGCTGCTTCTTAATCCCTAGGAAGACTTCGAGATAAAAACAGTGACACAGAAAACACAGAGGTTTAAAAGTGAAGACACTCAAATAACTTCATAGTATAATAGAGGTGCTAAAAGAAAAAGTATTAATAAAATTAAGTGTGAAGCATGCTTTTTCACAGAACAGCTGAGGCTGGAAGGGATCTTTGGAGAATTTTCTAGTTCAACCTTGCTGCTCAAAGCAGGGTCAGCTGGAGGACATTGCTCAGGGTTTTGAACAGCTTTAAGGAGGAAGACTCCACAATCAGCCTGGGTAACCACTCACTGTTTGAGCAAGTAAAAGTGTTTTTTCTTATGTTTCAATAAAATTTCCTGTCTTTCTGGACGATATTTATGGCCAGAAAAATAGAACAAAATAAAGCAGGGAAATTGTTCCATGTGGAAAAAAACCCCCACCAAACCCTTGCAATTTGTCTATAGGTCTGTGCCCTGACAGCATTTAACTGCAATACCAACATGTTACTTAAGTGAGAGCCTGGAACTTACAATTCACTCACAACTTTGATGTTAGTGAGCAGTTTGTAGCACAGAAAAAGCCCAAGCAGCTAAACTGCTTTTTATTCTGGGCCACCATTCTCAATGACACAGCTCTTCCTGCATGTTATTTAGCAGGCTGTAGACGCTCATGGAAATTGAAGACAAAGTTCCTTTCCTTTGTGCCAAAGTCAAGAGTTTGATGCTTTTGCAGCAATTTGATTTTATTTAGAATATTTTTTTTTAATATGCAGAATTGCCAAAATCAAGTCCATTTCTACAGGACCTGCCCATCTCCCTCCTGAGGATATTCAAATCTCTGAGATGACAGTTTGGAAACACCATGATTCTTAGGGCTCTCATCTTTGTATTTCACATAGAAACCCTTTTGTGCCCTGTCAATTTTAACACAGTTTATTGGGAAGTTCAATCTAACACAGATGTTTGCTGACAGAAATTTTACAGGTGATGACAAGACTCCATTAACTCAATGTGCACGATGCTAGTTTTTGTGACTCAGAAATCTTATTGTAGGCTCCTGACCCTGTACCCTCATCTACTGCTGTGCAAAGCCCTTTTTGCTGAAGCAAAATGCAAAAACAATGTTTGTATTAGTTACAGAGATTTACTTACCCATATATTTCTTCTTAAAGTGTGAAAGGGACATGTTATGTGATGGTTTGTGAAATAAAACTGCTATCCCTGACAGCCAGATTAAACATAAGAGCACTTGCATGCTTGTAGACACAGAACTAGACAGCTGGAGAGGATTTAAAAAAAACACTTAAGCAAGCCAGGTTCCTAAGTTTTCTCCGGTATTTCCCAGAAACAATCAGCTTTAGAGGGACTCTGCATGACAGTTTGGTCTTACCCTACAGTATTTTGTGACTAGAACACTCAGGCTCAAGAAGACAACCTGTCAGTACAGGAATTCAGACCTGGGGCTGTCCCAGGCCCCCAGTACCTGCTCTGCCCAAAGATTTGGGCTGTGAGGGGCATGCAGCACTTTTGAAAACAAAAGCCTCCTTTCTTAACTACCTCAATTCTGCTTGATAAGTTAACAATGTTTATTGCTAAACTGTCTGAACTATTATGGGCTATTTTTGTCCAGTGTGAGTATCCCAAACCCTACACAGTTTCTTCTCTTCCATGGTATGCCCTCTCTATCACAGTATGATCCTATTGCTCCTCCTCCTTCCCCTCCCTCTGAAGTTTCCTTATCTCGGCCATGAGATACGGCAACTTTCATACTGCGATCCAGTAACCACACCTGGATTGCTCGTGGCACAAAGCCAGACAGCTCCTAAGGCAAGTCATTATTAGACTGCAATACACACCAAGTCAAGTTTCACCAGTGAAATGGACGATGGAAAGGAGCACAGGGAAATGAAAGCAGAGGCACTGATTTAAAGCTGTCATGTGAGGCAGCCAGGAATCCTATAGTGCATAAGAGAACATGCTTCTCACCGTGTCTTGGAACCTTTAAACACAGGGATGGTGAGGCAGAAAAGGTATTGAGAAATCACCCTTACCCTCTTAAAATAAAAGGTCTATTGCAGTCTTATGGAAGTGGAATTCATGAAATGAGTGTTAATTTCCCCCCAAAAAATCAACAAAAAACTGCAGGAAATTCAGGTTCTGACGAATATAAATTTTATATCTAAATGGATCACTAGCGCACACCTGATTAATGGTTTACAGTTTAACCTTCACTGAAAATTTCCTTTGATTAAATGCTATTTCATTTATTTTAAATTTAATTTTAGTATCTCAAGGGTGCACATTATAAATATCATTTCTTGACCATTATCCTCTCACATGAAGAGAGAAGTTCTTCAATATACACAGTCTCAGAGAAACAGATTATCTCACAACTCTGTCTCTCACAATTTCAAAAATTACATTGCAGTCATGAAAAAAATTGTTTCACGTGCCTGGTGAAGGTCAAACAAATAATTTGCTCTCACACCAAGCTCTTTTGCCTCCAGTCACCACAAATTCTGTAAATCAAAGTTGATGGAAAACTCTCAGAAGAAGAAATCCGAGTGTTTATTCTCTATGTAAGTGTGACAACACTTGCAGGATTTTTTTAAACCTTGATAGTGATATGATGAGAAACCTGGCAACTCACACTTGTTTTCTGACCTTCCTTCAGGTTTCCTGTATTGAAAAGTTTTACACTACTAAATCCTCACTAAAATATCTGTATGACCCCTGTTTCAGAATTAGGTCTTTATTGGAGGGGGCGGGAAGAAAAAAAAAAGTGAATATTATCAATAAAATAAGAAGAACTGGAAGTTCCGTTTCTAAACATATGCAGATCACTTTTTAGATCCAACTGTTGAGAATACATACGTGCAACATGTGAGAATTTACTTGACAAGGAAGACCCCATGTATCAATTAACAATTTTGCACCTCTTAAGTGGTGAACATAGTGGTCATTTCACAATTCCTAACTCACTATGACTGCCCCATTTAAATTAAATATATCCCCAAATCCTGCCTCGGGAAATAAGTTGCGAGTTCAGTTAGTTTCTGAAAAACTTAAATACATTAGTATGAAAATGATCCCTTTTTATGAGGTGGTGTTATTTCATAGGATATATTAATGTTTAGGAATGTGTATATCATATACTGAAATTATGTACAACCTATAATGAAACACATATAAAATTGCAGTAGCACCAGGAGCACCACTGCAGTTAAGATTATGACAGAATATCCTTCATACACTAATATTTTAATAATACAGAATTCCAAGGTGAAATCTGAAAAAAACTACCAAACCAAACCCCAAACATTTGGAGGGTTTGTTTTTTCTTCATACAGAAGAAAAGAAATGGGAACAAAATTTCTGCCCTTATTCTGAGATACATTTTCTTTGTAGATTAGACTTCCAGTTGCCAGATTTGAGAGAAATAAAAAGAATTATTTGGTCCCCTCCTCCCTCCCACTGGCATCAGTGAAGCTCAGCAAATCTACCATCTGCCATAAACAAAAGCCTTGTTGTTGGTGTGCTTCCTTGAGGGAAGACCTTGTAGGTAAGTGCGACTGCAATTCCCTATAATTCAAAAAGCAAATGTTTAATGTTTCTGCACTTCACTAGCTCAGGTGAGATAAGCAATTTAATCAATCAAAAGAATGCTTATGAATATACTTAAATCGATGTGAGATGGGATGAGTGTAAAAAAAGTCACAGCACACATACATCTTAAAATTGAAGAATCTGAATAACTATTTGATTAATTAAACTAATTTCTATATGCATATTTCTATGAGAAAGCAGGATGCTAAGTACTTAATCTAAGGTGGGGAAGGACAAGAAATGTTCAGAAGGTGTCTGCATGCCCATAGGTATAGATGTTTCTCCTTTCATGGGACCATCACACACCCATCTGCCCTGTTATTTTCAAAACCATCTTAACCAAATCATATAGAAGCTGCATCCTCTAGTGCTAACACTAAAGTTAACTCAGGAAATAACCAACTACCTTGGAAAAATGATAGACAATCTGTTGAGAAAAGGTAAGAGAATAATAACTCCAAGGCAGATTTGTGGGGACTGACTTCAATAAATGTGTTTTCTCCAGGAACATGTAACCTGAAAAAAACACTTCTGCTTGTCTGATGTCAAAACCAAAACTATTTAAGCCTCAGACATTGGAGAAATTGTTTATGCCTACGTAAAAATTGCCCCCATAGTGTTTCCAAGGTCAGTAATTTGCATGGAATTTGCATCAGAACTCAACAATGCTTGTGGCAAAAAAGAGACTGCTTTTTCCCTATTTTATGAAGTTCCAATATTTAAAAGGGTTTTTTTTCAAGTCGAGCCAAAGAGATTTTCCACCATCCTATTCCAGATAAGGCTTCTGTTGATTTTATAGGAAACTGCTTAAGTACCATGCAGCAAGCAACTGTCTCACAAACTCCAAGGCTTTGCGTCAGCATTTGGTAAGAAGTTAGGCTGCAGAATCACATTCCATCTATTCATATCTTTTTCAAGAACCAGATTTTCTGTCTTTTACTCAACCAGAAATCAGCCATCAGGGACAAAGGCCCTCAATTAAGAAACCTCTTAGAAGTCCTACCATGTATACAAAAGCAAGTGTGTGCTTAAGCCTTTTGCTGAACCAGCTGTGTGGAGACAAGCAGGAGACACTGCACTTACACAGCAAGAACCTTCCTAAGAGCAAGACCTACACTGCCCACTTACTCAAGAAGTTTACTAAAATATATTTACCCATATGACCTGTGAAATACTTAATGCACTTTCTAATTAAAAACAGGAGTGATCTACAAGTCTTAAAATTTCGGGAGAGGGGCAGTCTGGCTTCATATGTTGTAAGCAATTTTATTATTTTCAGAAAAAAGGAGTACCTTTCAAAATTATACCTAGGTTATCACCCTTCCTTACTAACAATCCTAACTTTAATCACTTGTTCTCACAAAATGTTCTGTAACAGAAATTCCTATTTCCAAATATAAATCCCTCCTTGTCTTGCCCATTTATACGCTGATTTTCAGGGACTTGAAATGAAAAATCCTAAGTAATTACACACCACATAAAAACATATTTGAAGTGTTACATTAAACCATGTTACATTCTAATGTAAAGTTGCTTACAAGACTCAGAAGATTTCCAGAATCTGGAAGTTAGTGGTTTATTCCAACTGTTTCTCTTTTGATTACAATACTTACACAGCACTCACCAGTAAGCAAAAATAAACAAACTGCGTGTTTACTGCTCTCCACAGCTTTTGAAGCAGGCAAAAGCCTGTTTCTCATGTTGTGAAAGGATAAAGAGGGCCTATATCAAACCAGTTCTAGCTGACAGGGACATCCAGGAAAAAGTTAGTCCTGAGCAATGTACTCGATGTACTTGATGGCATTACCTCCAGGCAGGCCAGCTGGGCTCCCTGTATCACTTATAGGTGGGGAAAATAATATTGAATGACAAATTCTTCCAAGTTTCAAACAGAGTAAGAAACTGGAGAGGCCAACAGGTAATGACCTTTCTTGAGCTCTTAATATTACAGATGTTCTTGCAAGTTCCATCACTGGTGACTTGCAGCCCTTAAATGTGGGCTCAGGCTGAATTTCACAAGGAAGAGAACAGACTCTGTGCCAGAATACGAAGCAAAGAATTCTAAAAAGGAACTGTGAATAATCTGAAAACAGAGCCAAAAAGTTTCAGGAGAAAAAAAAAAACACAGCAAAGAACAAATCAAAACATGTCTTAGATACTAATATGTCAACAATGCCTCAATGGTATCCTATAAAAATATGATACTACCCTAAAATTCTAAACCAGGTCTAGTATTTCACAGCAAAAATTAATGCAACAAGCTGTATGGTATTACATTTTAAGACAAACTTGCTTTTCATTTTCTGGCTACTGGACAAAGCTATTTCTACATCCAAAGGTAAAATCCAATAATCTATCCAATTTTTTTTGCTGCTCTTTTTCATTGTGGTCTACAAAGCGCCCTGGAAGAGCCCCAAAAGCAATGTTTTCCCTGATTGCTGTACTTCGTTATGTTCTGCGCTCTGCAATTATTTAGATGGTTTGAAAAAAGGAGAGGGAGAACAACTGTGAAAGGCATTGTGCAACCGCAGCTGACTTCATGTTAACCCCTGTTCCTGGGTTCCACCCTCGGGTCAAATGCCTATGAGTCAGTGTCTAGCACAGATGAATGATGTCACACTCACGCCACCTCTTTAGCAAGAAAATGTGGTGGAGCCTTTCATTGCTGATCTTAAGAGACCCTAGGTTACTAAATGAAGTTCCCAAGATAAAAAAAGAATAGGCTTGAACTTAAAAAGACAGGAAATGAGCACATCACTCCAACAACTTTGAAATGGATTCTAAGAAAAGGATTGTGATGGGTCATATGCAGAGAAAATGACCAACAGGATGCATGTGTTAAAAGTCAAAAAAAGATTTGCAATACCCAAAAATCCACTAAACAGTGGACATTATATCCTCTACCCATTCTAATACAAGCAAACAAACTAAAAGAAAATTAAACAGGGCAATGGATGTGATCTCTCTTTCAGATGCCAAGCAATGATAGATCAGATATGCAAGGAATAATTTGATTTCAGTGAAACCTGAATACAGTACACCTGTGAGGATTTGAGGAGACAGCTCCATATTGTTTCAATAGACTGGAATGTGTAATAATAGGTTTGAATGCGGTACAGTTCTTTGGTTAGAGAAAAATTATCTTTGAGATGAGAATCTTGTGGTGCAGAATTACTGCACCTGAAACCATCAATTAATTAATCACCATTTTAAACAGAGGAAAACATAGACGTGAGGAAGAAGTGGAATGAGTAAGCACACAATAAAATGCACTCCTAGGTGAAGAATGCATAAAATTACTCAGAAAATACTTAATGTGGTATTAGATCAAGCGCAACGAGACATTAAAAATGTTCCACCATGCCTTTCTCGTTGTGAAAGCTGCTGTGTATGAGGGCTGATATGACTTGACTTTGAAGGAATGGAGATCTAAGAGAAAGACATCATAATTTCTTCAACTCCAAAAGTGGTTTCCCAGGGGGTAGAGAAAAAAAAAGAGCCCTGAGAGGGAACTGTCGTATCATGACTTTATAAAGCCTGCCTAAGATTGCAGAAGTATGACTTAATAGAATTCTTATTAAACAGATCCAAGATGATCCAGATACACATGGAAAGGAACAGCAGTGACAGATTGTTTTTTGTAATATTAGGATAGAAGGACAGGATTTTGATCATTCTCTAAATGTAAAAATCTGTGTTATTTCCAAAATTTACTTTAAAATACTGTGGCAGCTTCACAATATCACGGAGTATTCTGTGTTGGAAAGAATCCACTAGGATCATCAAAACTCCCAACTCTCGTTCCTGCACAGGACCATCCCTAAGAGTCACACCATGAGCCTGAGAGCATTGTCCAAACACTTCTTGAGCTCTGTCAGGCTGGTGCTGTGACCACTGCCCTGGGGAGCCTGTTCCACTGCCCAGCCACTCTCTGGATGAAGAACCTTTTCCTAATATCCAACCTAAACCTTCACTGTGATGGCTTCAAGCCATTCCCTCAGGAAGTTTGTACAGGTACTGGCTGGTGCCTTCCTGAGGCTCTAGCAAGGGTTAACGTAACTTTGGTTATGGATACTCTCAGGATGATTGCTCTCTCAGCTTGAAGAAATATCTTGTGTTCTCTTTTACTCTCCTCTGAATTTTGAAATCAAGCAAACATTAAACCAGACCAACATTCAAACAAGCCATCTTTCAGAGGAATTCTAGTAGGAGTGAAATGCATAAAATTAAGAATATAATGTATCCAATTCCATTTCTGTTTGAGAATGTTGGCAGCTAATAAATTCAAATATATACATATATAAAGGTCTGCCCTTATTTACATTTTCCTTTCTTTTTTGTTCTGCTGCCATTTTTTGGCCTATAGAAAACAATCCTCTTTTTTCAAGTTGGATTCCACTGTCACAATGCTCTTTATTGGTAGTCCTCCCTCTCACTCTACACCCACAAATCATGATACAAAGCTGCTGAAAAGTCAATCTACACTTGAGCTAACACAGGCATGTTATCTGCTTTTTTCACTTGTCTGTATTCAAACAATTTTTTTCCCTCAAAACCCCAATCAATTGCTTCAGAGAAGTAAATACAAGTAATTTGCCTGGACATCCCTTCCCTATTCCATTATCATGACAATTTCTATCCCTTCTTTCCCTATCCACCTTCAATAGCTCTGTGGTTATATGGTCTCTATTTCTACAGCTCCTGCAGTTGGCTACAGCCTGTCATTCTGATCCTACATCTGAGTTTTAGTCTTGCATGAGAACTAAAAGCTCTCCTTCATTCTTCAAACAGGTTAGTATTTATGCTAGATCCTCATTTTCAGGTTCCCTGAGCTCACTGTCTTCAACAAGCCTTGGTAACAACCAAAATCAAAGGTCTCAGTAGCTACCAGACTCTCCTGTGCCTACTCTCCCAACTGAAGGGTTCTTCCAGTCCAGAGGGATCATTTCCTTCCTTCTCTCTGCAGGGTCTCTTTTAAAAGATGACCTGTACTAATAAACAGAGAAGGTCTATTTAGAAGCAAGGTTTTAAGTAAAAATGAGCAGGATGCAGCTCAACCTCCAAAGTGCAGAAAGTGGTATAGCCTCTCTAGCCTGGTATGTGTATTGTAAGGAAATAAAAAATAAATAACTGTTGCAGTTGCTGCACCACATTATTGTCATTTTAAGATGACTAGTAACAGATGAAAAACATTAAGGTTACATAATGCAAGTTATTACTCTAGTCTAAATCACTGAGACCATTTAATTTGTATGTGCATTTTTTACACAGCATAAAGAATCTTCTTTCTTCCCTTCAGTGCTGTACCTCTGTGCAAAGACAAGATCAAGAGAGGATCCTGTGCATACTCCATTGAAAGACATTCTTGCCTACTCATGTCTAATTTTAGTATCATGCCAAGGAATCTGAGTGCGCAAAAATTCATTACTAATGAAATAACAATATCATCAATAATTTTTCTTGTGTTTCTGTGTCAACTTAGGTTTGAAAACACAGCATAATGTAGTAGCTCTGTATTTGACTTAAAATATTATTAATAATAATTTATTATGCATAAGAAAATGAGCACAATATCAGTTCAATTAGAAAAGTTCTCTATTTCCAGAACAAAATACAAACATCTGAGGTAGCAGAGTTTCTGGTGTAGATTCTGTGGTAATTTTGGTTTTTCTCCCAATTTTTTGCATTGATTCCACTTCTTACACTTCTTGAAAATCTGTTATTCTAAATTGTAACCACTGACACATTAGAGCAGAAGGAAGGTTTTCAGGCTTGCTTCTTCATTCTTAAATGAGAGAAGCATAAATAAGATAAATCTTTGCTCTGTTCATTTCATACATTCAGTGCCTGAGTCTTCCATAATCTGCAAGTGCTTCAGTGCACTAAAATAACTCAAAATAGCCTATCAACGATAATGTAAAGTTACCACACCAAAAATTGTTAGGTCTCTGCGACCAAATATCCACCTTTGAGAAGAGCAGATGCTGTAGTTATTTTTTTGTTAAATTTGATGGTCTTGGATGATTTTGGTACCAAGATGATCTGGGGCACCTGGTGCTGCTTACCCTTGGCAACAGCGTGAAACACTGAGAGGGCTTGTCTAATCTTACTGAAAGAAAAGTGAGATTACTAGTAATTACTAGTTTTAAAAATGTAAAATTACTTCATTTAAATCAACTTAATTTTAATTTTAAAAAGTAAGATTGCTAGTAAGATTACTATTAAGAAAGACTTACTGATCTTACTGAAAGGAAAGTTAGTCCTACTGAAAGAAAAGAGGTGCACTAAGATTTGAGACAACCATGCTAATGGTTGTCTTAGATCTTAGTGCACCTCTCAGATGAGCTACAAAAACCAGCTAGCACCTCTGGCATTCAGCTTCTTTTCTGGAATCTTCAGAAGACAGTCGGACTGAACAATTCCACTCGCTTTTTGCTGCACCTTTTGTAGCACTGAACTCTTCAAGCCCCGAAATTGTTAATAGGCACTTTGGACCTCATAGGAAGCCAGAAATTGCAATGCTGGTTTAGAGGCAGACAGGGATGTATAAATAAGGCTATTGTTTCTAAGGAATAAAACTTCAATATTGTTATATGGTAGTTAAAGTAGAGTATAATGGGCTATTGTTTCTATGAATAGGTTCTCCCAAGCACCAATCAACACCTTATCGTTAACATTAATCACTGGGATATCTTCTCCAAGATCAAACAAACACTTCTTGAGAACTCAAACTTAGACTTCAGAAAACTTTCTGTGTAATAACAGATTAGATTTAAATATCAGCAACTACATCCTTATTCAATGAATCTTAGTGATTAAATATGTTACATAAGGCTACCTGAAAAGGTTTAGGAAGATTGTGAGTAAATGTACAAAAAAAAATAAAAAATATATATATATATATATCCAGCCACCAAAATTTTATGTTAGGCAAAGTATCTTTGCTTCTGCTCTTAACATCTGGCCTATGGAACCATAATTCCAGTTCTATATTGGTAAGATTTTTGAAATTGCTTTGTATCAATATTGGCAAACAACACTATAATTTTAAACATTTATCAAGAGACTTAGTTTTACTATATTTGTAAATATGTTTGAATTCTATTTTACTTTTAGAAAGAGGAATGGAATTATAGAACAACTTAGTTTGCAGGCTAGCCAGAACCAGATACTCCAAAGGAAGAAATCTGGCTTCCAGGCAGTTTTGACAAAAAAGTTCCCAAGAGCTCAAATACTCCAAGAATAAACAGTTGTCTGCAAACTGGTATTTCCTAAGGCACAAGTGTTTAGAGTCTTGGGATATTTTTAAAATACTGGCTCTGTAATTCCAAGCCCTTTTTATTGATATACATTTCCAGTTCAACTCAATACACTTCTCAGATGGCACAGTGCTCTATTCTTCTAAAAATACAAGTTACTCTCTTGTACGCAATGCAAATTTGATCATGTTGCATATATTTCACAGTTTCTGTAATCTGCACAAAAAAAATTTCTATTGCGCATGTTGTGGTGCTTGGATTTATTCCTTAAAGTAATCACTGGTGTAATACTGCTTTCATCTACATTTTTTTTTTCTGTAGGCCTGATTAGGATCACATGAAGGTTACTGACAAGCACTTCCAAACAGTTATTTTTAGAAGTAATAATTTTGTTCCTCTGTCTTTCATTATTCTGCACTGAGTTGTTTGGCTTTTATTTTATGCTCAATGCAACACAAACTTAGCAGGAAAGAATAAGTCTGTGTCAATAACAGTTGCATCATCTTGCAGAGGGTAGAATACCTGCTCTAAATCTAATCCAATCCTGTTGCTTTTAGTCATCTCAGCCAAACAGAATGATGTGTTTTGCTACAGGTAAAGGGGTATTTCCCATTAATGCTGGCTTCAGTACTGTCCTGGAGGCAGTGGGCAGCTGCCATGTATTAGACATGTATTAGACAGCCCAGCTCTGCTCCCACTGCCTCTCTCTCACCTGATATAAAAGACAGCAGCTGCCCTGGCTGCTCAGCAGGGCACTCTGGAGCACACAGGTCACAGCAGGACAGGGCACAAAAGGCTGCTTTCCAAACAGCCCTGCTCAGCTCCTGGCTATAACCAGGGCTCACCCAAAGCCAGCGCAGATTCCTCCTGTCAGCCGCCTTCTGCACGAGGAACACTGCTGGCTTTAGCACTCCAATCTTCCATGCAGAGGGGACAACATAATTAAATATTATGCTAACATCATTCCAAGGACATACTTAAACTGATCCAAGGCAATTAGGATAGTTACAGCTCCCATTCTATCACAGCAAAGTATTGATTTTGCTGAGTTTTCTCCTTAAACAATTTCTCTACATCAGTAATCTTCAGGTAACTCCACTTTTTTTTTTATTCTTGGGGGGTTTTTTGTGTCTGAGGCTACCTGGATGCCAACTGCATAAAAAATCACTTAGCCTTCTTTCAGAAATGTATTTCTGAAAGATTTATTATTCCTGAGGTAACAGTAGCAAAACCCCTTCAACAAATATTCAGTCCCTGTCTGCCTGTAGGGACAGAATGTAAAATAATTGCAGTCCCCCACACTTTCCCACAGAATTGAAATATTTTGAAAAATTCTTTAAACTAGAAGTATAATGACGTTTAAGCCAGAGAAGAACAAACTTCCTAGGAGAAAACAGTTCACAGAGTGTTTAATTTCTGCAATATATAACATATGCTTAGAAATGAACATTTTTATGAACCTGAAAAATAAATTTATTTAATGCAATTATACTACTACTCAGATTAGCCACAATTCCTTATTTCACAGTGGTTCAGCAGACTCCACAGAGGGGTGGGCTGACTAGGATTGTAATCCTTCATCTGAGTTTTCTTTCCAAAGGTGTCTTTTGAGATTCACTTTTTTTTTTTCAGTTTTATCAAGCTGACCAAATATACTGTGCACATGAAAAATGAGCAGCATTTTCAGATCTGCTATACATGATATACTGCTTAAAATGTAAAGAAAAAAATAAAGGAGAGGATCAGTTGCAAAGTGAAAATGAGGTTGAGTCGCTTAGAAAAAAAATTACATAAATGAGCATCAAATAGGGCAGGGAAACAACACTGATGAAAAGTATATAAAGCAGTGGCCTATAACCAATACAGGATAAGCTCTGACAGTCAAATCTTAGAGACTGAGATGCTATGGTAAGGAAAAAAATAAGGTGTGGAAATGGAATATTGTGTAAAAAAAAAGAGCTTTTATGAACAAACCATCACACTTCAAGTTTAGGTACATTCTGCATTTTGTTTTGGCTAACGGAAGGAACAGCTCAACAGGACACAAGTACTTATTTAGAAGTTGCCTTAAACTTTTAAAGATCACTAAATTTAAAAAAGAAAATTCTTCTCTGTCCTGAATTCACATGAGTGCCTCCAGTCTCAGGTCAATCAGTTTCTTGCTAATCTTCCATTTCTGCCTCAGAAAATTGTGTGAGGTCATAGAAGCAGTCCAACTGAAGGCTGACCAGGACCCTTTAGAGAATCCACCAAAGAAGATGAGGTAAAGTTTCTCCTCCACAGGATGGGCTGTAATACAGATAAAATGGTCCAAGAATCTCCTATCATTCCACAAGTCTTGGCTTCATCCTTTAGAAGGATGAAAAGTGCTATGGGTCAGCAAAACATTGGACAAAACAAGTAACAAACTATCCAATCTAAAAAGCTTCCAGGTAGGATAGGAGACCATAGAGAATTTTTTAAGTTTTCTGACAGAAAAACTCTTAACCTTATCATGATGTCACATAAAGTTTTGCTTTTGCTGAAAGTACATTTTCCACTGATGAAAGTTTAGCTGGAACTTTCCAACAGGATCATTTTCAGGATGTATGCCAGCACAATTTGATGTCCATGATGTCATTTGGGTTGATTAGTCCAAATGTGTCAAGCAAAACTGAAAATGGATCCAGTCTCCAGAAAGAAGTGTCAGTTGCCTCCTGTAGCTAAGTCAGACCAATGTTTGTTACTAAACAAACCCACCATATGCCTCATGTAGTTAAGACAGTAAATATGGTCACTTGGAGCTCTGAAATCTCTCACTGGCTCCTTCATATTCATATGCATCCACTACATTGCTGTGTCAAGGACTTAGTAAAGTGGTTTTTTCTTTTTTGGGATGTCATTCTCAGTCCTCAGAAACATATATTTTGTTATCTACTACCTGTTACCCACATAAAAATGAGCATTAAAAAATAAGCAGTCCTGCTCCCTCACAGTCTGGACCAAAGATACTTGGTTTATTACCAGTATGTTTGTATGGAAATATTTGCCTCAGCCAGTCACTAAATCCAACAAGATTTTAAGTAAAAACCTCATTCAAAAGACAGCATATCACCCAGCTCCCATGATGGCAATGACTTCTTTATGTTTGTTTTCATTCCTCCTCAGCAGCCAAGAAGAAGTTTGCTCGGAAAGTTGACAGAAACTAACACACATTCCTGCTGGAGAAGCTCGGAGCTGCATGGCAGCAAATCCACCAAGATGCACCTTGCACCCAAGCACTCCTGAATATGATTTGAAGTAATCAACTATTTTTATCTCATTCTCCTCAGGCTTCTCTAAATTGAGAGAAACTATTAGGGACGCATGTCTCTAAGATCAGGGAGTGAGTTTCCAGTTCCAGAATTGCCAAGTGAGCCCATTTATCGCAGAAGAAACTTGAAAGAAGGAATGCCAACAGTTTCAGGATTAAGGCAGATCCAGTTGTCCACATTCAGGTAAAATGCTGTCTCATTGCCTAAACTTACACAACTGAAGCTAAAGGTGACCCATGCTTGGAGTGATGCACCAAGAAGTACAGACAGCAACCTTTCACAACAGGGACCATTTTTTATGCTACTAAATCACCGTGACAGGTATTTTATAAACTTTAACTGCATTTGCTTGCAGTGCATGCATGTGAAGATAGTCCAAACATTTGAGAACACTTGATGATTCACAGTACCTGTTACTGAGGCGAAGTGTAACTGGATTAAAACCGGTTACAGAAGGAACATTCTGACCAAAGGAACGAATTATGGTGATAGTTTAATGTTAAAATACCAGACACAGCATTTAGCTCTGCCTCTGTTGAAAACCACCTTTGACATTTATAAAGCTCATAAGCTGTCAAAATTTCCCTTAATGCTTCACCCAATAATGAGACCTGAAGCAACATAGTGCCTTTTCCTACGCGTCAGAGCCGAGGCTTAAGCAGCACGGGCTTTAGAGGCAGCAACAGAGGCATACAGTGCTATTTTAGGCACTTCTGTAATATCCAAGACACCTGCATGGGGTTTAGCAGATACAACATCAGACCCATGCCCTTCTGGAGAGGTATTTGTAGAACAAACAAGAAAAGTTAAGTCACCAAAAATGGCGCTAGGTGTTGACAATTGAATCTGTTCCAGTAGTCTGCTTCTACAAATCCATCAAGACTACTATTAAATTCTCTGAAGTGTAAATCCTGATTTGAGTTTTGCATTTAATGTGAAGAGATTCCCAATGAGGATGATTGGCTGCTGCTCAGAGGAAGCTTGCTGTACCTATTTATGGGCTAAAATGAGGTATCAGTTTTGAAAGCATTCTGCCAGTGCCTGGAAGGCTGAAGGACAGCTTGCTTTAACTCTATATGCCTTGCTATTTTATGCAGAGATATTGTGAGATATAGTTCTTAAAGAGCTGCCTCTGTAAAAGTACTTGGGCTTGCTGCTGGCCTAAATTGGAAGACATTAGTGTGACACTGGACAATGATACAGTCCTCTCCTTAAGTAGCAGCAGGGGAGAGGGGGAACAGGGGCCTGAAGCAGAGAATACATTGAAATGAGTTTGACCCCAAGAGGGAAGCTGAAAGATGCTGGCAGCAGCAGGAGTAAGGTGGCTTCTTTAGTTTTGAAGAAACTAGCAGCGTATGAAAAATATTCAACAACACTTATTATTAAGGGAAAGCAGCACACATGCTTTATTCACAAAGCATCCATGCTTTCTGCATGATGCCAAGTCCCACATTAGCATCAGTATATCCACATGAAAGGGTCAAAACCCACACATTTTAGTGTGACCAAACAAACACTTATCAGCTTTGGGAGGAGACTACAGGATGCTGGCTGCCAAGAAAGAGGGCAGGTCTCTTGAAACAATGGGAAAATGGACAGTCCAGGTAAGGAATGACCATATCAGAGAGTGGTGGGAGCTATCCTTGAGGGAAAGTAGGGAGGTCTAAGTGAAAAGGTGTAGCAGCACTGTGAAACATGAAGGGAGCCTGCTGACAGTGTGTGTGTGTCTACAGGCCGGCTCTACCCTGACACAAGTACTTGGCAGGGTATTTGCTTACCTTTCATCTTGCAAAATCCTAGCTGAGCTTTGTTTGAGGTGCCCTGGCTTCCTCCTTGGGCACTGCCCTCCCTTTGGTCCAGTTAAGAAACCGAGGAGTTTTTCTGAAGATGACGGCTCATTTCACACAGCATATAAAACTCCCTCTGTTACAGGAGCTTTTTTTGGAGGTGTGACAAGCCAATCCAAGATCTCCAATCAGAGGAGAAAGTTTGTGCCTAAATCTGAAGGTTAAGAGGCTGTGTCAGCTTGCAAGCCTCCTGCAGGCTCCTACAGCTTTGAACCACTTTGGAATGATTGCACAAGCCTGTCAAAACAGCAGCTGCCAACCTTACCTGAACTTCCTGCTGCTGTACCATGAAAAAATAATGGATTTTTTTACTTGCTACTTTTGGTTTTGTCCTTTTTTCTGTGAGCACTCTTGAAAGCAGAAACAATTACACCAATTTCACGCTTACAGTTGTTCTTGGGTCATAACCATTTCATTGCAAACAACTCTCAGTGGAAATATTACTCCAGGAATAGAGCCACGCAACAGATGGACATCTAAGTGACATCACTTGCATCTACTGGAATCCCACTTTCTGTGAGGAAAAAAATTTCTCATAATAACAACAAATTCTATGTACTTTTACAGATGTTGGCCAGATACCCCATTCTGCCTGAAGAAACTGAAACTTGGAAAATTGTTTTACTGGTATTTGACAACATCAACTTAAAAAGGTGCCAGAAAGGGGCAGGAAGGACTGTATACTATTCCATTTGCACACAACACTAATCACACTTGACATGTTTGTTTAGAGACCTACTTGTATACCTCAGAGCTTGGCTGTGCATATTTTTAAAAGTCAGAAGAACAATTATTTGTCCATGGTACACTGGATGTGGCAGCGTGACCTGGTAAAATGTGGATATATTTTGCTCCTCTGCGCTTGTTCCAAGCCAGGCCACTTTTTGCTCCAAATGCTTCGAATGAGGACGTACCCTTTCATATCCTTTTAGTTACACAAGCAGGAGTTTCTATTTCCTTGTTTATCCTCAATGAAAGGGTGAGCAGTCAAGTCAAGCATTGGGCAATGCAGCAGATGTGCACAAAGCACCCATCTGACAATGGCCAGGGTTCCCACTGAGACTTTTGAGTAGAGAATAATTGTACTTTCTTTTGGCATGAACCGAGGGTACAAAATCACATTTACGTGTGCAAGCCTTTGCCCTCTCAACATGTGTTCTCAGCTGCATTTGAGTAGCTGCCGAAGATCAGTTTGATTTTCAGTCCTAAAAGCAAAGAATGACAGTAGGAATATGGCAGATAGTAAAATTTTAGAATAAAGGACTTTCTCTCCCTCCAGCTACCTGTGGGTTTTATTAATTAGAGTTTGCAGGATTTGCAGGGAAAAAAATTAGAAATATCACTCAGAAAAAAGAGGCTCAGGTTTTTCAAAACACAAAAATCCACCTCAAAACAGCAACCAAAGAAAGCTGATACCGCACAGCATTACTCTTTTACACTGTAATTTCGAAAATCTCACAAATTGACATAAAAAAATCAGAATTTAGATTTAGAACCGTATGCGATGCTTTCTTGTAACAACTCTTCCTCTGTTTTTTTTGACATTATCTCCTTTCCTGCATCTCAATTATCTCTTAGCATAAAAAACTCTCAATATAATCTCCATCTGTTGTTTTCTATCCCTATTTCTACCTTTCTCCTTCCTCGATCTTGCTTTTTTGTCTTACCTGCCTTCCTCTATCCATTAATTCTCTACTACCCTTTCTCATTTGGAATACTGAGGTTTTTTCCATTCATTTACAGCACAACACATTTCACCTGAATCTCACATCTTGAAAAGGAACTGAATATTTTGATTTTCTGCATCCTGTGTAAGAATTAAGCTGCAAACCAGGAACCAAAAAACCCTCAAAAGAAAACCACCAACCACTCTGCAGATAAGTGTACACACAGCACTCTGGAAATAACAAATCCTGAATTCCTGACATATTTATGACACAGCAAACAGTTCATCCTTCAAGCTAAATGTGTGTGCTAGTTCCACATCTGAGTATCTATTGATTCAAATGCAGTATTCAACCAGAAACAAAATGAAATTTGTGTGACTAAGTTCTCCAGTACCTAGAACAATACTAGTTCATTTGCCTTAAAATTAATAGCAAAAATGATCTGGTTTTCATACTTTCACAAAAGCACAGAACTTCTAACTTACAACTGTATACTTAATTTTTGTGTTGTTTCAATTTCTTATAATAATAATGTAAAGTTTATGAGAAGGCAGTAGCAGGTATCTATCAGACTCCCAACTTTTTTACTTGGGAAGACCCAATCACATATCATCTTACCAAAACAGAAAGCCATAGAGCACTTACAGGTTCATACAATACATCAAACCCAAACCAGAGAAATAAAAGTGCTTCTTGAAAACTAGATGAGAAAAGAGAGTGAAACTCCTTGACTATCCAGCTTCTATACCCTCCCTGCAAACTTCTTTAAAGGTCACAAATTAGATCTCTGTGACAAATCTACCAGCTTTCAGTGCTTTTAGCACGAAACACCCAACCCTTGAAGTATGGGATTTTGCCTCAGGTCAGTACTAAATTGATGGTACTTCATCCTTAATCCAACACTGCTCCTGGATTATGAGAGTCTTCCCCTGCTCCCAAAGTAATGCGCTACCCCAAACTACCCCCACCTACTTCCTTCCCACGCTGTTAATGCTGGAAGTGTGCCTGCAAAAAAGCAAGCAATGCTCAACATGTGGCAGCACCTCCACAACATTTCAAATGATTTCTAACTGAGACTGCAAATTTTAAACTCATTTATAAAGGGTGTGACTTGCAGGGACATTTAATTCATTAAGCAAATGGTCAGCATAAAACAAAACAAATATTGGGGTACCTTTGCTTCATCTGTTTTAATTTTAAGAGCTCCCTCTGGCTCTGGACACAGCCACACCAATAGTTTCCAGGAGAGCTGTTCTGATGCCAAGGTGCACTGGTTGTGCCTGTTCCCTGCTCTCAAATGACCCAGCATGGTCCATCCTATGAGAGTGGCAGTTTAAGGGTTAAGCAGCACCAGCTCCATCCCCGAGCCCTGAAAGATCCGAGCATGGAGAGGGCAGTGCTGCTAGCCCAGCCCTGGCCACCACCACAGGCATGATCCCCCTGTCTTCCCCCCATCATTTCCCAAGCTCTGCCTCGGTACAAGGGCAGTAAAGAGAACCTTTTACAGGGCTGGCACTGGCCCTTTGCAGCTGCTCCCCCACTGTCAGACCTCATGGGTTGCGAAAGCAACTAAGCATTCCCCTCCCCATGCCATCTCTTGCCAAATCTGTAATTTGCCAGGTGCAAATTCCTTGGAATTTACAAGTCCAAACACTATATTTTGGTCTTATCTGGAGAAGCAGGAACAATAGGCAAATGTTACTAAATTGGTCTGATAATTGGGGAGGGGGGGGAAGGAGTAGGATCAGCCAAACCGCAACTGTACAGGATAACGTGCCTTCTTGAAGGGCCCAGATCTGCTAGAGATCCACATGGATATCCTTACATTTATACATTGCTTTAAGACAGCAAAACACACGCACTCAGAGAGATAGACAGACAGAAAGACAGCAGTAACCATCAAAACTCTCGGCTACTGAAATGCTTCTGGCAATTTCTATCCTTTGACAAAAATTGCCAAGCAGGGTGTTATGAAGCTGGTGCATTTATAAACTCAGGCAATGAATAAGGAAACTCAAATGTGAGTTAGATACACCGTGTATTTAAGGAAAAAACAACTCACAAAGACAGGGAAACCAAAGCTGATGGAAGCTGAACTGAAGTTGAATTAAGAGTGAACTCAAAGCCTCACAGCATGGGATGGTTTATTAGCAGCCTGAAGACAAAGGCCACAAAGCAGTTTTACTCCCTTAGAGAGAGGAGCCCTATTATGGAGCCTTTCAACTCTCCAAGAATTGCCTTTTAACTCTCTCTCCACAGTAGGACAAACAGGGGAAAGAAATTAGTCTTGGATGATGTTAGCTGTTTTGTAACTTGTAGTGCTAGTCCCACTGGAGCTCTTCTGACTCCTGTCAGATTTATCCTCTTGACATTCAAAATGGATTAACCTAAGGTATCTTTTCATAAGTAATAACAATAAAAAAAAAACCCTGAATCCACATAGCGTTTTCTCCCTCTGCCTCAAAAAAAAAAGGGGATTATTTAGATGACCAAATGATATTTCCTGGACTTTGTAGTAATCTCTCCTTGACTGTTAGTGCTACTTTTAAAGGAAATGCTACATGCTAACACAGAATCTACATAATCAACTACATCATGGTGTCACCTGCCTATAGCACAAAAATGTAAAAAATTCCAGAACCCCTTGTGTTTTCAGAGACATTTCAGTCATTGAGCCTGAAACACTCTCAATAGTAAAATGCATTGGGCAGCAGTCAGTGCATCAGTATGTCCAATTCAGCTCCAATTTTTGTGATCTTGGCAAGAGAAAAGCCCATTATTTTTAAAGCAAGTTAAAAAGAGCTTGGGAAAATTATGCAACCTTACTTTGGCTGTCTAGTGCTGCTTCCTGAAGAGAACTTTCTTTACATGTGCCAAATTCTGTCTTCCTGAAAATATCTCATCCTTAGGTCTTTTAGTCTGATGACTAACACACGGCTAAACTGTATCAACTGTAGTCTTGTATTATTTTCTTACTGTAGGATTGTTTGAAAAAAAGCACTGGGCTAAGCTGAGCATCAGTTCAGAGCAAAAATAATGAATGTATATATATATATATATATATATATATATATAATTTTTTTTATTTTTTTTTTGCTTCCACAAGAAATGGATATACCTTTACAAAGTAATGTATTTCAGGAGTGAACTTGCTTCATCTAAATGGGTGGTGCTCCAAGCAGACTTTGGCCTGCACCACATGGAAAAATACATTTGCTGCTGTGGAAAACAAATTTGCATGTTAGAGGGCAAAGAAAATCCACATGACTCAGCTGCAACATAATGATCACACACAGAACCTGAAACTGCTCTCACAAGACAAATTCCATGATCCTGTGTCTCTGGCCATGAGCTGTAATGCCCCCCATGAGGTGCCACATTGCTTTAGGAATATTTGCAATAAATCCCTATAATACTAGAACACATTTTTCGACTGTAGGGCACCAACTAAACATCTCAAAGCAGCCCGTTTTTTTCACATTGTCACAATAGATTCTCATGGCACTGACATGCAGCAAAATATAATCTGACACCATGACAGCCTTCAGAGGCAGGGCTATCTGATCAGCTTTCCAACTTCCATCCTGCCCGTTTTTACGGCATGTTAGCACACGTACAAATGATAACTGTGAAAATAATCAAGGTGGATTTTTTCTCCACATGATTAGCAACTACTGGATTCAAGTAACTAACACACTGCTCAATGCCTTAAACATCTAAGGTATCAAGATGAATTCTAGCTCAAGATAAGCTTTTCTCATTCAAAAAAGGAGTATAAATGTTTAAGCACTGAGCAAATATACAGTGAATTTATATTTTAATAAAAAAAATCCAAATTTCAGTAACAGTATTGAAATACTGGGGTATTTCAAATGTCCAAATTTGAGGTGTCTGTTGCGAGAGACATCCTGAATTGCTACTCTTTAACTATAATAAGGTGGTCGAGTCTGAGTTTTGTCAGCAGTCTTTGAAGAAGGACTGCTGAAGAACAGAAATTGAAACAGTACAGAAAAATGTGAATGAGGGGAGAATGGAAAAAAGAAAACCCTCACTTGCAAGCATTGTTTCACATTCAAAAAGTGTCATGCTAGAGGAAGAGCCAATACAAACTTTTCATCACAACCATTCATATGAAAAAAATGAATAAACAAATAATAAAATAATGAATAAACAAATAAAAAAAGAGATACATTTTCTATACCTTAAAGGAACAAGTTGCAACTGTATTGAACCTGTGAGCATTTAAGTAAAGAATACCCACTCTGAAGGACCCTGAGACTGGGGCACAATAAGATGAACAGATCAAATAAATCCTATGCAATAGTCCATGGGAGTATTTAAGGTTACATGGTTGGCCCCACACCTTTTGGGTTTTGCTAGCAGGGTACAAAATTTTTTTTCCAGCAACATCTCTCAGTGTCTGATTTGTTGTCCTGTCAATGCATCTGTTCACACATTATTTTCCAACAGCTACACAAAAAAGTAAGGCTCAGTTTTGCCAATTAGAAGCCCTGTTAATGCTAACCTCCAGGTTTACAGTAACAACTACTGATCAAGTCTGGCACTCATACTATACAGAAGCTTTTCTACATTACTTTAGTGATACTTTTTCACATGCATCCATACTGTTATTTCAAAGCACACAAAATAATCTTTGTTTAACAGTCTCTGTTGATCAGCTGAGCTTGTACTTCATGTTTTGATCTGAATTCATTGTACAAATGTAGCAAAACACTAAAAATTGTGCTATTAATTTGGTCATGTATAAAATCACCATCCAAATAATTTGTATGAGAAGTGGAGGGTTTTAAAAATTAATTTAATTTCTTAAAATGTGGGGTCTTCCATTTTTATGACTTACTATAATTGCTTCTCTCTTCAAACTGGTGATTTTGTCTAGTAATGTAGCAGTGGAACTGATCAGTTAAATGAAGCATGAACTGCAGCCTGCAGAGAGCTGGATTAAAAACTGCTGAGTTTTCAACGTGATCCTTAATCAGAAAGCGTTTCTTTTAGAGGAAAGAAAATGTAAAACATAGGGGGCAGGGAGAAAAGGGGTAGGGACAGGATAATGGTGCTCTTTTAAAATAGTAATGCATTTTAATTTTTATATAATACATAAATCCATAGCACCACTATTCATAAACATGTACTTACATTAATAATTATTTAAAACTACAGTCATGGCTTAAACTTGTCACACAGGTGCTCACAAGAGTTTTACAAGAAAAATAATTTAACACCCACAGCAGCCTTAGCCTGCTTTTTACCCATTCTAATTAGAGTCATCATACACACTCACAGCTGTGACATCACAAGATGCTAAGTTCACAGTGTGTATTTTAATTTTGGATTGCCCTGGAATGAACAACCTTAAAGGATCAGGAGGCATCTGCAAAACTGTGCCTTGTGCATACATGAATTAAGTCCATTTCTTGAATAGCTGGCAAAGTGCAAAGAATGGGATAAGGAATGAAATGAAGAAGAAAAGAGAGAGGAAATGTCATGTTGCTTGCCCACAAGTGCTGCCAAATGGACAAACTTGAAGGGCAATCCATTTCCCCAGTTAATGCTGACGCCATTTTCACTACTTCTGAGCTCCTTTTTCCTTTTGTTAATCCCGTGCCTTGCAAGGTTCATTAACCCTGTTTACACTGAAAAGTTGGGTCAGTCTGACATGCTAACAAAGTACACATCTATCTGCACATACACACATATACACTTCAGTTTCTTCTTAACAAACTTCCCAACTAAAAAACCCAAACATCTGGAATGTATGTTTTTTTCCCCTCATTTAATATTAAAAAACCCCCAAACTATCAAACACAGCACTTAGCTTTACAGAGAGCACTAAGCAGGAAGCACGAATCCATGAGAAACTTTTCACTAATACTTGGTCCCTTCCTCTCTAAGGTTTTAGATGTGCAGCATGTTACTCTAACAGAATTGCATCTACATGTAGACCAGAAGGCTACCTCATCCGAGGGGGCCTTTGAGCACAGTGTTAAATCCAAAGACCAGTGCAATCCCAAAGTAAACACTGAGCTACGATTTGTTGCTTTACCTGGGGCAGAAAAGGGATGATGCTGCAGCAGTTCTCAAGTTTAATGCTCCTAAACCAGTACTGGTATCTGGACTAATTGCTTTGAACATCTCTTATTTAGATCAAGTATGTGAAAGCCTGAGATTACCTCAAACAAACCCCTGACATGGGCCTTACTCATGGGCTGCAGTGCACCACATGCAATCCTGTTTATTATAAGGGCATTTGGTTGGTGCCTTCCACCAGGTCTGGAAGAGCTTCATGGACATTTGATGAGAGAACTGTTCACAAAGAGAAAGAGATGCAGATCAGGTCTAAATAGACTTTAAATTGCAAATCTTAACACCTGTGGCTTGACACAGGTGCAAATTCAGAGGTCTACCTCTCAGGAAGCACCATGGAAAAAAAAGGGGTACAAAGCAGCTCCCCAAGAAGAGAAGCAACTTTCCCTATAAAGTAGAAAGGTACCACTGCCTTTCCACTTGAAAACCAGAATATTTCTTCTTTCATTTTCCTGACAGAACTGTCCTTTTTTTACACAGAGACTGGAAGCTACCTGACTGATAGCTCTATCCATGTGTCTGCAGAACTTACAAGCCTGTCTGGTAACATCCAAAACCTAGCCTGCAGTGGACTGCTGTGATCACATTTAACACATTTAACAGAGCCACAAATGACAGATTCCTAATGCAACCTTTTGTTAGCCAAAACTCCAGTTTTATGAGTTTTTCAGGCTTATTCATGCACCAAACTAACCTTACCATGATTTCAAACAATCCAAAGGCTGCTGAGCAAGAGCTGGGTCTCAGTAGTTCTGCTGCCCAATGTTGTACACACAGAGTGTCCCATGGAAAGCACCAGGTGGTTTTTTGGAATCCCCTTTCCCACTGCTGATTCAATAGCTCATGGTTACACAGCAATACAGAGAACAACCGTGCCTGAATGTTAGCACAGCAACAACCTCAATGTTTATTCAGCAAGTCTCCTACAAAGAATTTCCTCAGCCCAGTAAGAAGGCTATTGGTAGTCTGCAGAAAGGTATTTGAAGCATCCACAGAAATCCCATTTATGACTTTGCAATAATGCTGTCTGTATGTCTTGATCTTGCCAAAGTTCACTTGTGTTTATGGGAAGAAAACTGCAAATTCTTCTTAGTCTGCTCCATTATGACAGAGAAAAGAATAGGATAGATAGAATGGGCAGGTCAGGTACAATGCTGCTCCACATCAGCCTTGTTTTAATTAAGTCGGCTATGATCTCACGGCAGGATAATTTTTTAATGTTGGTGTTTAGGAGAAAGGCTTACATTGAAGGCTATTTTGGCTGCCTTTAGTTAAGAATGTGATTCATGTGAGTGGGAGAGAACAGTGCAGAAAAACCCACATTTTTGTATACACACAGAAAATGGGGGATTTGTACGCCAGAGAAAAAAGCAAAAACTAGAGCATACATGGTTTACTGCCTTACACTGTAAGGAAACTGGCTACAGGAAGCAACAGCTTGTCCCAGCAGAACCATCACTATTCATACAGCAGCAGGTCCATCTGAGTATTCACGTGCTGCACGCATTTAGTCCTTATTTAAACATCTCTCCACCATCTGAACTCTGCACGTTTGTTTCACTGCTCTGAATTAACAATAGTACACTGAGCTGTGTGTTTACATTTGTGAACACAAAAATAACACTGACTCAGAATGTGGCTTTTTAAAAAAATCTAAGATAGTCTGAAATTCTTAACAATCACTATAAAACTTTCATTCTTTACAAAAAAATCTCTTTATAAAGAAATTCTCAATATTTTGTTATTGAAGCTCATTTGTTTCTAATAAGAACAGATAATCTAATGGTTTCTTGAAGAACATGTTTTAAATTCGGAATCTTCTTATGTAATCTGTTTTCAAAGCAATAACACCTTTTCAAATATTCTAATATTCTTTCAAATATCACTATTTTCAAATAGCTAAGCTGTCTGATGAGCAATATTTCCATTGGCAACTTACACGAGTGAATTGGATAAATGCATTAAGACAGTTCACAGGTAATTAGGATGTAAGCGCTGAGTTGCACTGGCCTGAAACTCCTGGTTGTAATGAATTTCCAATGAATTACCTATTTGACACAGAGGGAAAAAATTTCCTCATTATAAAACCCAAGTTTTCACTGTAACACTCAAATAGTGTAATAGCCAATATTATTCTGTCACTTAGAATTTCTTGTCTTCACTTTTAAACACAATCAGATGAAAAACTGATAGGCAAAAAGACCTTAAAGCAATGATCATCTCTTTCAAGCTACTTTCCTAGTGAAGATACTCTAGAAGTGTTCAGAGTAGTATTTTCAAGTTGTATTGAAAATTGCTATTTTGCCATACATTTGTCTTGTTTTGAATCATATCTGAAAAAAACAATAGGCACCACCCCCCAACCCGCCCCCAACCCAGCGTACAACTTTCAAGACCAGCTCGAACTTCAATGGTGCTTGTTTTTCAGAACAATACTTTTAATAAAAATATATAGATTGTCCCTTAATAACACAGGAAACTAAGTCATGTTTTCAGAAATTACTTAAGAACTTGCTAGATTAAAGGACTGTCTACACGTGGAATTATTTAGTAATGACTGCTCAAGAACAGCTATCCCTGAATGATTTCATGTGTAGACACACTTATTCTAGAATAAAGTTGCCTTATTTTGGTCTAATTCAGCCCATCAAAGTGTGTTAAACAGAAACAAGAGTGTCAGCACATGGAGTTATTCAAGACTCACTGCTCCTAAATAATTCCATGTGTGGACAAGTGCTTGTGAGAGCTGAAGTTCAGCTGTTATCCCCAGCCACGTTATCTCTGCTCTCACAGTGACCACATTGCACTCTGTGGCACATGTACAGCTGTTCATTCTGCTGCTTTTCTTATTTATGTTCAACTAAAAAAAAATATTATCAAATTCAGTGTTCTTTGTCGAATGTGAGCTAAGCAAATACAGTGATACAGCCATTCAAATACAATTCTTCTAGAGACTGAGTAAACCTTGGCATATTTAGTCTTCTGAACAAACCAGTATTTATATTGGTATTTGTTCTTGTAAAGTGATTGTTCACAAAAATGACACCTCTTTATGAGGTAGTAGGAATGGTTGGCAGTAATTGGGATTTGTTTTTCCTGAAATGGTACTAATATGGGCAACTGCTGAATTGCTGAATTGGCATTTGGATAGATGTTCTGTTTTGTTTCAGGTAATAAAATAAAGAATTTGTTCATCTTATTAAAGAGACTAATTACTGAGTAATCAATCACAGCACACACTAAAAAAAAAAATTCAGCAGGCACAAATCTGTCAAAGGGTGTAATTATTACTGAAAAATTTTGACAATTCCTGATAATTATTTGACTTAATAGCAACATGTTAAGCCTGGCTGGAATACTGCAGTTGCCTCTAGTTCCAAAGTTCAAATCCAAGGTGTTAAGAAGTGAAAATGGATTTTGATAGTCCAACAGCCCCCAGACCAAATCACAAAATCACACCCCATATGGGTGTTGTTGGAAGCCAGTGGTGAGGAAAAGCCCCTTGCTGGAATATCAGAGGTAGAGCAGATGCCCTTCAGTGCATCCCTGAAACTCCTGCAAACCGTGCCTGACTCTGACCATTGTTTTTAGTGACATTTTCCTTAACTGTGTGAAGAGGTTGACTATAAAGTTATGTCTATTATCTTCCCTGTAACATTCTTTGTAATAAACCCAGTGTGATAGCAACTGTTTCATCCAACTGGATCACTGCTTTGAATTAGCTAAAAAAAAAATGTGTGTTCCTAAAACCCCTCATAACTTTGTTCTGATTTTGTGTAAAAGCATGGGCTTATAGCTGAGGATGACCGTGTGCCTGTGATTTGCCTTAAATATATTGCAGTAAGAAGAAAGAGAGAAAGAGAAAAACTCAGGAGATAAAGACCTTACAGAAGGAAAAAAACCCCTCAAACATTGTCATTTTTATAATTTTTATCTGAACTTGAAATCAACTACTAGTTTATTTTACTGAGAGGGTTTACTACAGGTAAACAGTGAAAAAAGTGTTAAAAAAGTGCATGCCTGGAGGGCTGTTACATATAATCTCTTATTGCTGAGACGTGCTCAGAAACTGAAAAGCCCATAGTATGAGTCCTCCTTCCTTTAGTGTTATCTAGACTTTAACTAAATGTTCACTTCCAGCTTTTGTGCCACAGCCCTGAAAACTGAGTTCACAGAGGGGACCACTCATTCTGTAAGCGATTTGCTTGCTCCTGCTCATGAATTGTGACATCCTTTCTGTATTTGCTTCACACTCCTCAACCCTTATGATAAATAGAGAATGATTCATTACTTCAAGGCCCTTTCCATGAGTGACTATAAATACTCTAGAAATATCAATACATTTAGCTTCAAAACACTCCTGGCAGCTGGCTGCTATGACAACACCCCACTTTGAAGATCAAAACTAGAAAGGCAGTGTGGTTATGGCCAAAAACAGTAACTAGCTTTACATGTGTAAAAGCTGGATTTTTTCAAAATGAATGTACCTTTCATTTTCCATGCACTGATTGACCTGAGGGCGACTGCAGATACTTCAGATAATTCTACTGGAGTCAGAACCAAGATCTACTAAACATCTCTGCTGAGCCCCTCAGCATGTCTTTGTGGTGTCTCTTTTGGTATCACCTGATGCAGTATCTGTGTTTTTGGTAGTGGTAATGAAAATGCAGTTAGAATCACATGGCACTTGATAGAGTCAAGTGCAGCTCCCACCAATTTCAACCTTTCTCAAGTTCAGATCTTTGGATCTCATATTCACCCTCCAGAAAATGGGAGTGTTTTACATTTGAAAGAGTTCAGATCACAAAAGAATTCAGTAATAGAGACAAGATAAAAACAGTGAGTGCTCCCTTGAGGAATATCAGTGATTAACTTTTTACCTTAGCATTACTCCAGCACCAAAAAATGAGTGTAAAAATGTTATAAAACCCACATGTACAATATTTTGTTACAAAATCTGATAACAGTGGTGGTGTTTCCAAAAGGTTAATTAAGCTTACACAAGAAGATATCTGGAAAAATGTGATGGCATTATAAGCACTATTTTTGGAGGAATCATGTAAAGAAAGTATCAGATAACAAGTACACAGCTAATCTTTTTTCAGTTAGCATTGTGACTTAATATACACTTTCTAAAAGCTGAGCAAACATAAGATAAAGGAGTAACTCGGGGGATTTCCACAAAATGCAAGTCTGTATTTACTTATCCAATCTAGGTATTCATTTAAAAAATACTTCTACAGTGCAATGTGCCATTAACACATTGCTAATTTAAACCTACTGTTAGATCTGTGCTTAGTGTAAAACACCTTATACACCACATCTTTTACTCTGTCATTATTGCCACTGAACCCAATAAGGATCTAGTTTAGTGACTTACAAGACTTTTTTAAATGAAATGCTTTTGCAATCTTCTAGTTTTATGAAATCTTGTCACATCACAGTTGTTTAACCTGTTCTTCAGTAGAACTGCCATTTAGATGTTAAAAAAGCGCATTTGGCTTTCCACTTCAGAGATCTGGGTCTGGATTTTGCATTTATGATTCGTCGAAGGTTTTTGGGGTTTTTTTGTGTTGCTTTTTTTTTTTTTTTCCCAGTCCAGAGCACTTACTCTGAATAGATGCCTATAAAAACAAAAATGAATTTACATCATCTGCTTCAGTTATAAATCAGAGCTACCTCCTCAACTTAAGCTTTGGGTAAATTCCAAGAGATAATATTTGAATAAACTGCCAGGATTTTCTTATAGCAACATTCAGAAAAAAAGTCAGTGATGGGCAATTTGGATTTAAAAATTTCCATGGGCCACAGTGGCATAGAAGTACCCAAGACAAAGGAAACTTTACTAAACCTAAGATGGGGGAAAAAAAAAAGAATCTTAAGTCTTCTTTGGTATCCTGAATGAAGTCAGGACTAAACCTCAAACCACACAAAAAAGAATTTTCAGTATTCAGTATTATTCCCACTCTATTGGTAAAAGGTCATCTATCACAGAATCCTGGCTCACCATGAAATAAAACATGCTTATTTTACAAATGAAATACAACCAAAAAAGATAAATCCAACCATGCTAAAAGGAAATGGAGAGAAAAAAAAATAAAATCTCATGATCAAGTTTTTCAGGTAAGTATCTCAAATCTAGGTGTTGGTAGCGACATTGACATTCTCTTAATCTCTGGTTGGGTTTTAAAAAGCCCAAATAACTTGATTTAAGAGCCAACCATATATGAATCCTAAATGGTCAGGAAAACACAGCTTTTATCAGTCAGATTATTTTTATTCAGTATCAGTAGAAGTTTAAATACCTGACTCTCCATTTCAAGTTAGAAATCACTGACACTCTCATTTATTTCCTGGGAAGTTCTAGGTAGTACTTCCAAGTTTTACCCTTTGAACACCCGAACACGTCATCTTACAGCAACAAATGGCAACATTGAGGCTTCTTATATTGTTTGCTCTGCTCTTTTATGACTCTTCTCCAAGTAGCCTAAGAACAGCTTACCACCCCACCTCTCACCCTACTATATCCATGACAAAAACCTTCTCATTCTCAGTGTGTTGCATGGAAAATTTGGCCTGATCTGAACACTCTGCCTCACCAAAACACGTCTCTTCTCCTCTTTCCATTTCCAACACCACCACGTCTTATTCTGTAGCCTTCAGGGATGAGAACTTCATGCAATGTGTCCTTATATCAACATATTGCTCTTAACCTTATAATGCATAAAGTTTTTTATATTTTTCTCAAACAATACTTTTTTTTTTTTTTAAAAAAAAAAAGGTTAAATACTTCTACTGTCCTTAGAAAAATGCAAAAATACAGAAAGGACCACAACTTTGTTAAAATACCAGACTTTCAAAGCTGAAGTTACATGTGCAGGAAAGCCAGACCTGTGGAAAATGGTTTTAAAAGTTAACAGTGTCATGTCACTCCTCCTCCTTTTTTCAAGTCCCTGCCTCTTTTTCTAGTGAGCAGGCATAACTTTCTTGTGTTACAGGTCTTGCTGGACAATTAACTTACCATTAACTGAAATTAGCATGGCAAGGACTAAATATTAGGTATAAAAATTATGAGCTAATGTTATGTGATTAATTTCAAGATATCAACAGAATATGGATTATCACCCTACTTAATCTACTAAAGTAAATTCAATACTGATTTTTAGGTTAAAATAAAACTGTACAATCAAAAGAAGTACCAGGTAAATGCTTCTATCAGACTGCACAAGTGGGAATTCATCTGCTCTGTACTTAGAAGAACATTTATCTCAGTAATGGGCTTCTTCTTCTTCTTCTTCTGCTACTTTGGAGGCAGACGAGGTATATTATTTATAAAGAGCATTGAAAGAGAAAGAATGTCAGAGAGAAATTTATACATTAAGCACTTTTAAAAGATTTGAATCAAATACAATGTCCAAGTTTCAACTTCTTTTTCAAACATACAAGGCTACATATGCCATTCACTCTGGTTACCTTCAAATATATAATAAAATCAAGTTTCCACCTCAACTGCTACCCTTCAAGCTCCTCTTCAGAATTCAAAGAAATGCAGAATGAAAGCACATGACTCACCCCCACTGCTAGCAAATCTGCTTAGCATGTATATATTAAATCAGAGTCCTCTGCATTACCTCTTCTGTCAGATATGTTTTGGGTTTCCTAGGGTGGGTTTTTAGCATATAAAATGTGCCATAAATTCTCAGTTAATCTACTAGAAAGAATCCATGATTCACCAACAGTTCAAACAAAAATTAACATGAGGGTGAATTTAGAGTACAACTATTTTATTTCATTATTTTCCCTCTAAGTATAACAACCACTGGAATTAGAAGCAGTTAGCTGAAGTATCACTCAAGTTCCACAGCCAAAACTAAAGGCATTATCTTTGGAGTCAATGAAGTCTGCAGCTGCTGGAATCTGGAATGGAATGCATCTTTTCATTAGGCTGGTGCCAAATTAGAAATGCCTGCTCATCCAAATGAACCATGAATGCAGTACTTTAGAAATATCTGCTCTTCGCATGTAACTCAGCATGCTAGAGAATGTGACAAGCCTAGTAACACTCCATCTCTGGCACTTGCTGGGGAATGAAAAATGTCACTGCCAGTGTCCTTGACTGAGCCCTTGCACAGCTGCCCCATCCCAGAGGTGCAAGAGCAAACAAACCCAGACTGCATTTGCAACTCCATGCTGCTGCTCAAAATAGAACTTTTTATTGTTTGGATGAATTGCAGGGAGAGAAGATCATAAAGCCTCAGATAACTGAAACCAGATCTGGAAACCACAGTAAGAACTGGCAGGCTGTTACTCTGCTGAATGTGTGGAAGCATGACTTGCTTATACATCATGGCACAAACCAATCTCCCTTAGCAATTCAGTGATGCTGCTGTTATCACCCTAGGCCTTCATGTTCTCCTCTTTTCTCTCTCTCTCTCTGAGAACGGCAGCCTTGGAATCACAGCCGGTAGAAGGATTCAAAGTATCTATTCAGGATATTTCCCCGCCCCCCAACATTCTAGAGCTTGATGCTGCTGTTAGCATTTTATGCAAGCAGAGAAGGATTCAGTGAGTCCAGATACTTTTACACAGGAACAGAGACAGGAAGCAACTTGCTGAAAAACTGAGGTGAGAGGAAAGAAGGACCTTAAAGATCATCTTGTTCCAGCCCCCCTGGCCTGGGCAGGGACACCTCCCACTATCCCAGGTTGCTCAGAGTGCCATCCAGCCTGACCTTGCGCACTGCCGGGGATGGGGCATGCACAGCTTCTGTGAGCAACCTCTTCCAGTGCCTCACCACCCTCACAGTAAAGAATTGCTTTCTAATATATAATCTAAACCTGCCTTCTTTTTTCCCTGTCTCTCAGCCCATGTTTAACATATATTTCCCATACATATTTTATAGTATTGAACTTTAAAAGCCTCTAAGCACAGTGACCTCAAAGACTGCTCTGGGGAGATGATTCCATAGGCTAAGTGCCCTTATGTAAAAGCCCTTCTGAATTAAAAAGCCCTCACAATGTAATGAATGAAAAAGCCCTCCTAAATTACAAAAAAAAAAAACCTTTAATTTTTATCATGTACATCTCAGTGGATCAAAATTTGGAGTATGTATGCTCTGGACTGTATCCATGTAACTATAATAAATTAAAAATAAAAGGGTTATTTAACCCATACTTGCTTGCACGCAACTCTGATATTTTACTGATCATATCTAGATGTATTACTAAGTATTAGTCACAGAGTATGGTTAAATTTCTCTGACACTTGCACATATAAAATACTCTCATTATCTGATGCAAGAAACTGTAAGGACCAGAGCATGCAAACTTCTATTGGAGAGAGTCACAGTGTTCATTATCACAAGCAGTCCCACTGAATGTCACAATTCATAAAATTAATTTAAAAATAAATTGCAACATTAGTGAACATTACACCTATTTTGACAATGTTAAGTCTGGTCTTTGAACAAGTAAGTCTTTAGCAATCTTTTGTTATTGCATATATATATATTTATATATATGTCTATATATATATATATATATTTATATATATGTCTATGTATATATATATATATATGTGACAATTTATACTATGCAAAAAACTCTTAAAATTTGTTCAGTTGTTCTCAGAATGACTGAAAATCAATTGTATATGGTATACCACACTGCTTAGGGGGAAAATAGCAAAATTAAGGACAAGGAACCTGCCAGCACTTTCAACAAACACCTAGAATAAAAGTCAAACAAATATTTACATAACTATGGTTGGTAGAACTAAGACAATCATGGCCTTCTCTCAAATCCAACCCTGAAAGCTGTTCTCATGTTTCATGTCACAGCCAGCTTCAAACAGCAAACCCTGTTGATGCGACTTCTCACTAATATTTTAAATGTTTATGAGGAATTAAAGAGAATTTGCTATGGTCCTTTCTTTGATTTTACACAGATATACACACAGTGATAAATTAATTAATTGAATCATTAAGGTTGGAAAAAACCTCCAAGATCACCAAGTCCTCTCTTTGACTGATCACCATCTTGCCAACTAGACCAGAGCACTAAGTGTCACTTCCATATGAAAGTTGCTCACCAGTATTTCTTAATGGCAATAATGTGCAAAAGTTGTATTACAACTGGCAAAATCTAACTGGCACCAACAAAAATAGTGGATATTTTCAAAGAAACAAGGCATTCAGCTAGTAAAGAGGGAACTGGAAAGAAAACACCTAAAAAAATTTTGAACAAAACCCCCCAAAACCACCAACAAACAAACAAACAAACAAACAAATCAAACCCAAACCCCTGGTTTGTTGCCAACACTGAACTAAGAGTCAGTGTACCTGCAGTCTGTCATCTCTGAGATAAGGACATTCCAAATAAGCCCTCTGTCACTGTCAGGAGATCCAGAGACAGTTTAAGAAACAAATGTTCTTTCCATTTAGGAACGAAGTATTTTGTAGAAGAACGTACACACAGAAATACTACTTTTGTTGTTGCCATAGTGATTCAATGAGTATTAAAGCATGGAAATACAGCCCCAGCATGCAGAAGATATATCCCTCCTGTACCACAGAGAAATCTGTCCTTCTGGTGAGTCATAACCCACTTTGGCCACGGAGTGAAACCCCAAAATCGCCCAGAAAATTCCATTCTCAATACAAAGCCAGGCGCTTCAGAATGTGCCGCAGGGTATCTACAGCCTGAGTCTAAAAAAAGGAAAACCAATTGCAAACGTAATGAATTTGTTTTAAATTCCACTCTTCATGACTCCAGCTTTTGCTTGTTAATTATCCCAATGGTAGTTATTATATTTAATCACTATTATTACCAATAAAAACCCACATATTGCACATATTATAAGTGAATAAGAAATTGACTACTTGAATTAGATATGTATGAGATTTAGCAGGTGACAAATCTTAGCTTTTTTATTGCTGTAAAATCAACCAGAATTCAAGAGATATTAGTTCATTTACATCCCATAAGTTTTACCCCTAGGCAAAGAATTATTAAAATAGACATCATTCCAATCAACTACGAGCTATAAAGACATTACAGAAAAGAAGTTACAGTCTACACAAATATATAATAGCTCCACTAGGCATAAAGATTAGATCCACATGCAACTTTACTAAATGTTTCAAATGTTACATCACTAATTATATGATACTGTCACTTCTGGTAAACCACAGATGTAACATGAAAAATATTCAGCTTGGTCTCATGTAGATCTTATCACAATGTGCAGGTTCCAAAAAAAACGAAACCAACCCTTTTGATCTCTGCACTGTATTAGCTGTTAGCTTAAGAGCAAGCTTGCTGAGCTGAGGAATTTTTGCAAGACTTGCTTCAAATCTCCACATGACAGAGGCACAGAGGCAAGAGGTTGAGCTTAAAATATGAAATCCTCACTTTCAGTTAAATCACATATTGTAGCATTTATGTAAATCATCGAGGTTAGCTTATGTTTTTGATATTTGATACAATGTCCCTTAGAGAAGTCCTTGTTTCTCTCATTCCTCTGGATTTTCCATAAACAAAAGCTTGCTGTCATGTAACTAGCTTAAAATTAAAGTTTCTCCAAAAGTTTCAAAATTCAGCAGCCAAAAAAGCACTACATAAAAATATTTTATTGGGAAAAAATGCAGGTACATGAGATACTGAATTTGTTTTACTTCCTTTAAATAAGAAAACTCAAAACTTCATCTAGGTTAGTATTACATTGTTATGTGTTGCCAGCACCACGGGCTTCCAAAATGTCATTTAAAGTGTACATGAATGAGGTTTCAATGGACAAGATCTCTTGAACATTGCAGGTCCTGAAGCACAAATTAATCCAACACATGGAACCTGGCTGCCAGGTGGGGAGAGGAACAGAGACAGATAGATAGAAAAAAAATAAGTGACCAAAAATGGGGGAAGAAAGGGCCTGGAGGTGAATGTGTATGAGGAGCAGCTGAGGTCACTTGGTCCATTCAGTCTGGAAGAGACTGAGGGGAGACTTCATTGCAGTCACAACCTCCTTGTGAGGGGAAGAGGAGGGGGAGGCACTGATCTTTCTGGTGACCAGTGACAGGACCCAAGGGGATGGCCTGAAACTGTGTCAGGGGAGGTTTAGGTTGGATATCAGGAGGAAGTCATCATGACAGCCACCCCCTGAGACAGGACACCACACACTACAGATCCCTCATTTGGGTCTAATACGGTGACAGAGCAGCTTCATTCTGGAGCCAGCTCAACTTGAGCTTTCCAGAACAAAGGGTAAAGGGAAAAAATGAGATTCTCTCACATTTAATACCTACAGAGTGGAAATTCTCTCTCCATCATAGCCAGCAGCATTTCCCCATGAATTCAACAGTGCCAGAGTAGCGCAAGAAGGTCTTCAGCTCCTTGGCCACTGGCTGTAAACACGTACAGGGGAAGAACAATAAAAAGAACCCATAAAGTAGGGTGCTACTATTTTCTTCTATCCTGGAGAATAAAGTAAACAAAATTAAACAGTTACTCTATTTGGGGTCTTCGACCCTTTTGTAAAACAAAGCAAAGGGGAATAGTGCCAAGCTGTTGGCCAAGCAGTTCAGAAATTCTCCTGAGAACAGTAATCTGTAGAAGAAACAATCACAGGCAGTTTTGCGAGGCCAAGCTGATTTTTACCAGGGGTTTAATAACTGCTATGTCTCCTACAGCAAAAGAGGAGTAAACATAAGGAAGAAAAATTAAAAAAAAAAAAATTAAGGAATAAAAAGCTGCACAATGGCAGGCAATGGACCAAAGAAATCAGATTTTTAAAAGATTTATGAAGTTTCCTTTCCTCCTCTTTTCCTGCCATCTACATTAATCAGGGCTCCTATCTCTTTTTGGGACCTTGACGAAGATGAGGTGAAACCAAATATGTCTAATGAAGTCTGAAACGAGGCATGAAATTGAACCATTGTTTGATTCTGTGATGCCTTTGCTCTCATAAGCAAGGCAGTTCTTGAAGTCTGGGTGGTACGCCAGCATTCACTGAGAGACTGCCGAAGGGAAATACATTTTGCTTTCAGATATTGTTCGTTTTCCTTTAATAGTTTCAACTGACCAACTTTGCTATATACAACATGTAAACTGGTTGTATAGAAAAAGTAGATAGATAATTAGGATAAGGAGCTACAGACAAAGAAATGTCACATTCTCATAACCTGATAGCAAAACTGGGGTAAGAATGTAAACAAATACAGGTTATCCAGGAAAAATCTCACCACGAAGTGATCTAGAATAGAAAAATTTTAAATGCACTGAAAAATGTTCCATTTATTTTTTTAAAAATTAGTTTTTCTGCCTTTAAAATAATACTCTGATATTAAA
Source organism: Cyanistes caeruleus (assembly GCF_971803275.1). Classification (NCBI taxonomy): domain Eukaryota; kingdom Metazoa; phylum Chordata; class Aves; order Passeriformes; family Paridae; genus Cyanistes; species Cyanistes caeruleus. The sequence goes on from NC_141706.1 coordinate 21,488,461, forward strand.
GCTTAAACTGGGAGATTCACACTAAAAGTACTAAGTTTTAATCTATCTGCTTAATATTTTTCTTGATTTTTAAAGATACTGATACGGTAGACCTGGAGCCACCCTACAGTCACTTGTTAATAGTTTATGTCAACCTTAATGTCAGGATTAATAACCATATGATGGCACTAACAGCAGGAACCTGGTATGGCTCTGGATTTTGGCCTATTTTGCATTCAAAAAGAAAGTAATGATTGCCATTTTAAAAGGAAATGTGAGGTAAGAAAGGTGAGGACAGAGCAAAATGGGATGGGAGCAGACTTGTAGCTTTGTGCTGTGGTGGCTGGAGTTAATCCTGCAATTTTGTGAGAGGACAGTAAGCCTTATATAAGGAGGATGCATTAATTTAAAAGGAGCAAAAATTATTAACTTAAATCCTTTTGTTCCCATTTTTGCCACTTTGATTTAAGCAACCCTAATCCCACAACATGTTACCAGCAGGAGAGCTCATCTTGATTTCTGCTCCCAGCTGAGCCTTTTGTGGAAGCAGAGGTGATACATAGGGCACAGTGTCCCTGAATGTGATAAAGCCCAAACCAGCAAAAGGACCACTCGCATTTCTAGGGATTTCTGCAACCGCATCACAGAACCACCTCGTCAACTGCCTCAAGAGTTATGCAAGTATCAGTCTGGTTCCTGCTGATCAAATTCCCATTGGAAAGCAGCTCCAGAACCTCACTTTCTTGTAGTTAGGTTTTCCATCTTTCCTTCCAGCCTCAGTTAATTCGTGGCTAGCTGACACCCATTTGAGCTTTTGCTAGCAGTTCCCTCTACAAACCTCTTAGCTTTTGGTTGTTTTGCCTACCCATTATCAGCTACTGGTTGATCTTTTTGACATGTTTTTCAGGCTTAAGTCCTAACACCTAAAAGCACCTCTTCTATTTCTGGCTGAAAATCAGGCAAGAGGTGTGCACAGTTCAGTTCACTGTATAAACCACAGGGGACTGATTACTGGCCTGTTAGAAAAACAGCCCCCCAAAAAATTGTGGTAGGGGTTTGGATAAAAATAGCAGCAGCAGCAGCGTCAAAGTCAACTGTTTGAGAATGTTTCAAACCAGTTTTCTATCCCTGTTTAGCCACAGAGTACACACGTCAGGCATAAGCATTAGGTATGTAAGAAATGCCTGTTATGTTCACACTGGCTTTTTTCTTTTTAATGTACATATTTACATTAAGTGAATAGGTATGGGTGCACACGCAGGTATATTTTTACATGATTTTTTCCTGTTAGAAATCCTACATATTCATGCATGCAAATGTAGCAAATGTTCTCATGGATCACAGCAGTTAAATTTGTAGAACTCGAGTGTTGCATGTTTGCATGCATATGAAAGAAAAACAGAAACACAGCAGGAATTGGCATCTCCCACACAAATGATGTGTTGTGTGTATTAACAAATGAACAGCACACTCCCAAGGGAGTTAAAGTACATGCACCAGAAGTTCACTTCCTTGCCAATTTATTTCAAATATTTCACTAGATGTTCTTGCTGCAAAGAGCTCATGTGTATTTAATGTCCAATTAAATACCTTCAGTTTTTAAAGTCTTGATTCTATTTTTAGAAAAAAACCACACACTAGAGAAATAAACATTAAAAATTAATTATAGTGTGTTCTGTGGCAGCATAAACATGCATGCACCTTTGATTAGCTGATGTAAGTGAAATGTATGAAAAGGCTATATTATGGTTGTAATTAATTCATAACAATGGATTTGAATATTTACCCATAGCAATGGCAGTCACAACTGAATGTAATAAAGCAATTCCAAAAGTAATTTGCATGCATAGTTCATAAAAGTCCTAGAACTCTTTTAAATGTATTTCTTTGATTATAAACAGCTGTCATACAACAGTATATTCAATTTTTCCAGCCATACGTCCAAAAAAAATACTACATTCATAGCACAGGGTGAACTAAGTCACACTATAAACAGAGGCTTTGTGTGCAATTTTAGCAAATCAAAGACCAGCTGATTTTAAGAAACCAAAACATACCATTGCATAAAAGAAGCTCAGTATACAAAAAATTTAATCACAAAATTTCCCAAGCAAGTTCAGTTACACCAGCTTTCTTTAAATTACGTGCCTAGCAAGGTTTTGTGAGACAGTGATACATACACAGAAGTACCAGTGCTAAGGCTCCACTTTGCCCACTGTCCTCTCTTCAGAAGAGGACTGCTCCCTAAGGGACTGGCCCTTGGGAGAAGCACTCCTGAAACAGATCCACTGCAACTCCAAAGTCTTTTGAAAACATTCTTTAAGGTATCAGAATACATACTTTTGCCACTGAAGCTAAAAGACAGTAAGCTCCTTTTTGCAATATGATTTGAAAGTCAATATGATGTTAAACTCCATCTAAGCTCTACCTTTCTAAGGTTCTCTTACCAAACTATTGACATGGAATAAATAAGCACATATGGCTGAGCAGGTAGAGAAAGACTGCATTTTCTTGCAGTTTGTGATGCTTAAAATGAAGCAGCATAGTATCAGTGACTTCTGTGTTTTGTCCAAACTCATGGTGAGTACCATTTGTATACAAGGATTTAAGAAAATCTTGGTGTGTACACTGAAGAAGACTTTCTTCCATGAATAGTTTTTGTGAATTTTTTTAAGCACTACTTGAGCATGAGCACGGACAGCAGAAAGTGACCCCAGATTTCTGCTGTCTTTGAAAGTGATACAGCTAACCCACACTTCAGCAGAATATCAGGTTCACACTTCAAGGGGCTCATGGAAGTGCACGGGGCAGATCCTCAGCTAGTGAACAGATTCAAGAGCTGAGTGAAAGATAATCTTTTTGTTCTGCGAAAACATATATGATTTCAGAAATTGTTCCCATCCCAGAAAACAGGGGCTGGGGGGAGGGGGTGGAGGGGGGAGGAAAAGGAATCAAAAGAGGATTTTCAAATAAAAATGTAACAACGCTCCAGTTTTGGTCAATCAAAGCACTTTAAAAGTTGGTTTGAAAATTCCAAGATAGGTTTGCTTGTACTTCATTACAAAGTGTTGCCTGAACATGAAAGGTCTCTTTATTAAAAAAATCTCAACAGGGACTTTTTAACTATCTCAGATCTCTTTTTTCTTCACTTTTTTTTTTAGTGCAGCCATAGATCAAAACAGACTGTGTTGTAAAAGCCTTTTTGAAGAAGAGCCAGTTTCTTTTGTGACAGCTCTGCCCTCAGAAATTCACAACAAATTGCTGACTAGTCTAATGATTGAACTTTCCTGTGAAAATTTTCCCAAATCTATAGCTGAAGCTAATCTTCATCCACAAGCAAGCCAAAAGCCCCTGAGTAATTTAAATGACATTCTGTGAGCAGTAGGGGATTATCATCATTGCCAGGAGGAAAATACATGTTCTTTCCTGGAAAGTTCTGACCAAGTTTCTTAGGAGACCTTTGTACTTAGAAGTCTAGACCTCAGACTAAGTTGATGGGATTGTCTTTGTTGGGGCTTTTTCAACATGGAATGTGAGATTTAAAATGATTTAGGTAGTTTTTCAAACAATCCATCCCCAAATTGGAAAGCATCTGAAGAACACACACACAGATGCTAAGGGTCAACATCTCTTGGCTTTCACACTACTGAGGAAGGAAGCTGAAGATAAAGGATGAGGCCTGAGTTGAGAGCACTCCTCATGGAACATAAGGATGAACAGAAGACAGAGTCAGTGTTAGAGCTCATAAGAGGATGAAAGCAACTGTTCTGCACCTACACTAAAAACCTATCTGATGGTGTTACGAAAAATGTAGGGACATTAGAGAAGCTTGAAAGCAACAGTCCAGTATTCAGCAGGGCCCAGACTCACAAGGCCCTAAATAACCTCACTAGGAAGAAAGTCCCTCTACAAGTAAATAACTGTATGGCACTGCCTCCTGTGAGCTAAGAAGAATATTTTACTCATATTATCTCAGGGATTAGGGGTTCAACAGGTAGCAGTTATACTGACCCACCCAACAAAACCCTTGCAGCAGGGATGACCCCATACCACACATGAACTTACCAGACTTGTTCAGTGACCATTATTTGTTTACTACTTGTTATCTACTGAATGAGGCTGGGAATTACAGAAGAAGTGAAATTCTAATTACATTAATCAGAATATATATCTTTGAGGTGAGAGTATATATTCATCCAAGAAAGTTCAATTTCCTCTTTACCTCCACAACACTGAGCACAACATTTCAATACAGCTTTTGGGTTACAGCCCTAAATTGTGAATGCACAAACTGAGATACCTGGGACTTACTACAGACCTCCAAGTGGAAGCCAGCAGGACTTGTAAGTGTTCAACTCTTAGAGTAAGGAAGTGTAATTTAGGGGAAGTCTTAAAAGAATTTTAAAAGATCTTGAATTTTAAGTCTGCATTTGGTTTGATACACTTTGTTATTTCTCAAAGAACTCTTCCTGCTGTGCTGAAAATATTAATGGAGATAAAACTGGTAATGCATAGAGAGTGATGAGGCCTACAACACAAAATGAGGGTATGTGCTCTGGATTCAGTGTACACTGAATGTTCATGATAACCAACATCAAGCAGCTGTCCCTTCTGATGAAGTCCTGATTCACAAAAGCACTGAAATCTGCACACCAAACTGCTCATCATCAGTGCTCAGCCTTAAAGGAGCTCTTGCACCCAGCCACAGCCCTTCCACCTGCCCCTGCACAGCCAGAGAAAATACAACAGCCTCTGGGTGTCACAAAGATCTCTGCCTCCTCCTCAGCTCCAGGTCATGAGCCCAAAAATGTGCCTCACCAGGCAGCACCATTTCTATAGATCTGCATGTTTTGAAAACGCAACTGGTAAGAAAATAATGTTCACTGACAGTGGGTAACTGTTAGACAGATGATATTTTCTTTTCTCAACCAAGTTACCTGAGCAATAAAAAAAGCTCTTGAGTTAGAATGCCATCACAGGAAGGTCTGTTACTCTAGAGAACAGCGTGCTCACAGAATCTTTGCAAAAAGCCACAAAGCATTTCTCAAGTATACTGTCTTTGGGTACTTTGCCTTGTCTATCATTACAGTTCCATGGTACAGGTTTAGTTGCACATTTTCTTTGAAAATGCAGGGAAACAAGGAACCAGGTGAAGCATAACCCTTAATAACCCATTTATTTTATGGTTTAATAATCCCCAACACAAGTTACCTCAGGACAGCGTATTTTTTTAGCACAGCATCTGGAACAGAGGAACATATTTAAGAGATGGTCTCTGTGCCTGAATGAAACTTGGAAGAGTTTCCAAGTCACCATTCACTGCAGAGCTGATCTATGTGGTTGTGTGCCTGGCTGGGATTCAATGGGATTGTCCTACAAACGTTTTTGGCTTGCTGTTGTATGCTACGCTAAACTCTCAGGGTGATAGGCAGATATTTTTTAACCTAATCAAATTGCCCTTAAAAAAGGTATGTCATAATGAATGCTGGCTTTTGATGGCTTTTTCTTAGCTATTTGGCTGAATTAATTTTGCTTCACTACAGAATAAATATAATGTTTAAAGGGACACTTACTTGAGTCAAAAGTACATGATTTATTTTCTCCAAAACCAATGTCCTTAAAAACATCAATACATATAAAAAAATACTTATTTCACCAACACCATACCCCAAAAAAAATCTAAAACCCAAATGAACCTGAGAAAAAGTATAAAACAGTCTCACTGGAATCAGGATGGGATGAAAATATTACTGAGTTAAGCAGTGCTTTAAAAGCTGCACTTCAAATGCCTACTCTAGGGATATACGCTACTACTGTCAAATCTATTACTAAAAACTTACTTGGAGAGGAATTATGGTAAATATTTTATTACTCTAAATCATCAATATGCAAAATCCTGTATTCTAGACTAGGAAAAATTGTAACAAACCACCATTTCTGAAAAATACATGATTGAACAAAGGCAGCACCTTCTTTACTTATGTGTTAGCTGGGTCATGGTATTGTTGCTTCCCTGTGCTTGGAAAGCCTTTTGCAACTGTGTGAAGTCATAATTCAATACAGAAATATGTATGGCATATTAATAAAGCCAGTTTGATATACTGTCTGTATGCAAATTTGAGAAACTGAATCTCTGGATTCAGCTTACAGATTTTGATTACTTTTCAGAAAGCTTTCTCAGTTTAAAATTTTATAAAACGAAACAAATCCTGAGAGCAAAAAATAAATAGTATTAAACACTGTAGCCCTAGGGCACTCTTTCCTACTCAAGCTATAGGGCACACAACTTGGTTTCTGCTGCAGATGATCTGTGATGTCCCTTCTAAGCTTTATTATGAACCTGATAAATGACTTGCTAGAAACATGGTGAAAGCTTTTGGAATTCATTGTGCTATGGAAAACAAATTAGAAACTTAACTTGTTGCATGAGGGATTACCCTTCACAGCATGGCCTTTACAATGTGAAACTAATTATTGCAGGGAAGATTTATGGTGTTTACAGTCAAGAATTCAGGGTCACTTTGACCAAATTCATGTAACTTTAGACCTCCGGCTTGTCAGACTCTAAATAGAATGAAGACTCCAGCAAATTAAAAGATAGAAATAGAACTTTTTTTTTTTTTTCTATTGAAAGCAAGAAGCTGGGAAATAGGGGCTAAACAAGTTTAGCTTTAGCTTTTTACTCTGATCATTTTTTCTTTCTGAATAGGCAGATAATGCAGTGTGTCATAAAAATGTGTTTTAATTTTGGTTAATTTCACAGAAATCCAGTAGAGTGCTAAACCCTGGAACCCTCCAAGTGTTTTCATACAATTGTTAAATGATCAAAATATGTAGTACATATCTGAAAATATGGTTGGTTTCATAATGAAGAGGCCAAGCTGTCTATCTTAAGTGAATATTAAAAGTGATTTAAATTCATAGAACAATTTTAAAAGTCAATAGTAAAACACAATATCTAATATGGAAATTGGTTTATCCTAAGCTACAAAGTGAAACAAACAATTAAGAAAATAGCAAGTGATCTATGTGTCCAGAAATTTCTTTCCAGTAGATAAATATTTTTAAGCACAAGTTTTACTGCATTATATTTTGTTCTTATGATATACCCAATGTTCTCTATGCCATCTACTGCCTCTTGAAAATTATTTATTGTTTTGCCAATGGCGTAACTCCTAGTTTATGAGGATACCTTGAACATGCTTGAAAAAAATGTCTTGTACCTGAGAGCATCCTGTAACATCCTGCTGTAGCTGACCTACCACATATTTTTCCCAGACCATTGCTCATTCAGAAAAGTATTTAAACTTGCACTTCATTTCAGTGATACAATAGCTCCTTTATCATTTAAGAAGATTTTTAAGCTTTATTGAACTAGGGCTGCTGGTACATCCAGTGGGGTATTTTCAACCTCTGTGAACACACACGAGAATTAAGGATCTGTGTAACACTAATGGCAATAGATAATTGTGATTGCAGTTGTATTTCCAGCCACATTACAAATTTAACAATTTCTGGTGAAAGCAGATGACCTCTGAAGTGAAATGCAAGCAAGCCTACCAAAATCAGGATCACCATGCTCAGATGAAATGTTGTACCTTGCTGCTGTTGATAGAAAAATACATCAGTCCAAGAAAGGTGGAATCAAGCACTCTGGTTTCTCTCTATCCAGAAGACATATAGGAAAGTGAATCTCTCAGACTGAAGAGCTGATGCATAGCTAATCCAATTTAATTAACTGTATCTAATAGCATTTCCCCTTGAAAATACAGTTTTACAGTGTTTTTCTTGGAAAACACGAGCTCATAGTTTTAGCAATGGCCTAAGCATGACCCGAGCTTTCCCTGTAGCCTCACCAGGAGGTGATACCCACTAAGTAGGGAGTTTTGAGGAAAGCTGGTTCAAACCAAGAACAAAAGACTGACTCCTAAAGCAACACACAGAGAAGAGTTGCAATGGGGCCATACTGTTACATTCCTTAAGGTGATGTTAAAGATCTTCTGCCAGCATAACTTGGAAAATGTTACAAGTTTATAGTAATAATTATACCATGATAGTTTTATTTATCGTAACTCAGAGCCATGATATTGTAGGCTGTCTGGAACTTTATTTTTGGTGTATTAATATCAGATCCTGGTTATAATTTCTTATTTATCACCAGCAATGACACAGGAGTAAAGGAAATAACTTGACTTTCAGATTCCTGCATAAGCTTACAATATTGATAGTATACATACTGACAGCATACAGTTTAGAAACCAAAACACTCAACAGGTGGTGATGCCCTTTTTATAGTTTTTATTTACATCAGACACTTTCAACAAAAATATGGCTCGTAAGTATTGTCTGTTGCCATATTAATAGTTAATGAAAAACAGAGAAATTATAGGGAAATACTTTTTAAGAGGTCCTGTACAAATCAGTGTTCTGGGGACAGCACAGCAGTGGCAAAAACAGCAACCAATTCTTTCATAAGAAGCACGAGACAGAGAGACAGGAAAATCCACGTATTCGAGGCTGACAGAGGTGCCAGAATGATTTCTGAGAGAAATGAGAGAATATCTGAATTTGATATAAGACAGATGAAAGCAAAGAGTACAGTTTGAGGCTTGTAGATTCTTTAGGACAACACACAGGAGGACAAGAGCTCTGCAGTGGAAGGAGGTTGATAAATGTAGGTTTGAGCTACTGCTCAGACAGAAGTTCCCCCAGCACACAGACTGTGTGTCCTGCTTTGAGTTCAGGAACATGGTGGCCTGATCCAGATGTACCCTAGGTCTGCACCTTGACCACAAAAACTTCAATGGCTCCATGGTCTGAAAGTTGAAAGAATTCTAATTTTCTCTATGACTTGTGCTGAACTTCATATTGATTTATATAAGATTTAGTCACTATTAGAAATATCCTAATTTATAAAATTTGGACTTGTCTCTGTCAATGAATTGAAACAATTTAATTTTATATACAAATGCTACACAACCATTTCTTAAGAAGAGTGCACCCATGCTGTGGATAGATTCCAGCACATATTAAAAAATAATTCCAAATTTGTCATAATTTTAGAATAACTGTCAAAGTTTGGTTGAAGAATTTAATTAATTATGTATTCAAGTGCAACATCTAATTTAACCATTAGTTAATTTAATTTAACCATTAGACAGTACTCCACCATCCTAAAATGGAAACACTTCCACTTTAAATGATTTCATAAGGAAATAGCATTATCAAATTATTCTTGCTGTTCTCAGAACACTCAGAGCTAAAATAGAACTCCATTTTAAATGCAAACAGAGTCATGAGTAGTGTATTCAAACCATTAAAAAAAAAAAAAAATCGTTAAAATTAAGAACTTAAGAAATTAAAATCTGAAAACTGCTGCACACAAAATGAAGAAGAAATGAAGAGACACTTTTTAGCTTACCAATTGAAATGAATATTTCATAAGTGAAATCTCCTAGAATGAGGCACTTCTAAGAGAGGTATTCCAACATATTTTGGACACACACTACAAGCTCAAGAGATTCAAGACCCTCTCCCTTAGTATGTACAAATATTTCTCACTTGTTCAGTCTCAAAAACAAGGACAGCAGAAGAACTAATGCTGTAGCTGTAACACTTGAAAAAAAACATAAATCAAAGGGTCAGTCTCATGCCATTTTTCTCCTTTTTATTTGTAAAACTTAAGCAGCACAAACTTAGTACTTCAGTGAAATAATTTCTGTTTAAAATAACCCTTCCCCCCCCTCCATGTGCACATACAATTAAAATTATACTTGCAAATATAATGTCAGTAAACCTGACAGGCCACATACTGGCTACTCCTACTTTGCATGGCATCACACATTCAGGTTATGAATCACCAAAGTCAGGTTGATGAACAAGCATAGTGTTGTTCATCTGAGAACCAGACACTTTGTAGCAAATTTCCTATTTGAATGGAAGGAACAATGCTGGCAGAAGTCCCAGAACTGCTCACACCACAAAAGAAACAATGTGACAACAGCATGGCAGGTTTATGATAAATATTTCAGAAATGTGTCTTTTAGCAAGAAGGGATTAACATAGACCTTGGGGATAAAAATATTCCCAGTAGTGTCTAGTTGGCATCTCTTTTATGCAAAATGAAAAGCACAGCACAGAGGGTCATTTCCGTTTATTTGAATGCAAATTCATGACTATCAGAACAAAAATAAATTTTAATTAATTTTATGGTCTTTCACTGGGAAAAGCTGAAGAAAATTGTGTAGTTTATTTTGTTTTCTGAAAAGCAGATTTGCATTTTTTATTTTCCAGGATTTTAAATGTACATGCAGTGCCAATGCAAAGAAGGAGAATCACCTTGATAGGATATATAGGTAAACGGTTCATCGTTGCTATTTCTTTTTTATATATAATTTAGCAGTTTTCACTCAAATGGGGAACAGGGACTATGCAAAAGACACTAGAGCATAGAAGAACTTAGCAACAAACCCAAAATGTGCTGCATTTAAGTCTGTTTTGCTAGTCACCACCAACTTGTGTCCCCAAGTAATAAATAACCTATCAATAAAACAACAGATAAAATAATCTTTACCACATTTAGGTACAGTAAAACAAGGTATAAAGTCAAAGCTGTCAGTGCCTCTGTGCGTGTGAAGCAAACATTGCTCCGTGTATGCTGTCCCCTCTCTGTCCAGCTGGTAATGAACATGAGCTCGTGCTCTTTGGCTGTACATCAAGATCAGCTGAATGAAAAGTAACACCAGCACAGGCCACATCTAGTTACAGTCTGAAGGAGGTATACTGAACATGCAGTACAGATTTTTTTTTTTTATTTCTTTCCAGAAAATGAAGGCCCTGCACTGTTTACTTAGGCTCACAATGGCTTTAAAACTCACTAAACATCTCTGTCAGCATTTTGGAGATTTCACATGACGAGTACAGCCTAAGAAGAGGCTGTCCTTGAAAATGAAGTTGCACTCAAAACAAAATTGCAAGTCTCCAGTGTGGCTTTTTGCTTTCTTCTATAATATTTAAAGTCAACTTCCACTCAGGCAGCATGAAAAAGAGGGATAGTAAGCTGGTGAACAGCTCGCTCTGAGAAAAGCACAAATATTTTGGTAATGATGCTTTACATTGAAGTTCTTAGAAGAATATTTATTAATAAAGCTATGATTACCAAAATTTAGTGTAGTAATACATGTTTTAGTACGCATTGTTAGGTACACACCACCTACACACTGGTCTCTGTTGTCCACATAAAGAAAATATTGTAGAGTGTTTTTTGTGTTTTGGACTACTTTGTGCACCACAGCTCCAGGTGCTTTTTTTTTTTGCTAGCTCTACATACCATTTTTAGCTTTTGGACTGTCTCTACAAATGCAAAAATTTTGATTCTTCTTGCACAGGAAGATTTCAACTAGGAAATATGTATGTATAAAGTACTCAAGTCCAAGTGCACTTGACATTGCATTTTGAAACTAGAGATAAAAATATTCTATATTATAGTCAGGGTAGCAAGGTATATATAAAAGATGCTCTTAAAAAAGAAAATTACAAGAAGAGTAACACAAAACAACTCAGCATTAACCCAGTGCTACAATAATCAAGACCAATCATCTTTGATCACATGCACATTGGTTGCAGTATTTAGTTTATATAGTTTGACTCAACTGTCACTATTGTAGAAACATATTGAGTTCAAATATATAGACCCTTTATGCAGCATGGTGATATTGTGAAAATGTTAAAACTAGCACTTGTTACTAAGGCTGGGCAAAGTTTTTCATTTAAGTTGTCATAAGGATAGGTCTTCTTGCTGAGCACTGAACTATTTGCTCTTGTCTAATCTCCTCCAAGAATGTTCCAAGTCTTCCATACGACAATAACACATGAAATATTGACTCAAATTTGCACTTTTTCTAAGTTAGCTCTATTTTCTTTTAGTTACTTGTTTTTCTACACCTGATGAGGTTATTGTTTAAACTCTGCATTTAGACATACAATGGGAATTCCACAGCCTTATGAAAATGCACAATAGGAGACGGTGCTGGTTTGACAGGAAAGTGTGATCCAGACCTTAATCTAAATTTACTCAGCTACTGATAGCAAGAAAACTATTCTTACACCAGGATAAGCTTGATCTGTGTACAAAACAGAAGCAATACACCAGAAAAGCCAGTAGGTAGAAGCTTACTTCACCACCACATGAAATCAGGTACTTACTAACCCAAGCAGAGCACGTGAAAAGAAGCTGGCAGAGCACATCCCTGTAACTCAAGAGCCAGTGTAACTCTTGGTAAATCTTTTTAGCTCTTTCACCAACAAACACCACTTGCCCATTGATCAGTGTTAGGGAATTCTTGTTCTCAGCTAGACACCACTCAAACATACCTGGTGGCTCAATGGAGCTATGCACAAAACTCAAACCAATGAAAAAACAGAAGGTTAATTCTTTATGCCTCTTAACTACTGACATCCAAACCATCAAGGAAACTACATGACTTATAGCACCAGCAGAAAAGCTGCTTGCAGTGTTCATGAAAATACATATTAACTATGGACATGAGTACAGTGCTGTACAACCAAAATGTCATTACCCCTCTTGGTGATATTCTTGAAGCAAGAGCTATAATAATAATAATAATAATACATTACCTGTTTTCATCTACCTTACATCCCAAAAATAACACATTTCACAAGTGATTGGTTTAAGTGTGTGTTGCAAGTACAGTATTTTTAGCTCTGCTGCTCTATGCCTATACACAAAGGGTCAGACTCATTTTTTGTCCCATTGGACTGAGTATGTATTGAGGAGAATGCTCAGCAGAAGAAACCCTGTGCTTGTCCTGTGTTTGAGTTAAAAGGTTTGGAATGTGACTTTGAGACTACCACTCATATCAAAGTGAACACTTAATTCTGCAAAATTAATCTAGCTCCCTTCAGCAAAAAAACTCTGATAACACAAGCCCAAAATATTTAGGGGATGCTTGGCTCTGTTATGTGCTTGCAATCTTTTTTTCTTTGACATGAATCATGGTGGGAAAGCAATCTCTTAATTTCTTCAGATTTCTCTACTCTGAAGTGCTTGGCCACACCAAAACACATTATTGTACAATATCCCAGTCACCAAGCACAGCAAGCAACTGCCAGGACCTGAAAACTGGACCTGAAAACAGGGTTGCACATTCATGGAAAAGTGTCCTTTATACAGCAATTAAGCAATTATACAGTAATTAAAGATGTAAGACCTATTCAATACATGGAATATTAGTAATTTTTGTCTGCCTTTGTTTTGTACAAAGTCATAACAGTATTTTCACTGACAGGAAACAAAGGCAGGAACAAGAGAACAAACACAGACTTTAACACCAGAATTATCTAACTGAGAATTTATTTCTTTATCTCCAGTTCCAAAGTAATCTGAAATAAGGATGGAGACTTAGTGCACAGACTGAAAACTCTATAAAATGAAGACACATGAATGCATAACCAGAAAGGCATAAGGAACAGAAGCCAGTGTGAGGGTATTGAAGAAGCACACAGCTGATTTATGCCAGGATTTAAACCACTGTTTTCAGTGTCCTGGATAAGAACAGAACTTAAATATTTCACAGATAAAGCACTTCTAGAATTTCTTAGTAGGCAAAAGAAACCCTTCTGTGGTATCAACTGCAATTAAAATTCTCTAATACTAAACCATCTAAATTCAGTATGGCCAACGCACAGGGAAGGATGGGGATAATGAATGCCTTGATGAGCAGTGCAAATTGTTGAACTCTAGATTATGGGCAAGGCAAGCAAACAAAATGAACCTTGAAGGAAGCATTAGGTGAAGTGCTGCAATATACAGGCTATTTGTCATTGTTTAAACAGAGGTTTGAATCCTCCAGTAAGTAGCTTAAAGTACTATAATAAAAACAAGACACTTTCTGAGCAGCTAATTTGCTGCTTAAACAAGTAACATAGGAATAGTAATAAGACAATTGATGATTCACTATTTTTAAAAAAAATTCAAGATTTAAAAAATGTATTTACACCAAAAAATATTCCTTCTATATTTTATGAAATATTTTTTATTTTTAAAATGAAAAAGGCAAAACAAAGGATTTAGCAACTGGATATCTGAGAATGACTAATCAGCTGCTCCAGATGCAACACGCTCTTTGTCATACTTTATCAGCAAGTATCTCTGTCCCTAGGCTAATACTTGGAGGGCATTTTTATGTTCTATGGATGAATTATGCACATATTCCATGCTCCCAAAGGTGGGGTTTGACCTCTTGGCTACAAAGGCACACACTGCTGATAGCTACTAAGCTCCATCAGAGCCCTTTCTGCAGAGCTACTCTCCAGCTACTCCTTTCCCAATTGATACTTCTGCCCAGTGGTACTCCATCCCAGGTGCAAAACCTGGCATTTGACTTGTGGAATTTCATTCTATTAATCATTGCAAAAGTGTTGGGAAATTTTATTACGCAATAATTACAAAACATGCCTATCTATCTAGATCCCTCTGCAAGGCTTCCTGTCCCTCAAGACAACCAACAGCACATTCCTGTTTGGTGTAACCATCAAACTTGCTAATGGTGCATTCAACTCCTGCATGTTGAGCAGCCCTAGGATTGAGCCCTGAGGACAGCCCTGGTGACTGCTCACCAGCCAGACACAACTCCACTCACTGGAACCCTGGGGGTCCTGCCCTGCAGCCAGCTCCTCACCCAGCACACCATGAACCCCCTCATCCCACAGCTGGACAACTTGTCCAGAAGGATGCTGTGAGAAACACTACCAAAAATCTCACTAAAATGCAGATAAACTACATTCACCACTTTCCCTTTCCTACTGGGTGGGTGACCCTACCAGAGAAAGAAGAAATTAATTAAATGGGACTTTCCCTTTGTGACCTGTGTCAATGGCACCTGATGACTGCACTGTTCTTTAAATGCCTTTCAACAGTACTCAGTACAATTTTCTCCAGGAACTGAGGTTGGTCTCACAGCCCTGCAGGTTCCTGGCTCTTTCCTCCCACGCTCCTGGTCAACAGGAATAACAGAGACCTCCCTGGGCTCCCAAGGCCTTTGGTAGCTGATGGAGAGGGGTCCTGCTCTAACACCAGTGAGATGCTTCTGTACTCAGGGATGAATCCCAACAGGCCCCATGGACTCGTGAACATTCAGCTGATACAGGTGGTCTCTCACAGTTTCAGTGTCCACAAGGGGAAAGCCACTGTCCCAGCACTCATGGGCCTCCAGCTCTGGGGACTGGGCAGGCCAAGGCCGATCAGTACCACCAAAATCCGAGGCAAAATACACATTGAATGCCTCTGCTTCAACCCTGTTAGACAGGTGACCATCTTCAATAAGGATGAGCCCAATCTTTTCTTTAGACTTCCTCTTGCTGCTAATGTATTTCAAAAAGCCTTTCCTGTTATTTGAAACAGCACTGTCCGGTTTCAACTGTAATTGAGCTCTGGCCCTTGGTGTCTTCTCCCTGCATAGGCAAACCACAGCTCTGTAATCCCCCTGAGAAGCCTGGCCTCACTTCCAGAGATAGCCAGAGCTAAAAGTCATTATCCAGACCCAGGAGTTACAGAGCTATTAATATGAACTGTACAGACTAGTGGTTAGCCAGGATATCAAATAAGTTGCAATATCAGTCTTCCAACTTTTCATTTCTTCCAAACAAAATAAAAGCTAGAAGCCATTTCATTTTTTGCAAAACACAATACTAAAAAAGAAATCAAGCATTTCTGAAGACATCATTCCAAATGGAAGAAAGGGCACTGACAATAAAAAGGTTGTTCTTTCAAAGAAAATAGTAAAAGTAACACTAACTCACTGCCTAACTGTTGCCAGCTGAATTTAAACAAAAGACAGGCCCAAAAATAACTGTAAACTCTAGACATCTTCTAAACCTGGGAAAGAAGAGTTTAAGATTTGGATCCAAATTCTGCAGCGTAAGCCTATCTCTAATTAAAATGAAAATTAATTAGATTTAAGAAGGAGACGATAATAAATATATAACTTTGACTCCTGTGGTGACAGTGGCCTAAGTGCCAAATTCTTGCCAAGGGCAAATTTCTACGGTCAAGCTATAAGGCTATAAAAATAAGGGTTTATAATAAAAGTACTTACAGATGCTTAACTCCAGCAGTGCTTTCAGAGAGTCCTGTAACAAATGCTACCTTGAAAAGACAAGGTCCACAGTCACATTCACTGTGTTTAATTGCAATGCTGATTCAACATTTATCTTCCCAAAAAAGCAACAGGGCATCACTATCAGCTCTGACATCTCAGATGGAGCACATTCCAGCAACTCTGCAATGTTCTACTCACCCAGCAGCTGCAAGAAGCTTTCTGAACCAAGCTTTTTCCATGAAAGTATAACATATGTAAAGCATACATGGGTATAAATGAACTCTTGTAAAAAGTCAGCTATCTAAATTAAGCACAACAAATGTCACAAAATACACTAGATAAACATAGCAAAAAAAAAAAAAAAAAAGAAAGGGAAAGGTTTATCCAAAGACATTTCAGAATATGGAGTGTAACACTTCTTATAAGTGTAACTTTGGAAGACAAATCTTTTTATTTTATAATGAGACACATTTTTAATAGCAGACTAGAGAGACAAAGGTAATAAAAATGAGGCACTACAACCTTGAAGGTTATCCACAGCTGCCAGGAAGTTTCTAATTAAGATGAGCCATTTCAGCCAGTAATTGGAGGAGAGGCAGCAGGGACACACTATCACATCAGCCTTACAACTCCAGGTCTCTTATCAGCCCCTCATTCTCTCTTAGGACTGCACAATTATCTCTTCCTAACTCCTTCTCTATCTAGGAAACACAATGCTGGGACTCTATTAGGCAAAGAGGTGTGTATTTAAAAAAAAAATAAAATTTTAAAAAATTTTAAAAAGACCAGTCACATCCTAAGGAAGCCAGAACTGTGGTTTCAAGAGTATTTTAAAGGAGTTGTCCTATAAAGCAGCTACAAGATACGACTGCACACATCTTTATCTATTCACTGTCACATCACAGGCAAGGGTACCTCCAAAGGCTGAGCTGCCAGGCCAGGGCCAGCCATACATCTGTGCAATTTGCCCAGGCAAGAGGCATTCATGGGGGCTAATGCAAGCATTGTGAATCCTGTTCCTGTGTCTGTTACTTTAGATCTGTGTTAGAGATCTACCAGACTCCAGAGAATCATTTCCCACATTGCATTCTCCTGCAGCTGGGGGTTGAACATAACACAGTTTTGTAACTGCACTTGGGTCTCTTTGTCCCTGTGTCCTAGATACTGTGAGATGGCACGGTTGATGGTTTGAGGATATCTGCTGGATTCCCACTGAGTTAACAGCAGTGTAAACAAATGTTTGTTTTACCCCTTCTTTCTTCACTTCTTCCATACCTTAGGTCAGAGATGCTGCAGAGTCTGTGTAAATCTCTCAAAACTGGGAATATGCCAGTCAGATTTACAGCTCTTCAGAGTTACCAGGCTATTGTAAAGAGGCTGCAATCCCTTTTAACATCTGGAACAAAACTAAGCAGTTCAATGTGTGATTCAAAAAAACCCTGAAGAACAAAACCACCACAAACCAAACCACCACTGCCTGCAGCTTCATGTGTCTTCTGTATTTCAGTGTACACCGTTACCTTTAAAATAAATAAACAGCATAGGCTACATAGCTGAGCCAGAAGCTGTTATAAACATGGAGTTGGATTTCACCACAAACTTTTACACAGTTACAATGGAAAAACTTCAGGTTCATGAACACTCAATTGGTTTTGGGAGGGCTTTTTTGTTGTTTATAGGGTTTTGTGGGTTTTTTTGTCTGTTGTGTGGTTTGGGGTTTTTTTGTGAAAAAAGAATGCGTGCAGTAACATGGTTTCTTTAATAGCATAATTTTAAGACTTACAGGTACCTGAATTATGCAAACTGCCAAGGACAGCAATGGGAATTACTTAGCTTAAGTTCCAAGAGATTTGTCTCACAGTAATGGTCTGAATTTAAGCAAAGTTAAATTTAGTTTACAGAGCATCAGGAAATTTCCCAACAGTAAAAAATACTAGACTGTGAAACAGTCTCTTGGGGAAAGCATTATCACTTGAGTCAGATAAAAGTCGACACCAGAGTAAAATACAATAGGACACAATCCTGCATTGGCAAGAGTATCAGTCAAAATGATCTGAAGGGTTTTCTTCCTCCTTTGGTTTCTGTTAAGTGTGAATTGTTCATAAAGTGATTCCAGTGGAATATGTTAAAATAAAATATTCGGGAGCCACAGTAGAAACATCAGCTATTAGTCTTTCCACAGTGTTCTTCCTACCAAATACAAGAGTACCTTTTAAGCAGCCCGAGAGGGGCAGAACTTTTCTGCGAGGCTGCGACGTCACCCTTTGAAAGGCGGTGCACCCTGGAGTCACTGCATCCTACCAGGAATGCACACTTTGAACTTTTCAGCAATTCTTAACACCTACTGCGTCTCTGCTTGCTCTCTTGTAGTAGGATTAACACAAGTATGTGTGACAGGAAAAGCGGCTTTGATTTGCTTGTCTTCAATTCAACGGTCAGTGCACCAGTTCTGAACTGCTCAGACTGTGAACTAGCAGAGCTCTAGTTCAGAATAACTTGCAGAAGTTAATTATTTTGTAAACATCACAGATGTTTTTTGGTTGGGTTTCAGTCAGCATTTTAATTAAACCTGAATTTTTATCTTTCCAAAACAACAACAAAAAAGACAAAACCCAACAAACTTGGTTTCACCATTGCAATAAAAGCATTCTTAATCTCTACTAAACCAAATACATACTGTACATCACACTGTCTCCTTCATGGAAAAGAGTTAACCACAATTATGAGACATTTACAGCAGCAAATTATTTATTCCATTCTGCTTCCAGAACCAACTAAAATCAAAAGCAGTCAAAGCAGCAGTCTTAGTTCAGAAAAATATTCAAGAATGTGCTTAATTCTAAGCATGTCAACAATCCCATTAACTTTAATTAGATTTAAGGAGATGCATAAGTTGTTTGCTCAGTAAGGATATGATTTGTAATGTGCTTAACCTTAAGCATACACCTATATAAACTACAAAATGTACATACCACTTCAGAAATTAACCCAGAAAGAATGATGGAGGTAAATACTAGCAAAAAGTATGTAACGGTGCCACAGAGAAAAAATCATGGAAATAAGATTTTCAAAATAAAATTCATTCCTATTTGAGGACACTGTTTTGAAAAGCTCTGTTTTGCATGTGCTGAAAAAGTTCAAGCACTGGAGCAGACACAGGTGACTCAACAATTTTTTAACAGTCAAAGGAAAGAGAGAGAAGCAGCAAAATCGTTCAGGTCCAGTTCTCTGCCTGAGGCCACAACATACAATTCTACTACAAAACAAATGGCAAACATCATTGTTCATCAAAATGCACAGTAAAGTAGTCCAGGACAGTTTTTGACATTGCTGTCAACTTTTTCTCAGGGTTTAATGCACTTTTGATAATCTCTACAGTAGTTTTCCACTAGCAGAATGTAACAGGTTAGTAAAAATGGGTATTCTCCTTAAAATTAAACAAGGGCATCATTCACAATTTCCTATCCTGAGACTTTCATTCCATAGCTTTTAAGGAAAACTTCAATCAAATTTTTTTTTTAAATTTACTTTATATTTGCTAAATTAATATTTTAACTAAAAGGTTAAAAACAAGCTCCTTTTCATCATTATCTTGATTATTTTTTCACATTTCAAATAAATGCTTATACTAAATTTCTTTGAGTTTAATTTTTTTTATCTTCATTCTAAAGTGTTAGAAAGCTCTGCACAGCTTAGCAACTGGAATGAACACTCTGTGCATGGTCGGTACTGCATGGCAAACTTTTCATGTAACTTTGTGTTTAGCTGGCATGTAAAATTTAGCAAGTATCTCCTATCAAGAAGATTTTAAAATTTTTTTGAAACATACAAATTTAAAACTATTATTAGCTTAAAATACCATTTAGGTATCATGAGAACAAAAGGAACTGCAATTGCTGTAAATTTTAAGGAAATTGTGGCAAACTGGTACCGGAAGAGTTATTAAGAATAAAATCTGTATTTAGATCATATATGTTCCTAATTTAGCATTAAGTCCTTATTTTGCTCTGTTGAATAAAGATGTATCTTTGAACTGTTCTGAGGCTTCTAAGCACTCCAAAGCATGTGCCTGCCTTGCATGGAATTACACCATGCCAAGTCCTGACTCAGAAAACTGGATGTGTCAGATGTTTCTCATGTCCCTAAGGAGGGTATATGAAGCTTTTCATTTCGGTCTGTGTCTTTATAGCCAGCTTTCTGTGGGCTGGTTTTCTCAGAAGCACATCCATCGTGGGTACCTGCACTTCTAGCCCACCCATCAACCCCCCCTCCTGCAGCACCATTTATTATCTAGTGACAGCTGTTGGGTTGTTTTCTGGCACGTTCAATTTCAATCCCAGCTTTGGTACTGAAGGAATTCACAGTGCACCGCTCTCAAGTCAGTTTAAAACACAGAATCCCAAGCACACAGATCCTGTTTAGACTAGCACTGTTTCCAAGCAGCAGGTTCTGACCATGCCATCACACACAGAGCACAGCGGGCACTAAAGACAGTGCTGCCACATAAGGTTACAGCTCAGGACAAATCCTGGAAACAAAACAACGCTGAAAACTCTACATAAAATCTAAGTTCTGCTCAAATTTCTGGCAAAACCTGCACTGACTTCCATGAAGCCAGGCACTACCCACCTCCTCTTTCAGAACAAAGGAATGCTACCACTGAATATGGATTTAAATGTCTGCACTGCAACACGCAAAACACACCTCACTGCTTTGCAGCACCGAGCTACCAGCTCCCAGGGCTGCCCGTGCTGCTGAGGCCACAGATGCTGCTGAACTAAACCCAAGGCAAACAAGTGTCAGCCAAACTTTTCTTTTCTCCTTGCCTTTCCTGAGTGCTCTATTCAAAACACGGTGGGGGGAGGAGGCACAGATTAGGTTTCGAATGAAAATAAATGCAGTTGTTCCCAA
The DNA here is from genome assembly GCF_971803275.1 of Cyanistes caeruleus. Lineage (NCBI taxonomy): Eukaryota > Metazoa > Chordata > Aves > Passeriformes > Paridae > Cyanistes > Cyanistes caeruleus. Next base: position 21,509,469 of record NC_141706.1, read on the forward strand.
ACCAGTCTCCAGCTGCCGTTTGTCATCTTCTCCAGGACACAATACAGGTTGTCACTACTTGGAGTCACAGACTGCCAGCTAAGAAGGGTTGAAGGACAGGAATACACAGGTTACACTGCTGAGATACAGAAAAGCTGAGTGTGGGATGCCTGTATCAGCCACCTGCACCATGCATTTGGAATTTCCTGAGCATGTTTTAGTTAAATTACATTAATGAACCAAAATAAGAAAAGTTGAGGAGAGCAGGGAGAAAAAAAAAAAAAAAGTAAAAAAAAGTGGTTTGGTAAAAAACCAAACAAACAAAATTTACTTTTTTTTTACATCTTTTTTAGAATGAATTGGTAAAAATAAGCTCTAAAAAGTCTTTGGGCCCATTTCTTAAAAAGGCAGTCTGTGTTAAATACAGTGTTTCTCAATGGAATGTCTTCTACCAGATTTTACTCTAGCATGTAATGCTGATCATCTCATTTCTGGTCCAAGATTGCTGACTTCCCATCAGTGCTTATTTTTAGGATTATAATCTTTAGGAACTACAGAAATTATTGTATAATAAATAACGGTCAATGAGTCAGGCATGACTTCACTGCTGAATGATGCAGCTTCCCTCACAGTTGCCTACAGTCATAGAACCTTAAAGATTAGATAGTTTAGCAACAGAATTTAGAAGTGTCCTCGGTAATGAAAGACACACTTGGGAAATTGAAAAGCTTTTGAGCTATTACTTTAGTTTGTTTCAATTCCCAGAGTAAGGAATGGAAAAGGCAGCAACTTTTTTCTCTGAAAATAAAATTACAGTTTCTTACTTCTCTTTTTTTAACCAAACTCCCTCACTGGAGTTGCATTATTCATAGTCCAATTGCTTTCAAGGCCACAACACATATGAGAAATGCAATGAAAACTGACAGCAGTATGGATCTGCACTTTGTAAAAGAGGCTCTGTGGTTATGTCTTTAATAATTCTAGTGAAAGAAAGAAAAAAAAAAAGGAAGCAATTTGGTGAAAATGTCAACATGCAATTCCACACAGGTCTGATTTTCCACACAATGTTCCTCTTGCTGAGCTAGTGCTTCAGCCAAAGCTGATGGTACAAAGTAGAGCTACACAGGTACACAAGCAAAAACATAAACACACAAAGCAATTACCTTGAATGGTTTAGAAACCACCATCACGGTAAGCAGTGACTATATATAAATGCCCTATCATAAATGTAAGCTGCAAAGGGACTTTACTTTCATCATAGCTCAATATGAAAGGGTAAACAATATTCCTTTGGGAAAGATTTTAAAAATAAATGGGTTATTATATATTAAGTGTTTTGCACTACTGTTTTTCTCATTTGTGAACTCTGCTTTGGTTGTTTTGCCATGTTAGGGAGTAAGGGGAAACCAGCTGAACATAAACTGATTTGAAAGTTTGCATCTGTAAAGTTCTGAGACAGCCTGAGGGAGGTGGTGATATTCAGTATCTTATAATAGCAGGCAGCACAGAGATCAAAGAGAAGGAAGACTTGGCTGAAACTAACTATGACTGCTTGACTGTGTGAGGTACTAGTAAAAATAAATTATTTTTTATGCCTAAGGAAGACTGTCTGAACTGCAGCCCTGTACACCTTCCACTTTTTTGGGCTTTGTTACAGCCACAGCACAGTAAGAGCCTCCTGCTGACAATATGTGTCTTTGATAAATACCTGTAATAGATGTGAAGGTTTGGCCACACTTGCATGGTCTTTTACTTGAAAATACAGGTTTTGTTCAACTAAAATTTGGGGCATTTTTTTTTTAAAGCAGAAACCTAGGAAATTATTGAAACTCAAGCTCCTTGAAGTACAGGTAGAGACCATCTCACTGTGGAACACAAAAATTTGTTCAGATGCACCACCTCAGCATCTGGACTAAGGTCCCAGTACTGAATAGTGATTTCTTATAAAAAGCTAAAGCAGACTCTGTCACAAAAATCTGTGTTTCATTTGTGTGGGATTTTTTTATGATGTTCATTAATTATGCCAGACTGAAAGCCTCTGGGTGTGATTTTGTCTCTGGGAAGACTCTGGAGGCTGGCTGACCTGTACATAAAGACTCTATTTCTTTCTGTTAACCTAAGACAATTGTACATCTAATACTGAACATGGTTCTCCAAATGCTACTTAAAATATCGTTGTGCAATTTTTTCACAGCATATTTTGCCAAAGAGCAACTAGAGTACTTGACTTCAGATTTCTATCTACGTCCTATCACAACAGCAAAACCGCAAGTGATTCAACCCAGAGGCAGATGTTTCTTCAGCTTAGAGAAACATATTCAGACAAACTACATAGTGTTTGTGATGCCTATTCAATTTCAGACAGGCCTTATACTGCTCCTTTTTATTCATCAAGTATCCAAAAAGATTAGGGACTGATTGTCTTGAGGTGCTCTTCCTTTTATACACCTCACTGCATTGCACAATGGTGCTGTTAGGACAGACAGGTCCTGGAATGATCCAAGGGTGTCAAATAGATGGGGAAATTGCTCTGGACTTAAATCATATCCAACTTGTTATGGGTGTGAGCCAAGGGGAAAAAATCAGTGTTTTCTTATCCATAAGACACAAATCATTTGATACTCTAAATCCCAATTAAGCTACTGCTTAAATCCTATGCAAGCCAACAGCTGCCTAACTTTGAGCAAGCACATCAAACCATTTTGATGAACTATTGCTTTGGAAAGCAACGCAAGGCCCACTGTGGATCTTGTCTACCTGGATTACAGTAAAGCCTCAGATACATGTCCCATGGCATTCCCCTGGAGAAGCTGGGACCCCATGGCTTGGACAGGTGCACTCTGCTGGGTTAAAAACTGCCTGGATGGCCAGGCCCAGGGAGTGGTGGGAAAAGGGAGTTCTATCCAGCTGGCAGCCGGTACCAGTGGTGCTCCCCAGGGCTCGGTGCTGGGGCCAGCCCTGATTAATCTCTTTATCAGTGATCTGGATGAGGGGACCGAGGGCACCCTCAGGCACTTTGCAGACACACCAGGCTGGGTGGGAGTGTCGATCTGCTGGAGGGCAGGAAGGCTCTGCAGAGGGCTCTGCACAGGCCGGATCGATGGGCTGAGGCCGACGGTGTGAGGGTCAGCCAGGCCGGGTGCCGGGGCCTGTCCTTGGGTCACAACAACCCCAGGCAGTGCCACGGGCCGGGACAGAGGGGCTGGGAACCTGCTCGGCACAAAACGACCTGGGGGTGCTGGTGACAGCAGCTGGACATGAGCCAGCTGTGCCCAGGTGGCCAAGAAGGCCAAGGGCATCCTGGCCGGGATCAGCACTGGTGTGGCCAGAGGAGCAGGGCAGGGATTGTCCCCCTGAACTGGTGAGGCCACATCGCGAGTGCTGCGTCCAGTTCTGGGCCCCTCACTGCAAGGAGGACACTGAGGGGCTGGAGTGAGTCCAGAGAAGGGAAATGGGAGCTGGTGGAGGGTCTAGAAGACATCCTGTGAGGAGAGATGGAGGGAGATGAGGATATTTAGCCCAGAAAAAAGGAGGCTGAGGCAGGACCTTATCTCTCTCTACAGCTGCCTGAGAGTGTAACTAGCTGGAAGTTGGCCTCTTCTCCTAGGTACCAAATGACCAGGAGAGAGGACATGGCCTCAAGCTGTCCCAGGAGAGGCTGAGGTTGGACATCAGGAAGAAATTCTTCACTGAAAGCATGGTTAAGCGTTGGAATGGGCTGCCCAGGGAAGTGGTGGAGTCACTGTCCCTGGAGGTGCTCAAGAAACAACTGGACAGGGCACTTAGCACTGTGCTTTAGTTGTCATGGTGATAATTTGTCTAAGGTTGGGCTTAATGATCTTGGAGGCCTTTTCCAGGCTTATGGATTCCATGACCTCAATAAGTGAAAAAGATCCAGAAAACATTTCCTCTGCCCCCCACCCCCCCAAAAAAAAAATAGAAGTATGACAGAAGCAGAAGTGACATCATCTTATACTTGTGCCAGTTACAGCTTAGATGCTGAAATGACAAGTCCACTAAAATACCTATGAAAAAGTGATACCACATTACATTTATATTTTTGGAAAAAGGATTTTTCATCCTGTATCAAGACATCCAACATTATTACTGTCAGTTAAACCATTTACAGTTCTGATTACACCACCATCTTGAGGCTCCATATAAAAAAAAAACAAAAAAAACCCCAAAAATCTCTCACTGATTAAAAAAGAATTTATTGATTAATTTGCTAACTATAGATTCTTTTAAAAAAATTTACTATTTTTACCAAAATTTTTACCAAAATTTTTCAGCATTATTCTGGAGATTGCATGTTTCAGACCAGTAAGGCTTTTTACTGCCCCCCTTTTTCTGCCTGTTGCAAAGATGCTGATTAATCTAAGTTACTACATATCAGATGTTTTAATTGTGGATGTTTTCAAGCTCATGTCTGCCTTACATCTGCATTCCCCTTTAATATATAAATATTACCACTGTGTATAAAGCACTGAAAAACACATCACAGAGAAGAATAGCCTGTGTTGTATATATACGGCAGACAAACAAAATTCCATGGAAAAACACACACTGTAAACATCAATGCCTTCCCATTGAGGACAGCTGCTGTAACACAATCCAGGGTGCCTGCTGCCAGGATTTTCCACATGAGTGCATCTTCTTTTAACCGCTGCTCAAACACTGGCTGAAAGAGGAGCTGCTAGACTGAACATGTGTCTGCGCTCGGACGACAAACACACGGCACAGCACTGGAATGCAGAGCAAACCTCAGGATTTGGGCGGGAAATGAGTTACCCGCTGTCTACCTTTGGCTTGAGTGCACAAACACTTCTGCTCCGGCTTTCAGAAATCCATTTTATACTTTCCAGTGAGAAATAAGGGAGCATGTTTGTGAGCAGGCACGCAAGGCACAGAGGTTTTAAGTAGAAGTTGTCAATAAATGAACCACAATTTATGACAGCATTACAAAATTTACATCTCCTGTTGCAGCCAAGTAGAAAGGAAGGACAAACCTAGTGGACACACTTCTTCCAGATTAAATAAAATAGATATTGGCGGGAAAGTTCAAAGATATAGAATGCTGTGGGGAGGAGGTCATCATAGGTCACTGCAGAAAATTTCTTCATAATATCAACAAAATGCAAACCAAGTCATAGATTAGATAGAAAACAGAATCAGGTTTCCCTGCACAAAAGGCACCTCAGCTGCCAAAAGTACAAGAGCAATTAAGGAGCACAAATCAGCTTAAAAGCAGAGAGGAATAAATGGTATAGAAAAAGGGAAGTGCTCACTTGAATTAATGAGTTTGTAAATTAACATACACACACGTTTATCCATACACACACACAGCCTTCCACAATGTCACAGTAAAGCTTCCTCACTGGACACAGACCAGGCTGAGGGGTCTGATTGACTCTGGGCTCAGATGTCCTCCACTTTACCCCAGCTCAAAGGGCCAAGCTGATGGATTTTCCCTTGACTTCTGCTGCATGCTTCCCTGCTACACCACTGCAGAAATGGAAGACTTTTGCCTGAATTTCCCAGGCAATAAAACAGCCACTATTGATTCTTGACAAATTTCTTAAGAGATAAGCTCACAAACATTATAGATTTAAAATTCTAGATATGTACCAGCTGAAGCAGACAAAAAATTATTGTTAAAGTTGTTTTAACTGGCAAAAATATAAGGGTTTCCTGCATAGATGAAAACACTCCAGGATACCAGAACTCTCCTGTCTTTCCAAAGCCATCAACTGATCTGGTGTCCTCCCTCTGAGTAATGGAAGTAAACAAAGACATGGCTTGTGTGTGAGAGAGAAAGATTACATATAGATCAAGAGAAAGGATTCAAGAAAAAACTTGAAGGATTGAAGCTACAAGGATTTATGGGAAGACCTTCAAAATTTTAAGTGTACTTCCAGCTTTACAGAAGGGCTTAAAACTATGTGTAGCCAAAGGGCTAAGAAAACAAGTGGTTAAAAAGAGATGCTGGTACTTCCTTAAGTCTTGTGATTCAGCAGGGCCTAACTCACAATTTATGACCTTTTCGAGGCTGGCAATGCTCTGATTACTCAACCTGGCTCATAGTTGGCAGACATAGTCCAAACAAGAGAATTGGAGAATCTCAGTTCTAATCCCTGATCATTTACAGGGATTCAGCTGGATCTGATTCAGCGACACATGCAGGCACATGCCGTATGTTAAACAAAACATTACCTCCACTGAAGCTATTAACACTCAGAAAGCACTCAAAGTGCATGCTTAACCAATTACCTAAATTGGGGGCTACATGTTCAGAAGACAGCTACTCCCAAAAGTGGTGTATTCTTCCTTTGGCTTACTTGCCTACTCAGCTAAGAGTGTCTGCTGTTTTGTGGGAAGCATGGGATGGTCAAGACCAGAATTACTGTCCAGTGAAATGAATGAGACAATATTCAGTTGAAGCAATAAACAGAATTATCAGTGCAGCTACGAGGGCAGAAGAAGAAGAACAGCCAGGCAGTTTTCTGAAACTGTTGAAAAACTCTTCTGGCTCCATACCTTGTCTCAGAAAATGTTTCCCAAAAACTTTCAGTTGTAGCATATCTTTAAATTACTGACAAACGCTGTCAAGTCTCTTGGCTCCAGTCTTTGCACGATTTAGTCCTGTAGCCTCAGCTACAACCAAGCTTGGGGATTCTTTTTTTTTTTTTTTTTAAAGGAACCAAAAACAAACCATGAAAACAAGCTGTTAAAAATCTTAAGACCCTTTTGGCTATAAATGACATCATCCCATAGGTAGAGTTAAGAAGCACATGAGCTGTGAGATCTGTTTTAGAAGTCTTGAACACTCCTTGCAATACTAAAAATCTGCACCATTCCTTTATGTTAGGATTGCTGGGTAAACACTAGTACTTTCAAACACAGAATCAGGTAAAGCTGGACTCCACTTTCTGGATCTCTTAGAACATCACCTAAGAAAATGGAAGAACCTCAAAAAGAAAAGTAGCAAGAAGCAAATATGTGTATATTTACCATATTCACTCCTCTGTGAAGCCACACCATTGAGACACCAAATTCCTTTTGAATTTCACAGAAAAATGTGAACCCCTGCCCACAAAGTTAAAGGGATCATGGCATACTTTTCTGTGAGGAGGACCAGCGAAGTCTGCATCCCTGTAAATGAATATCCACAATATGAGCCAGAGACAAGAAGGTAGCTGGCGGGGGAAAGCTCAGCATGAGCACACCGAGGGTCAGACATGGCTATGCACAATCAGACATTTAATGAATTTCTGCAGACAGCTGCTTACATAACTGTCAAGCTGTCCTACCAGCCCTTCAGAAGCACTGAGGCATTTCCCCTGCTTTAAGGAGGGGGGAAAAACCCACTTTGAAAGATAAGAAAAGCAAAACTCATAGGCTGCAATAGTCGCAATTACTTATAATAGCTTATGACTACATGGATTAAGCTTTAATTATTACACTGATGCCATTTGTCTACTACTGGATATGTGGAGAAACCAGTTCTAACTTGTCAGATATGATGGACTCATGTGTTTTACTGTTTAAAAAGTTATGGTTTGCCCTTGCCTTTTGCCAACAGTATATTTCCCCAATTAAAGGAAGTTATTTTATACTATTTTAAACAAAGGTAGAAGAAATGTGCCGTAGGAACAAACTTCCTGAGTTTCATTATCCAGAGCTTTAAAATGACTGGCAAGCTTCACTTTTGAGTCATATAAGTTAATTGATGACACCATAATCAGGAGGAGTAATGCTAGTCTAATCAGGTATTCTTTCTTCCTGGTAAATACAATCCAGGATACCCTGAGGGATTCTGCTAAGCACAGATGTAGAGAAAAGCACACAGAAAAAGAGGACAGGAACACATTTTTCAAGATGTCTTTTCCCCTTATTCAACTGTCGAAGAGAACAAACGCATTGTCCAATGGCGATTATAAATGAGCCTCTGCCCAAAGTTAAAACTGAACTTCTGAAAATATACATGCTACCACTTTGAATTTCATCCCTCAGAACTGACAACTTTTATCCTTTAGTGAAGATTTACAAAAGAACAAGGTAGATGTAAATTATTTTTTAAAACACAAGACAGATTATGAAATTATATACTTTGTCTTTCTGGTGAAAGGAAGGGAGAAAAGGGACAAAGGAATCCAGCCACTTATTTATCCATGGATTTGCCAAGTCTCATGACAAGATGATAATAAAATATTTAACTATTTCCATTTGATGGAAAATGTAGTTTAATAACCTTATAGGAAGGCTCCTAAGAATGTATCAACTACCTTTAATAAACCAAGACTAATTAGCACACTGCAGCTTATTCCCCTGCCCATGAGGCAGCAGCACTTTCCCTCTCATGAATGTATAAAGACAGAGTTCAGATGCAACAACTTAGAGGAACAAGTATTGAAGAAGAGTCAATGATGGAGTCCTACAAAATTGTTATAAGTAATTTCAAGAAAAAAAAATTGTTCTGACCTCATGTACACCTCACTTATTTTGTGCTTTAATGGAGATAAGTAAAACATCCTGACTGCTGTCAGAAAAATTAGTTACTTTGACTGATATTCTAAGCCTTACATTGTCAAAGAACTGCTGCAGTACCTTTCTCCCCACATGTCCCAAACAGAGCTGTTGTATCTACTTTTCCCCTCTATAATCTGGAGTAAAATATACAAAATTTCACATTGGAAGCAGACAGATAGATGCTGGAAGAGGAAATGCCTAGTTCAAGGTTAGTGTAATCTCACTAGTTTGGCTGTGAGTGAGAGTGAAATATTCATTCCCGGAATTGAAACGTCCATCAAACTGTCGTATGAACTGAACCTACCTGTCAAGAAGAACAGAAAAATTATCAGGAGGACAGAGGTTGTCTCCTGGTGTCAGTCATTTAATGGCTGTAGAGATACTGGCTTACTACAAGAAGTGCAAACAAGGCTGAGAAAACAGCCTGTCACAGCCATCTCCCTCGCAATTTCATTGCTCATGTGGAGTATAGCTGTATCTTTACTTACATAGGGCTTCACTTCATTAAATTATAGCCATTTCCCAGTTCTCAACTTTGGTAACATCTCATCCTCTCTCTAATTAAAGAAATAGTTTTATGCACAGAGGAATTTATAAAATAATAAAAATAATAAAAAAACAAAAGCTGTTTGTTTTTTTTTTAGCTCCCTTTGTGGGTTGTAAGACTTTCACTTCAGTGGAGGAGCCACCTGTGAGCTTTCCCTCCTCCTCCTTCTCCTATCCTACACAACTGCTTAGTTAATGAAATGGAGTATCATTTAGACTTAACTCCTATGAAATTAAGGCTAGACAAGAAGTTCAAAAGTCATCTGGGGATGAGTGACATGGAGACACAAGCATCACACAAGGCTTTGCAGAAGCATATGCACATCTGCCACTTTTCTCTTGTTCATCCAACCTGGCTAAGGAGGTTAAAATAAGGGAACTCATGGAGGACAAATCACCTTTTTGTTCTTTCATGACAGCAAAGTATGCCATATCTGATGAAACTATTAATCAGCCCCCAATAATATACATAGCAAAATGCTGTCAGCCCTGATAAGGAAACATTAAAAAAATGCAACTTCCCAAATACCATAATTTTCCAAGGAAAAAGCCACTTTCTACAATAATGACCTCAAGTGAGACACATTAGAAGATGGCAACATAAACTTCAGGATTATCACCCCTCTGAGTCACTAACAGCCTGTTTATATACAGCTGAATATTCAGTGATTCCATCACCATTTATAACATTTTGTCTCATCTTTCAAGGGTTTTTCTTTTTTCTTTTAATAGTTTCCAGAAACCAGGGAGATTCTGACATGCTAAAGTGACAGAATGCTATAGGTAACCTTGTTCAGCAGCAGAATAGTAAAGGTATATCAGCTTTTAAATATGTGTTCTCTCTTAACAGGAAACAGATTCCAAACTTAGATAACATGTTAAGCTGCTAACTTCTTGTCCACCGTCATTCTCTTCTGAGACCTATTCTCACCATGGACCTGTGTTTGAAACTTGTGTGCAAAACTGTGCTCAAGACTTATGCTGCAGGACTTTTTCATGATATGTCATGATGAATTAAGAATAAAATCATCTTACTTTAAAATTATAGTTCTGGAACCCTGTGCTGATGCAACTCCAGCTGCAAGGCAAATCAAAAAATTTCAAATTCGCATTGGAAGTAGCTGGATCATTCAAACAAACAATGACTGAGGGAAAATGCTATCACTTATCTGGCCAACTGAGTTTTAATGCTTCCCAACAAGCCCTGATCTGAGTAATTGTACTGACTCTTCAGTAATTGTATTGAAATCACCCAACTGGTCTTTAGGAATGCAAGGAGCAGGCCTCAGAAAGAAAGGAAATAAGGCTTCTGGAGAGCTGTCCTATCTCATGTCCAAAACAAATTTGGAGGGATCTCCTATTCAATCATTTTCAGAGATCAACAACTTTTAAACCAAGTACACTTTTCCAATTCCAACAAATCCTTTGTATCCAGAATTTTAAAAAGATATGTTTATATTTCCTCTTATTTCACAATCCTGAGGTGATATTAACACTTGAGTCTGTAGGTGACAAGTTTGGAAAGTACTGTAGTCATCTCATCTAACACTTATATTATCACACACGAACACATATATGTATTTTTATCCTTTAAGACTGAAACAATTAATCATACACACTCAGATTTATTTTTTTTTATCCTCCAAAATAAGAATTACAAATAAATCTTTCCTAAAATTCTAGCAAGCCCTGTACTTGGAGCATCAGTGAAACCTGTTGAAATGTAAGACTGCACTCATGCCACCCTACAATGCTAATTTAGTCACCCAATTGTCTATTAACCCACAGCTGAGTAACTCCAAAATAGGGAAAATTTCATGTATAACATGACTGCCCCCTTGTGCCGAACTTGATCCCTTTCCATTAGAAGTGTAATTACTCACATCTCTAATTTATTTTTTTTTTGTATCTTAATATGAAAAGAACCCACTAAAACAAGAAATTAAGCTAGTTTATTAAGTATGAAACTAGAGTTATACAGTTCTTGAAACTACAACAAAACAAAATGCAGGGTAGGGATGATAGAAAGCAATTTGGAAAACAGCACTGCACAATTCCAAAGTGATAGGATCTTAAATCACTGTCAGCTTTATTAACAGCATGGGGGGGGTGGGGGGGGGGAAGAGAAATAAAGAAAACAGCTTTTTCCATCTCAAAGGTTGTTTTCTTTATGCAGTCTCTTTGTTCACAGAATGATCTGCATTGAAGGGATTTTAAAGGTCATCTGGCTCCAAACCCCTTGCCATGGGCAGGGACACCTTTCACTGAACTGGGTTGCTCAGATCCCCATCCAGCCTGGCCTTGAATGCTCCCAGGGATGAGGCACCCACTTCTCTGGGCAACCTGGGTCAGTGCCTCACCACCCTCACAATAAATACAGTAAAGAATTATTCCCTAAAATCTGATCTAAACCTTCCAGTTTGAAGCCATTTCCTTGTGTCCTGTCAGTATATATCCTTGTAAAATCCTCTCTCCATCTTGCCTGCAGGCTCCCTTCTGGTACTGGAAGGCTGCAATTAGGTCACCCTGAAGCCTTTTCCTTTCCAGGGTGAATAATCCAAATTCTTTCAGCTTTTCCTCATAGGAGAGGTGCTGTGTCCCTCTAATCACCTTGGTGGCCCTTTAGTTGAGTTAGGAAAGGAACTCAATGAAGTCAAATAGCAGGACTATGAGCTGAACTAGATGGCCAGGCACCCAGTGTGCTGGCAGCTCTGAACACAGAAGCCTGAGTTCAACATGTGAAACGAACTGTACTTCCACGGGAAAATTCCCAAAGGACCTCAGCGGTCCATGTGGGTACGTAGACATGCATATACAGGATAAATATTCACTTTTCAAATTATTTGGCCAGAAACCTAGGAGCTAAGAAATGGCAAAGTTAATTTTCTGGGGGTTACTACTTCTGAATGTACAGCCACATAGTTCCTAGAGGAGAACCAAGGTGTTTAGAATGCAGCATCACAAATTTAATACCAGAAAAAGAAGAAGCCACCAAGCCAGCTGTAAAGATCTGAGTCTGAAACACACCAATTTGCCAACAGAATTTAAATTAGAATCACATTCCAAACACTAACACATCCAGTGGTATCACCAAGATCAGCTGACTCTCCTCCCATATCTTCAGCTCATTTCCTCTTTCTGTCACTGCTGATATGGTTATTCCTGTTCACTGAAGCTTACATCCTTCAATTAATCTCTTTCCTCCTCTCTCATTCTCCTACAACCTCCACAGCATCCCCAAGACTTCTCCCCTTCATCTCCAACCCTCCCCAAACCTAACTCATTCCAGCCTTTCAGTGAGCTGACCAAAGAGAGCACAGATGGGGCAAGGGTAACCCAGGAACTAAGGTACAGCTTTCAGACCAATTTTGTTTTCCTACTACCCAAACTCTCTCCTCCATTTTTTTCAGTCTCTGTTCTAGACCTTTCACTACTGCCACATGCACTTTGAATGTTTTCTCCATCAAACTGTGACTCTGTAGAGCTACCAGTCTCCTTCCTCTACTGCATGTTTTATATGTTCTGCAGTCTACACAAATGCCTTGCCTAATCAGGTAGGAACTGGACTCGAAACCTGCAGTTCAGATGTGAATATTCTCAGACTTCAGACCCTTCGCTTGTTTCCTCTTTCCTCTCCTCCCTTCCTCTTTTTTTTTTTTTGGGTTTTTTTTTTGTTGTTGTTTTGGTTTTTTTTGGTTTTGTTTTTTTTTGTTGTTGTTGTTGTTATCTTTGGATCTGACACAGGGACACCTTGTATGCATTTAAAAAGTTATTAAAAAATGAGAGACTCCTGCTATTCAAATTTTTTTAATAATATCTTCTTCTCTCAGTTGATCTGCAGGCTATACTGACTACAGCTCCATTAGGTATGATTTATATTGGACTGTTTTTGTGAGAAGTTCATACCTTTAAGCTCTGCTTCCCTCAGAAAAAAAATGTTCCTAGTTGTACCAAGTCTCAGATGTACTATTGGTGGAAATACTGCAAAGTCTATAGTATACATTATTTGTCAGTTCATAACTCACAGCAAAAGTCTGAAAGCTTTCAAGCATTCAGACAAAAAGACAGAAACAATTAAGAGCTCTAATAATCTGATCCTGCTGTTTGCAGTCATTTAAAATTACTCATGTGTTTCAATATGGAAGTGATTTAACATAATTTAGCAAATCTGAAACCTACATTAAGATGTAATAATGATGAATGGATGAGACCCAGAACATACATTTACAGAAAACCTCAGAGTCCTGCAGAGTAAAGCAAGTACCCCAGAAAACCTGGCAGGTGCCCCCATGTGGGTGGTCTTAAAAAAAACCCCAAAACTAAGAAAATAACCACTCCAAAACTCCCCACAAAATTCAAAATTAGCATCTGAAATTTTTACATAGGCAGAACTGGGTTAGGTTTCTAAAATAAAAAGCAGATGTACTGAAAACACTTTCTAAATTCACTGAAGACTAAATACTATGGTTGCATCCCCCCATTATTTATTATCCCAGCAGCCAATTTAGGACTCAAACACAGCGATTTCTGGTCTGCTACCTTCCGGTTCTTGGCATAGGCTCCACATACAGCAACCACATTGCAAATCCTCCAGGACAAAGCACAGTGCAAATCTTTACCTTTCCTTCCAAATAAAGATATTCCTCATATAGCCCAAAATTTTTGGAGTTCTAAGAAATTAAAATTCAAGAATAATGAGTGGCAGGTAAACTTTTTAGTTATTTTATCACAGTCAGAACACAGATGCAGTTTTGTAACATCTGTTTAATTAGGCACCTGACTTCCTGTTCCTGCTGCATTACCCATTTATTTTATGGGATGGGTAATAACAAGAACCATTAAATGTTGCCCAGTTTTAAAAATAGCAGAGTATAGCGTGGAAAGAGAAAATAAATACTTTTTCTTTTACACTGTAGTGAGGAATGTTGTGATATTTTGGGGTTCTATCTTCAAATAAAAATGAGGAACTATTTTTTAAATACTTTACAGTTCTATAATAAAAACATATCCTTTAAAAAAAATAAAATTTCTGGTTCAAAATTTGTTTGTTTTTATTTAAAAAAAAAAAAAAAATCGAATTACATACCTACTGGTATTTTCAGCCCTGGTATAACTTTGGTATCTATGAGCTGTTCTCAAGTTGTAGACAGTGCCTAAATAGGTATTGATTAAAAAAATATATACAAGGGCTCAACTGCTTTTTCAAATAATAGCTGCACAACATGGGAAAGAAAGATCAAGTTTTGAGGATAGTTCAAGTACGTTTCACTGCCTACATGTGTTAAAGGTTTCAATAAAGTGAACTGGCTGTCAGACATAGACAAACAAGTAATTTCAAGTAATGCAAGATCTAGCTTTCTGTTCACTGCTCTTCATATTTGTTCTGTAATGACCACAGAACATTTCTGGCATCACCTGGTGTTTTCCAGTCATACACAGTCTGGATCATGGAATTGGCCTCCTTGAAAGTGCCATCCCTTGAAAAAATACTGCACCTACAAAATACATCCTCACAACCTCTTGTTAACCATGGCTCATGTAATGAACACTAAGTTTCTGCTGTGCTCTGCTCACTTCACCAGCTCGCTGCAGGACACTGTCATGCTAAACATTCTCTGCCTCTGTTTTCAAGGCTGTAATGTTTAGGGGCCCAAAATTCCTGAAAGATGAGTCCCTGGGAGCCACACTACTCAGCAAATCCCCTTTTCAGGAGCAGTCACATTTCTGTACCAATGACACTTGGCTGCACAGGAGATGGGGCTTGGCTGTTGGGCAGGCCCTGATCAAAAGGACACGAGGACAGACCACCACCAGCAGTTACCACTTTTTGATCCATTTGACATTATACTCTGCATTTTACAGGGGAAGAAAAAAGGGAAAAAATGAACACAAACACATCAGTTTTCCTTGGGAAAGACAGACACAAAGGAGTAACTGGACATAGCAATAACAAGTTTCTGTGTTTATTTTTATCCCAAAAAGCACTCAATAGCCACAGAATTGAGTGGGATACAGGAACCAGAGAAAAACACAGACTTAGCTTTAGTTTGCTAACAGGCTGACAACTAGTGTAAGATATTTAAGGTATTTTGTCTGTAAGACAGTGAAAATACTTTAGCTTTTCCCAGCTGAACTTCCTGCTGGAAGTAAAACAAAACATAGAGTCCTACACATGGGGATGAAAAAGTCCTCGAGACCCTGAGTGAAATCACAACTATATTCAGTCCTTGCAGTCACACAAAAATAAATTTCAATCCAGAGTTCCATGATCTCCTATGAGCTTTCTATCCAGAGCAAGTGCCAAGGCCATGCATATTGCACTTCATACATCCAGCATCCAGGATGATGGAGAGAGCTCCCCACTTTACAGCTCTGCTATGGATCTGGCAAATGTTTAAACCAAAAACCTTCCACTGCAGTAAGATTTGCTACACCAGTAGGGTGTTAATCACACTTGGCCATGTTTTTAACTTTGGAAAAAAATAATCAGTAGTGATCAGAAAGAGCAGCTGCAGAAGAAAGTGTTTAATGTGTCAATGTTGAAATTGAATTTCCAGAGTACAGCAAGAAGAAAATGCTACATTTAGTCTGAATTGGGTACTGATCATACTGCGAGCAGCATTTGCTTATTAAACAAACATGCAACAATTTCTTGGTAAAATACTGTGAATGAAGTTAATAAGAAAAATGTATTGATAATATATTCAAGCATTTTTCAAGCCACTTTTACCCACAGAATGTATATCATGCCATTTCCTGTAAAATTACAGTATTATGCCAGGTAAATGAACCCATTTACACCTCTTGGAATTGTTTCCCTGTGCATTAACACTTTACAGAAAGGTATTTTCCTTTAGCATTGCTGTTCTGGTGCACTATTCAGCAATATTTAAACCAGCTGTTGATGTCCATTTTTCCAACCAATGTGCTTTACAACAAAAGATGCTCTAACAAGACCTTATTAAAATTAGTGATCCAAGAATAAAAGCACAAAGGTTACCGGTGCTATTGGTTTTAAGGACCGTGCCTGGACTTGATAGCTGAGCCTGGAATAGATGATTAGGTCAAAAGTACATCAGATGAACTATTTCCTTGTTAGGCAGTGTCAGTTTCCAGCTCTGCCCCAAGCAGAGACACAGATATCTGTGACTACACTCACATCCACAGCCACTGTTTCACTGAAGATTTTTTTTTTTTTTTACACATACTAACTTTTTGATCAATATCAAAATAAAAATTTCACTGAAAATGTTCATTTACTAGTTTGTATCTGCACATGGAATAATTCTCAGTGGTCAACCATGTCTCTTGGCTGGCACATACCGACCTTGACACAACCTTGTATTCACACCAGGTTTTCCTGTTGGAAAGCTGTGATGTTGAATCCAGATTTAGCACAGTATATACAGCACCTGTGGGCATAATGCTGCCCACAGATTTTGGAGTATTCCAATCTTAATGCTACTTACAAACACTAAATTTTGCAACTTCATAACTTTGTTACTGCATTAGTGAAAAACTTACTTTTTGCTAATTTATAAAATGTTAAACATAAAACTCCCAATGAATGTGCACACATTATAAACTAATCAGGTTAATAACTTTTTTTGGTATATCCAACACATCTAAACAAAAAGTAAAGCCATTCTCCATCCTCATAACAGAAAAACTTAATTCCTGTCTTGAATTTTAATTCTGGAATTAACTGGAGATGATGATAAAAAATTAACTTTTTTAATATTAGATAAAAGTGGCGTATTTTTATTGTCTCTCCTATCCTATAAAAATAAAAAAAAAATGTAGTTATCATTCTGCATGATACCCAAAGTAAATAATGCTTAAAGTTAATAAGTGGGGAGTTGCTTGTTGTTTTTACAGCATAGGAGCCCTGTACTTCTGAATCACTAAGCAGCTGGAGTCTGGTTTAATTACTCAACATCAATCAAGATGTAAACCAGCACTTGGAGACCAAGGAATGTAATGTTCATCTGCAGCACAAAAGAAATAGCTAAGCTATCTTAGCTTCTGCCTAGACGGTTTGTACACTAGAAAAAGTCAACACATTACTTTTATACCATGTCAGTAACATAAAATAGCCAAACAGTAATTTTGCACTGCACTTGAATGAATCAGTGACAATTTGCAGCAAAGGAGAAAAGACCATGAGAGTCTTTTTCGTGCAGGTTTGCAACCTCTAACACAGAAGGTATTTGTCCAGTACTGACTTCTGGCAAATAGCAGCACCGGTGTATGACAGCACTCCCATCTCCAATAGATAAAAAGTTAACATAATAAAAAAAGGAGACATGAAACTGAAAACTTTAGGCTCCTGCCTGAATTTTTTTCATCTTATTAATTCTTTGATACATGTCTTTTATGTGATTATGCTCATATAAGTAGCAGAGCACAGTAATTCTGCAGCTTGACTGAGTGCTACAGCCTTTTACAGGATCAAAGGGAATCTGATTATCCCTTCTGGTCTTCAGAGCTATAGACATAAACTGCACACTCTATCTAATCTATGAAAAAAGCAACCACCCACCACAGTATGAAAGAACTTCTCCCTAAAGATAAAAGAAGCAAGTAACCACAAGGGACAGATGTTCGCCACACCACACATTGCAGTGGCAGAAGCTGCTCGGTTGCTGCAGTGTCAAGGGCGAAATAAGACACCATGAAGAGCTGCCCAAGTCTTCAGCACATCTCGGGTTAGTCCACATATAAAAATAAATACTGTAAATAACTGCCTGTATTACAAAGACACAGACAATCAACTTTAGTCAACTGCCGCTGACATCGGATGCAGGGCACGGGAACAGTTTGTGTGCTGGGATCCCCCCTATTCAATATCATACAAACACAGAACAGGCCCCAGCTCAAAGGGCTGCCAGGTGAGGCAAAGGATGGCCAAATAAATACATCCAGATGCAACAGCACCTGCTAATGCTAATGCCACATTTGTCTCAGTGCAGCAGTAGCTATGGTACTTTCCAGGTGCAGGGAAGAGTTTATAGGGATTTTTAATCTGGGCAGCTGCACACAGAAATGCACCATGCCCAGACTATTAGCTCGCTGCTACAGTGAGTGTGCCATAGCTATTTTGGCAGTGCCCCTAGCTAGTAATTCATAAGCCAGAAATAAAATTCTTATAAACCATGACAAACATACTAAAATATCCATCTGCCTTTCAACTTGTAAGAGAGAAGTTAGCTGATGTCCTGCTCTGCTACAGCCAACCACCTCTTGAGCTGCAGGCAAGCTCTGTAGCCCCCTATGTCTGGGGCTAACAGCGAACTAATAATTTCTCACATCAGAGATTCTTTGAGTCCTCTCTGATGACTATACTGCCTTGGTCACTGCTCACATAAGGGGTCATCCATTTTTAGGACTGGACTGCCACAGCTCTTGTGCTCTCCCAAACAAGCAGCAGCAAGAAATCAGAATGGGATGATGTCACTGAAATCATTAGAGCTACTTGATTTACAATGATTCCGGAATCTTTGGCTGAAAAAGGAACTTACCTGACTTCTTGTTAAACCAGATTTAAGGACACTTTATATCCTCAAGTGTCTCCCAGCAGCCAAACAGATAAAACTATCAGATTCCTGATACATCCAGAGTTCTAGGGTCAATTTCTATGGTCAATTTTATTGTAAATTTGTAACAAGAAATACAGGATTTAATAATGCTATTCCATACCAAAGGAAATAACTGAGGGAAACAATCCTCCCCTTTTCAGTAAACTATTAAATCAGCAGATTGTAAGCAGAATTCCTAAGGGAGCTTGAGGACACACTGGAACATACAGAATGGAAAAGGACGCTGCCCAGTGTCCAGTAAACAAGCACTGAAGCCTTTCCTGTTGCAAGTCAAGTAAATGACTGAAATAATGGCACATGACAGTAACCAGTGATGAGTGAACATTAAGCTCTGGTCTTAACTCAAGGATGTTCTTACATAGCTGCTATCACTGCTGTTCTTCCAACATGCCCTGTCATTAATGATAAAATGGACCCCATGGTAGTCATGGTTTAAATGTTGTTAACAGCATTCCAGCGGGAATTTTGTGACAGCAGAAGTCAGGTCTTCCATCTGGCCCGTTTGAGAGCAAAACTGAAATATTTGCTCAGGCCTCAGAGGGTCATTTTGGTATAGAAGAAGAAGATAAAAGCAGGAATCTCTTACAATATGACCTCACAAATCAAAGCAAATAGGGATTCCACTCACTGATAATCCCAAAGAAAAGAGAGAGTTATAAGACAAATACAACACTGTTTGTTCTAGGCAATGTGGTTGTATCTCTTGCCAACAACCTATATACTGGTAATTAAAATATAGAAGACTTCATAAAAATAGAAAAGA
The DNA here is from genome assembly GCF_971803275.1 of Cyanistes caeruleus. Classification (NCBI taxonomy): domain Eukaryota; kingdom Metazoa; phylum Chordata; class Aves; order Passeriformes; family Paridae; genus Cyanistes; species Cyanistes caeruleus. The sequence continues at coordinate 21,528,885 of NC_141706.1, forward strand.
AAAGAGAAGGAAAACATTAATTCCAAAAAAAGCCAGTGGTAACTCCAGCACCATGGACATTGCATTTAGTGTTTTCCAGCACACTTTATCTGAAATATTTCAAAGCAATCAAAAGCATCCATTTCAATCGTTCAGAAACCTCGATCTGTTATCATGTCTTCTCAATCTGGAAATTATTAAAAAGCCCTAAATTTGTTTGCTTAATCATTACAACTAATACACTGTTTAACAAGGAAGGGTTTATTTTTAAAATGTCGTGACACAGAATGCTTTCAGGATGGAAATACACTTAAAAACAAAAATTAATTACTTTTTGTTTTTAATGTAAAGCTTTCCTTTAAGTGTAAGTCCCCTGTATGAAATCTAAGATCAAACCAGTATGCCACTGCAGGAAAATAATTATTATATATGTAAATAGACAAACCCAATGCTTAACTAGTTAAATGCATTTTCATCATCCCAATTACGAGGTCCATAAAACATCTGGGGAAGAATCATTGAAAAACCAAGAATTATTGTTATTTTGATACAGACTATAACAGGATCACAAATATGGCATTTTAGCTAATGCTACACCCAGAAATATATGCAGTAGCTAATGCTACAACTAATGCTTCCATACTAATGCTGCAGTTAAGCAATTATACAAACACAGGACAAGTGCCTCATGGTGACTGAGGACCAGCTACAAGTAGCACCGATTTTCCACTGCTTTAAAATGCAAATAAACCAAGAGAGCCAACACAGTGAAGCAGAACAGGAGACAATCAGGAAACACACTGGGAGAAATAAACCAGTGAGAAGTCCAGAGGAGAAGGGTGGTATTGCTGCAGTCCAGTTTTCTATTTCACGTTTACAACACAACAGACCACAGGTAACATTAAACTGAAGGGCCAAGCTCCATCACAAACAACACACTGTGTACTGCATTTTTAAAACTGTTACAGATCATTTTATAGGTTGTCCTGTCTGAACATCCGGCCTCAATGTCCTTTAATTATTATTTTTGTTTCCTCAAAGGGGTAGTGATAGTAGCTAACTGATAGAGTAATCTTAATGAAAGATTTTCCATTAGCAATTCCATAAAAGTTTATTTCAAGACAGGTTTAAAATCGAGTCAGACATATGTCCTGCAAAAAAATACCCAACACCTGCATTTGTTTTTTGACACAGAACCAGTCCTATTAAACTCACTGAGAATACACATCTACATTTACCAAAAGAGAACAATTTTTGCATAAACAAGCAGGGCTCTAAAATTTAATTTAAGGGGGACTTCAGGCCTAGAAGCCTTAAGCCCTTTATCATAAGGGTTGAAAGTTGGCATTTACTTTCTAGGACAAGTGAGGGGAAAAAACTCAGCCTCATTGGCTTTCAAACCACAAGGATGCCAAGTGTTTGCTTTTCAGTACCACAGCAGGTGCCCCAATCTTCTGACAAATTTGTGGCACCTGTCAAAAGGGAATATTTTCCATACTGTCAACCAAAAGTCACTTTCTAGATGACTGTCTCAAATTAACTACATAAAATTTACTCATGTATTCATGACTTTCAAAAATTAATGTCTATTCTGGAGTCACCTTTCTGTGATTAATGGATAAGTTAATTCACATGTAGCAATAAATATATAATTGGCCAGGAAATAGTTCTATGAATCCCAAATCCATGCATCCTCAGATCAAGTGTTTTACATCACGCTTCCAATTCTGAAAATGTCTTTGTGTTTCTGTTTCTCTGATATAGTATTGCTTTCAAGACCTGAAACTAGATATATTCACACATAATTTGACTTGTCTATACTATAGCTGGTGTTGAGTTCTGTTGAGTACTTGGGTTTGTATTTAAAAACACAGGATTTTCACTAACTTTTTGACTAACCCTCATATCTGGTGCTGATCTGGCACTGTTTAAGGTCTTATAATTAGCTGCAAACAAAGTAAATGCACTTCCAAGCAAACAGTTCTCAGAATCTACATTTGGGCACCTATATTTCAAAGAGACATTTAAATTAATATTTTATCCAGTTATACATTTCATAAAATTTCTTCAGTTGTGAATCTAATCCAAAAATCTTTAAAAAACCAATAAATTCTATTTTCTTCCACCCCAGCAGACACTCAGTTCAAGCTGTAGGATACACGTTTTGTACTGTCCTACTCATGACTTAGAACAATCCAGGGAAATTTCAACTGAGGTTACAACCAAAAATTAAGAGAGTAAAAGAGAACTATATAAGCTACTGAAAGCCTAGGGTGTTCATTTGGTGAGGTTCTTCATCTGAAACACACTGCCAATATTCTAAAACTTTCCACAAGTAATTAATAGAAAAAAAAAATCTCAGCTGCCATGCAGGTTGGAGTTAAAGATGATGAAGTGCCTTATTATCTGAAATGTGTCACTAATAAATAACTAAATAGTTCCCAAACCCAGACAGGATAATGGCAACTCTTAGCACCTAAGTGTATAAAAAAATAAAAAAGCCTGCAACGTTGAGGCAAAATAAAGTTTTAAACAAGCTACACAGAGAAAACATCTAGATCTGGTTTTCTTGCTCCATTGTTCTTGTCAAAGGCTTGAGAAAATTTATTACTTCCTCCTGCTGCTTGCACCACTGAGAAATCTTCCAGAACACAAGTCTCTTAAATCCCTGGCTACAAACAGATGCACACTTGGGTGAATCACATGAAAATGCAAATACCTCTGTTTGGGGACAGGAAAGGCTTCACCCAAACATTTATTTTTCTTTAATAAATGCCCTTCCAAAATGGCTCTAAAAAGTATGTTTGTGCTTCTCTGTTAATTATAATATATATGGGAGGAAGGCTTGGAAATTGGTAGCAAGCATTTCTGCATGTTTTGTACATCAGAAATACAATAATGCCACGAATTTTCATCTGTAGTTTCACTGCAGAATTCCTCAGATTTCTAGAGGAGAAAAAATGGTTTAATTCCTCTGCTAGACAATATACTGCCACATGTCTAGTATGGTAAACAATAAACATTTTTCAGGATTTTGAATTAAATGACAGAAGATTTATTTTTAAAGGCATGAGAACAAAACTCTGCTGCAACTCTCTTTTTATTTTAGAATAATCTGAGAACCTGAATATACCATTTTAGCATAAAAGACAAGTGGAAAATCTTCTTCCAAAAGGGAAAATGCCACCATACCACCACCCCACCCTACCACCTACAGGCCTATTTCAGATCTTTTTTTTCTATATACAACAAAACAATAATCATGATGATCAAACCGATCTTCCAATGCAGAACATAGTTTGCTATTAGATAAAGTGCTGCTGAAATGAAGAGACTTGTATTTCATATAAGTAGTATTTAAAATCTTCACTTTACAGCTATTCCACTGGAAAATGCTGGAGGGAGCAAGATAACCTTCAACAGGCAAGTACTCCCACACACTGTCTCCACATAAAAATCCTGAGGCTGTCATCCACCAGCTGCCCAGAGACATTAGCTAAAAACTAAAGCCTTGTGTCACAGCCAAGTGAACTTGTCTTTAGATCAGCATGAAGATTTACTGGCACTTAGAACAGGATACACCAACGTCACGGTGAAAAGTGTCTGACGCAAGTATCTGAGATATTTGAGCCCTATCAGCTCCTCCCACCTGAACTGCCTCCTCTTGTCCAAGTCAGCCACTGCACAGTTCAACAGCCAGGACTTACTGTGAGATGTGAGTTATTGGGGTCAGCAGTGTCTCACCCTCCAGGTCAAGCTCATCGGCAAAGCTGCTGGTCCTGATGAAGGGTCCTGTGTTCACATCTAGAAATGCTGGGCTCTTTTTTACTGTGGAAAAAACATGCAGATAGCAGTTCAAGCAACAGCATTTGGCTGCCACTCATTTGGACCTCTGAAATACTGTACATGTTAAAAGAATACTGAAAAGAAAAGTTGCTACAAAAATTGCACATAGCACAGAGTTCACAAAAAGAAAAATTTTAACTCTTCCTCTGCCTAAAGCATTTAAACTTCTGGTGAAGATTAAAACTAATATTTTATTCCTTTTTTTGTTGTTGTTGTTATTTATACTCCTGATACACTAGAATGTTCAGAATTATTATGGCAGAGGGCTCCATGCATTATTTAGAGAAAATTTTCTGGTTCCCTCTCACGTTAAGGCACTAGGCCACCTCATCTTTAGGCTCAGAATCGGAACAGGTGGCAAGATCTCCAGTTCATCACAGATGAGGTTCTTACTGGGGAGGTTGATTCACAAAATTTCAGATACTGAAAGTTTTACTGGAAGTTACCTGCAGATCATCAGTTTTACATAGCCAAGAAATCAGGGAGAGTGTCACAGTTTTCATTTTTAAACTCAGGCTCTGAAATTCTGTCACATACTAACATTAAGAACACCAAGTGCTTTTTCCAGCTTGGCCCTAACATTTGTTAGAGAAGCCACAACATTTGTATATAAATAAAACCACTGGTGTGGTTCACATGACTGTAAATGAATTTACAGAAAACAAAACTTGGTAATATTCCATATAAATCATAGGTAATTGTGACAAGTCCACAGAAACCTTTGTCCGTCCAAGTGGCTGGAATAGCCAGTAAAACAATTATAATGTAGTAATTTATGAAAACTATCAAATAAAATATTTTATAATATATCAGTAAATAATGCCCTGCTAAAAAGCCACACAAAACCTAAAGGAATACAACAGAAATAGATAACTTAAATGTAGCTGATGTTTTCTGGGAATAGAAGTGAGATTATCAGGAAAAAATTATTTTATTTTAATGCAACCACTTTACTCAGGTAATTGGGTATTTTCATATGGCAGAAATGGATTTGAATTAAGAAAAATAAAAAAACAGAAGAGAAAGTATTATTTAATCATTAAGAACATGGCTGTCCAAAACTACAAAAGGAAAGTCTTTGTACTCCAGAAGTTATAATAGGAAAGGATGACCTCTGAAATCAAAGTTTAAAATAAACAAACAAATAAACAAATAAGAGAACTGCTAGGAGATACATTCATTACAAGCAGAAGCCACTTGTAGCACTTTAAAATTAAAATTTTGTACTATGTTTTAGCAAGCATTAATCTCTATTTTTGCTGTTAGTATCATACTAACATTAGAGTATCATGCTATTTAATCACTTTGCTGCAGCCATCGTTCAAAAAAAAAGGGCTGTGAAACCAGCAAAATAATTCCAGATAGAGATGTGCAGTGAAATGTCTTTTAGACAGACTTCTTTGGGCTTTCACTGAAATAATTTTCACTGTTTTCATTTCTACAAGACATAAATGAAACTTTCCCAGTTTCTAGCAAATAAGGATTCACAGATGTTTTTGTTTTCCTGATGGCAAGTGATAAAAACTGCTGAACCTGCAGCCATGTAAAGGGTTTGCTGAACACTCACTAGACTGTGCTCATGAGAGACACAGCACACTCCATGCACAGGTGGATCTGCAGACATCCTTGGATCACTCACACCTATTGCTTTTCAGTTTCATGGGAGGGAAAAGAAGGACTGGCACAGTGCAAAAAGAACCAGAAGTCAGTACTGGGCCTCAGACTATTTGAAAGAATTCTTGTGTGAGTACACAGACAGCAGGAGCTGATTAGTATGAGGCAAATGTATCTCCTTCCCCCTGTTTTAAAAATTTCAAAGATCATCATAACTAAGAAAAGAGCATGGCCTTAATGAGAGTTTCTCTGCTTCAAAGTGCCTTGAAACAGGGCTTAAGCAGAACACCAGGGAGCTCGTTTTTTTACTTATAAAAACAAATTCATAGCCATTAGACTTTGGATAAGTATTTCTTAGAAAGCAGTGTTAAAAAATACTAAAAAAAGATACAATTTCTAAATATGAAGGCTAAACAGAAAAACCCCTGACACTTTAGACACTAGTTTTCAATAGATAACAGTGGGTGAATTCACACATTTCAATTTGCAACCTGAACAACCTCCAAACTCAAAATTCTACTGAAACACTTAGTTTTAGAAACCAGCTTTATATTTTTTGTGCCACAGCAGACAGCTCCAGACAGAACTAAGATTTAGTAATTAACAAAGGTGATGAAATATGATGGAACAGTGCTTAATTATTATGAGCTTTACCTGGAGAGGAAGGAGCGCTGGAAGACTGCTGGTCTGTGGAAAAGGATGGCCAGGAGCGCTGACAATCTGAGTCAGAGTGAAGATGCACATGAAACAGAGATGGAAGAGGAGAAAAAAAAAACAACAAAAAAGAAAGAAGGTCCAGACAGACAGCTGAGGAGATGCAGACATACCTAAAATTTATTATGTTCTACCTGACACAAAATGAAAAATACTGTGGAAAATAGTGTATGAAACTGTACAAGAGTGCATTACATGCTGGCAGAATGTTCAGTTGCCACTGTGGAGGAGTCATTGCTTCTCCAAGCCCATTTTCCATGGCAATGCCAACTGCTGCAAGATATTCCTCCCTACAGGCCAGTCTCTGTTTGCCTCTTTCCTCCAAACTTCAGGGCTTCTCAAGTCTTTCTCTTTCCTAGCTGTCCAAATTCCCATGGGTCAGACTCCTCTTGCTCTGGTTCACCCTGCTCACAAAGCAGGTTTCAGTGCCAGGTGAACGGGGCAGTTTTGACATCATGTTTGCAGCTTCCAAACACATCCCATAAAAAGTTTTTGAAGCTGCCCACTTCAACCATGTAAAACAAGTGCCTGCCTCAAGCTGAATTTCTTGGGGAAATGTTTCAGGCAGGCAAGAGGAATCAATGATGAGAAAGAGTCTCAGCAAAAAACAATCTTTACCTTATGTTTAGTTCTTTTGAACATTATATGCTGTTAATAACTACCTCATTAAGAACTGCCTGTGAATTCATACACTTGGACAGACTGATATTTTTCAGGAATGGTGCCTTATTTTTATGCAACGAGAAAAGCTCAAAATAAAACATGTATTGAAGTAAAAAAAAAAAAAAAAAAAAAACCAAACAGAAAAAACCCCTCGTTTTGCAAGTGTTCTCTCAGTGCTACACACATGTTCCAGCTGGGACACGGTTAATTTTAGCAGTAGCCAGGATAGGCCATGGCTCCTTTGGTCTTTGCTGAATTGATGATACCATGAGAAAGAAAGGAGGGAGAAAAAGCTGGAAATCTCTGGTTACACAAAAATAATGGCAGGGAAGCAAGATGAGAGATCCAAGAGTGTGAAGACTGAAGAATTAAGTGGGCAGCCCAAAAATTTACTGAATGTGAGAAAGCATCACATGGATATGTTACTACAGCCTTTCTGAAGATCAAACTGAAGTTGAATTAGTATCCTTTATCCTTGTACTGCCTAGTTTCTTCCTTCTGAGCTTTTGACTTGGCAGCTCCAGTTTTCTGAGTAGGTAATCTTTTTCACAGTAAGTAAAATACCACTCTGTCTTTGAGCTGCTGTGAGAATAGTGTTAGTCCCAGGGTCTACTGTGCTCTGGCTGCCTGGCTGGGACATAGAAACTGAACCTATGAAGGCTGGTAAAGCTCTGATATTTCCCCAAGATGAAGGAATTTCACATAAAACAAGTGATTTGTTTGGTGGATCTCACTGCCCTCCTGATCTTGTTCCACCATGTCCATCCCCAGCAGAGATGCCCCTCTTGGAATGATGGAAACTGGAAAAATCAAGGATTGATTGGGGGAGCCAAGGAGCTTCAGTCTGGTTTTGCTGTTTTAACACCTTAATTTCACCTGTGTCCCATGTAGGTTCAGGGGTGAAAGTGAATCTTGCCATTTCAGTCAATTTAATCCGAGCCTGAGCATCCTTGCACTCGATCACTGGAAGGAAGCCTCTGTTGTCTGTAGTGGTTTCAGAGCAGAAAACTTACAGGTGGCTCACAGCACTCTCACTAAATCACAGAGGTCTTTTGCCCCAACCTGGCTCTAATCCTACTGTCTTTGGGGAACACTCAGCTGGTAAGAAAGTGCCTAAGCAAGCACATTAGAAACACCACAAGTCTGCATGGCTGCTTAAGTGATCACAGAATCCAGACAAACAGTAAAATAAATTATTTAATTTATGGGTCCCCATCTGTTCACAAATATCTACAGCACATTTTTACAGGAACAGATGCATGTACTTCAGAATGCACAACACTGGGGGGGGGTCAAATCTGAAAGTTTTCTCCCATCCTAATGTAGTTATTTAGAAATGAATTCACATCATATCCTTAGATAACTACTGGATGAATTAGATTTTATTTATTAGAAATCATATTTTTCTCTTGGTTGTATATATGAGCCATTTTTCTCAAGTATAAAAATCCATTAGAGATCATCTACTTATACAAATGAGTGCTCACGTTTCTCCTTGTAGTGAGACTAGGTGCAGTTGTGATTACAAGTGTGAGAATGTACATTTTATATCTGTCTAGATCTCCTTGGCTGCAAAAGATTTCTTAGAAATTATATGGCACTAGACACACATGAAAAACACTGCAAACATTATGCTGTCAAAAGCTGGCATGCCACAAATAGAAGTATTTTCCTCAACTTACCAAGCAATTTTAACATTCCTGTTTGTCCTGTATACTTGTAACAGTTTATAGAGGAGAACACAGATAAAAAAGAAAAGAGATAAGTGTCAGAAGAAATTAGAGAAAAACCTTTTACTGAAAGCTACAGAGCTGATTTTTGAAATGGCAGCAGTAGGCTGCCATCAAATAATACTGTCCTTAATAATCTCAGAAGCTTAGTGGTAAAAGGTGGGACTTTAAGCATTTGTAAGGTTCTGTCATTTGATTGTTTTGAAGAAAGGTGTCTGTACTCAAATTTTGAGACACACACTTAGCTCAATACTTGTCCACCTTTTAGCAGCTATGTCATTTCTACCACCAGATGCAATTTGCAACCATTCCTTAGCAGAGGCCAAGAAAGAGTGGAAAAGCATGGATGATGCAGAAAAACACAACAAAGCACACCAAAATAGCACACAGAATGCAAGACTGTCTGCTTGAACTAAAATATGCCCAGTGGCAGCCCATGTTGCTGTCTTAGTTTAAAGCCCATTAAATTTATTCCTGTCAGCCAAATTTTTGAAGAGAAAAAACAGAAGTACTTAAGGTATCTATAATAAAAAACACCTTAAAAATTAAACCTTGCTCTTGTTGTCAAAATTTGAACAATACATTAAAAAATTTCCAATCAAAGTACATTTGTAAAAATGCCACATTGTAAATTCTGAGTTATTTTGGGAGTTCAGTACATCAAAAGCAAATATAAATAAGCTATTAATCATAAGGTGATTCTAATGTCCTCTCTTTCCTCATACTGTACCATTTTGTACAGTGACATTTAATACAGATGGATCCACATTTATCTTAAGTACTTCTGCTTTCAAAACTTGATTCTCAGCCTACTGCACTGAGCAGATGGCATGAGCACATGATGGTTTCATGTAACAGACTATGTTTGGTGCAGCCAAGGCACACCAATCCTTTTTGGTTCAGGTACAAGCACAATAATAATACATCCTGGGTAAATTTCACATGGAAAAGCTGACAGCTAATCCCTGTAAATTCAATCAATTGCAGAATTCCAACTGCAAAATGTATGCACCAACCTAAGAGTCACTAGCTCTTCCAACAGGCAGAAATGAGAGATGTTTTTATTTGTCTGCAGTGGAGCATCCTCATTAAAACAGTGGTTAAATCTCACCCACACAAGCCAGCAACCAAAGGCAAAAAAGCAAAGAATTCTCGCTTTAGGATGACAAGAGCTTGTTCTCTCCTTCTTTAATACAGACACTAAAAAGGGTCTGTATGCAAATCTAATCGTAGAACTCATCACAGTTACTGGCATTTTATAATGGAGCATCTTACCAGAATTTTCAAATGGTTCAAAACTGAAATCAGGTTTCCTGTCCTCTGCCACGTGGTCATAAGTGATATGTGGTATAGCCAACATCCTGTCTGGAGAAGAAGGCCCATTGTCCTTGTCTAACTTAAATTTCTTCTTTTTAACCTAAAAAAGCACACATAAATTAAATTACCCAAACCAAGTCATATGGAGATGTCTCTTCAGTGATGTCTTTAATAATGACACAGTCCCCAATGAGCTATAACCAATTAAGAGTGCCTGAATTACATTTTCATGATCCTACACTGTGTTTCTCATTATGCTGCCCCCTCATCCTGCCAAAACTGGCTAATCACTAGATTTCTGCACATTGTCATTTCCAAATCCCTTGCCCACAGTAAAAAAAGAAAATCTGCTAGTTATGCAGCAGCTTATATAAATCAAACTATTCCAGAATGTTTTATCATTTTATGGATGCCATAAATCACACCTTCTGCACAAAGCCAATGGATGTATTGCTACTGAACTCAGATGAACCTTGGAGATACAAGTGAAGATTTTTGTGCAACATCCTCTCCTTCTAGCTTGAGACTGCTGTGCAATACTCTTATAATACAGAGGATGGTGTACTACATAATCTGAAGATCCTGACAAAGGTGTTTTGTTACTGCATATAAAACAAAAAAATCTGAATTTATGGAATCTGTTGATATGACAATTATTACTGTATGTAGGCACAAGAAGTCCTTAGCAAGAAGGCTTAGAAAATCATAAAATCAATAGTTGAGAGAAACAGAAGTTTTGTTGGGTTTGTTTGTTTTAATCAATTAAAAGCTACTATTTTACAAATGGTGATTTTTTTTCTATCTGTCCTTATAGTTTCCAAACAACAATGGTAAGTAACTGATGGATGTGTCTGAGTCATTATTACTCATTTCCAAACCCTTACATCAGTCAAAAACGTCAAGCTTGGGGAAACTCTGCAAATCAATTTCTTGTTTATAATGTTTGTATACTGAAACTGTCAAAAGTGAAATGTAGATCAAAATTTGAAACCAAGTAATCATCTGTAAAACAAGTATACCAAATAATCTCTAGAGAGGACAAAAACTCAATAGAATTTAATTTTTTAAATTACTATAATGTGAAACAATTATTGATACCATCACCGATTTCTTTGGTTTTGGACTGGGTGACAGCAAATGATAATTCCTGGCAGGTTTTCGAATGTATATTTTCCATGTAGAAGAGTCTGGGTTTTCTGCAGCGTAGCATCTCCATGCAGTCTGGAACAAATGTTTTAAGCAACAGAATAATTAATCAATGAGATTAGTGGCTCACTGTACAGCCCAGTAACTTCCAAGAAGCATGTCAGTCATTCTTTATTTAATTATATTCTTGAATTTGCCCTCTGGAAACAAACTCAGCATGGTTTAGAACCCTTATTTAGTAAATAGAAACCACATAGTTAGAACTGGGAAACCACACAGAAAGATCAGTCTTTTCAAGTGCAACTTTTATTCTCAGTAGCAACAAACAAATAATGAGAGAAAACTCTAGACTAGACTCAAAAAAAGGTCCAAATTTCATGTTCTGTCCCAGTTTCCTACCTGACTTTAGGCATTTTGGCTATTGCATCCTATCTTACAGGCCCCAACTCAGAAAAAGACAAAAATTATTCTTTCATGCCTCACAAAAATACTATCAGAAAAAAAAGGAATTCTGATGTGGTCAGTAGGGCTATATTCATATGAAGAAATGAAACTGAGGGCACAACAGAATAGTACCAGTGGTTAACCAGGAGCCCAAACCCAAACCCAATCTTCCCCCTTGCCAACCACCAATGATTAAAGTTCTGTGTTCTAATGGAAAAGGGAGGAAAAGCAGAGCTAGGAAACAAGACCAACAAGAAAACATTACTGCATTCTCTCTTAACTGTGTAAATATCAGAATTAATTAATAATAAGTCTCCAAATTAAAAAGGCAGATCCTCACTTACTACATGAAGAAAGGACACACTTATACACAAACAATCTAAAGCAGGGAAGGCCAGAAAACCCTACATGAAAGAAACAAAGCAAGGCAGAATGAGAGAGGAAAATGTACAGCAGTTGGAAAGGAAAAGAGGATCACCATATAAACCCCTCCATGATTAACAGAATATTGGAAGAAACAAATGACCTCTAGAAGAAACCAAGAAGGAATACAATGAAAGAAAATTCATCTGGACTGTTCTCTTGTCTTGTACCTATTTTGTAAACTTATTGGCTTAAGAGCAATCTTTTTATAACTCATTTGTAGAGCACTTCCTGAATTGGGCTTTCAGAAGTCTGGGACTACTAGTAAATCATGATTAAAACCATTAAGAACAGGTACTCAGCAAACCCATTGTCTATCCTCTACTCCTCCTTAACTTTTCTGATGGATCCAAGCACAACATTCTGGACATGCAGTCTCAGGCTTCCCAATAATTTGGTGTTCATTTCCCAAAAGAATCAATGGGAACATTAAAAAAAATCCATTCTTTACAAAACCGTACCACATGAGTCTCAAGATTTTTAGATAATCTCTGGCTATAACCAGGGTCTTTGTCACATTAACTCTGGGACTGTTTAGTTTCAAGCATAAACTTTACAGTTAGCTACTGTTTCCATAAAGATCCTGACCTGGAAACCCACATTCACTCATGAAGCTAGAGAAGTAAGTCATATGAGAATGAAAAAATTATATGGTGTATATCAAGTTTTCTTTTAAATTTGATCTCTGTGCTTCTGAAGCCACGTGCAGGTACTGAGTAGAGGGAGAAAAGCTGGAAAAAGCTAGAATGAAACCATGTAAATACTTCTCCAGGGTGCAATGCTGGCTCCAATGCATTAAAGGACAAAATCTCCTTAACCATACTGATACTGAACTGCAATTGCATTTATAACAGGGGGATCAATATTTTCCTGCCTGTCAGTTATCCGGCATATCCTGATAATAGTGATTTCACAGAATCCCAGAGGTTACCAGCCACCTACTCTAGAGCTGACAAGTCCAACCTATTTAAGATTCTGACTTATTTCTCCTAAATCTGAGATTTTTAAGAATTCAGTTGTCCCAGCTGAAGCATATTTGACATTTGTCTTTACAAGCAACAATGTATTTTTTAAATATTCTATTTAACAACTCTATATGAAGTCTCCTCTTTGTTTTTTCATTACTACAAGCATTTGATAACATTTTTCCCAGGTAAACTGTTTAGTAATTACAGGATAACTTTCAGTTTTGATTTTAACCAGCTCAATTAAAGAGTTTACACTGATTTGGGAGTGTACTTTTCTGCTCATTAGTTAACATTAAAGACTGGCTTTCCAAAATGTGTGTCTGTAACTCCTGTACAGTTTTAATGGGAATCAGGGAGGGGAAAACTGCCAACAGCTTGGGGAAAAAAAAAACCTAACAAAAAACCAAAAAAAGCCAATAAAAAACCTACTATAAATGGAAAGAAATGACAGCATGCAATATGCAAGAACTCAGTACCTGTATGAGTGAGGCAGCAGCTGGAATCTGACGGTTGAAATGCTTCTGTCTTTGTTTCTGTTGTACCTTTAGGGCAAAGCCTGAACCAAGAATTCCCTGTGGAAAGAGAAAGAAAACTTTTTTTTTTCTTCTTTTTTTTTTTTTTTGTAAGAGTGGAGGGAAAGAGCCACACATAAAATTGCCAAATTATGTTGTGTAAATGAACTTCTATTCAGCATCATAAAACCCAAGTAATTATTTAGAGGAAATGACTTAATACAGTGAAATTTTCAGTCTCAATTATATTACTTGCTGAAGCAAACTGTGAATGCTATCATGCCCTGATGCAAAGCCTGCTGGACTCAGACCTGAAAAAGGAAAAAGAAATGATATTTCATACCCTCTAAAAGTCTCACAAAGGCTTGTGTAGGGGAATGACAGAATAAGGGGAAAAAAATCAGCCAGATGGGCTTAACTACATTTTTATGAGAAATAAAGCTTTGGCAGGGCATGATGTAAGCCTCTAGACCTTTTAACTGTGGTATGGTAATTTCTATTTCCATATCTGAACTCATGGTGAGAGTGAGGAAAGAGAATGAAGAAGAGAAAAAGACATATTTCAAAATGGTCAACTGAGTTGAACACAAAGCCATCTAATTCACAGTCAGGACATGGATTAATGGCACTGGATAGTGTGAAACCTGAACTAGACTCCAAATGTAGTATAGGTATGAAGTCCAAATTAAAGTAAAGAGCAAGCCATTTATGTGGTCATTTGCACAGGTATAGGCATATTTAATACAAGTTTAGTAACAGGTGAAAATGAAATATTTTATAAATCAGCTTACATGATTACACCTACTCAAGGAAAGCACAATTCTTTTCTATGCATAGTAGAAGGCATCAGAGCAGCCAGGGATCTTGGCTTAACCTCTAAGAACTCTATTAATCATTAAATATTTTGAAAGGAACATGAAATGCCCTTCCTATTATGTTCATTTAGTAAAGATCAAAGAGATGATGATGCTCAAACACCACATATTTGGGAAATGAGGGATCATTGCCTCATCCAGAACCCATACCAGTTGCATTTAGCCACTACAATCACTTTTGACTATGATCTCAGCCAGATCCTCTTACTTAAAACACCAACAAGAAAGCCTGCAAGAGAGCTCCAAACCCTGAATTCCCCCTTGGGCCAACTCACAGGAGCAGCTTCATTCAGTAAGGAAAATCCCACTAATAAAGTGGTGCTTGGTGTTGTTCTACTTCAACAAAGATTAGGGAAACCTGACAGGTAAACATTAAACATGGCTGTGAAGGCACGGCTGCTACACAATCATTTATAAAACATTTTTGTGGCATTTTAGACTGATTTAAAAAAAAAAATCAACCAAAACAAAACCCAAACAAAACAAACACCCCACCATTTTTCAGTCAAAACAGCAGCTTTTGGCATTTCCCATACCAATCATTTCACTTATCTGATTCTTCTTCTAAAATAAAAGTGGAAGAGATTAGAATGAGGAGGGGAGGAAACATATGCTTTAAAGGCAAACTGATGCTGGGGAATTTAAAGAAATTAATTATCCTCCTCTGTAAAAAGTAATGTACCTTTAAAGTAGGCAACTAAATTTAAAAGGTCACTGGAGTTTTATCAGCTACTATTTCATGCTGTGAGGAACTTCTGTGATGGTACTGGAAAAAAAATATTATCTGTTCTGTACCATCCCCACCACCTCCTCATTAGAACCACACAAACATCTGCTAACACAACTGCTTGTGTCCCTGAACGGAAAAAATAAACACGTAAACAGAATGCTTCAGGTGGCACAAACATTTCAGCACAATTCAGGAGTATTACTAAACTGTAGAAAACATACCCTTAACTACACCTAGCACTGAATATTTGGGTTTTCAAACTGCAAAGTTTAGCTGATTTTGAATTTAGGCTTGGTGTTCAAGTGCCTTATTTCTTGTTTAAAAGCACTCAAGAACCTGTTGTCAGTGCAAACCAAGTGCCATAACAGCTTTAAGAGGTCAGCTCTAGGTCACTTTGGAAAACAGGACTTTGGCCATGGACAAATATTAATTTTGTGAAGAGCTGCAGCAGTGTCTCTGGCTGCTGATTGCTGTCTTTTTGCCAGCGACATCTTTTTGGAAGCTTTTCTAGAAGAAGGTACATGAGAATTCTCCAGTTCACCTTGGACCTAATCAGTTGAGTAAACTAAGAGTGAATGCCTTAAAAAACCCAAAACATTGCTAAGTCATCACTAAGAAGTAACTAGAAATAATTTCCTTCACACCTCTGAGACAGGCTGGGAAAATTACTTGGAATTAAACATCTCTTTCTCAAATACAAATCCTTCTCAAATCTAGTGTTGCGTACAAAAACCACTGCATGCTTATTTAGCTACTTCTAGAAGCTCCTTTCTTTCTACAAGCTACACAGATTTCAGCTACAATACAGAAACTTAATAAAAAGCTTACACAACACCAGGTTAAATGAAAGGTTAAAGAATCAGTAACAAAAGTTCCCTCTGATAACCAATGAATCAACATTAAATTGTCACAAAAGTACAAGATAACCTACCGCAGGCAGTGCAAAAAATGAGATTGCAAACACTGAAAAACAAGATGCAATTGTCTTGCCTATCCAAGTCTGTGGCACTTTATCTCCATAGCCAATAGTTGTAACAGTCACCTGCAAAGAGAAATAAAAAGGGCATTACATCAAGTATTAATGCGCCACTTCGGGCTTGTTGTTCTCTCTTCCTTTTTTATTTATTTCAAATAAGCATCAGCTGCATTCCTAACTCTCCTACTGTCGAACTGTGTGACACTAATAAAGGTTAAATATTCCTTCCAGGTTTGCTTCCCCACCTAAAACTGAGTGGAAAAACACACAGGAAACTGAATTACAGTAAAACACACATTAAAAATCCTGCAAAGTAAAACCATTAATTTAATTCTTCGTGGCTGAGGGAACTGTACAGCATCTAAAGTTACTGGGCTAGGGGCTGCCTGCCCACGTCACGCACTTTCCCTAGGGAAAGGCTGCCAACAGTTCTGAGCTGGTGGTTTGGTTTGTGGGCAGGAGATGTTTGCTGAGAACGGTGCAGGACTGCTGCATGGAAAGAGCACACACACTGTAACCAGGCACTGTGACTGCGGCCACGCATGAACCTTTCTAGAGATAACATTGGTATAAACAGCAAGAGAAACTGAAAATTTTCCATGTAGTAAAGACCCTGAAAACAGTCTAATGAATCACCAAGTCATATAAAACACAGGAGAGCAGGAACAGATAATTTAAAGCACACATGCAGGAAACATCTGCTGAGTTTGCCTTTCAGAACACTGAAATAAAGATTACCACCACAGTGATATAGCATCATAAGGCTTAATAAGTCATTATTTGCATGAGCTCAAGGAAAGAATGTATTTGTTTGAATTAGAAGGATACATTTGGCATCTGAGAGCAATTTAAATTCACCTATGTCACCAGCTATTTCTGAATTTGTAAATTAGAGAGATTTTTTATCTGTGACTTCGAGGAAGGCTAACCAAATCAGAGCATGGGAAACCACACAGAGCCCTCAAGCAGCTGAGGGACAGCTCAGCTGGTGGCTGCTCAGACTCTCTTCTGACACTTCAGAAGTGTCTGGCTTCAGCTGCCCAGGACACAGATGTTGGTCCCACAGTCACACACACAGGCCATCCCACCTTGTCCTGAACTTGTCCTCCCACTAAGCAAAGTCATTGTGTTCCAGTCAAACACACAACAAAAGGGACAGCTTGAGGTGGTGATGCTTGTTGCAACCTTCTTTACAGTTGCTGATACTCAAAACATTCAAGTATTAGCTTTAAATTTTTAATACAAGTTTTTTTAATGTGGCCTTTTTCCAAAACTGTTTCACACCCCACAGAAGCATTTGAAGGGTTAGTTAACCACCCAAGCACCTTCAGCTGAAATTGTCATTTAAATTCCACCTTAATTCAGGACCTGATGAGGGACAGAAGGATAATGGTATCTCCCTACCTACATAGGAAAGTGGCTTGAAAAAAAAATCCTAAAGCCTAATTACAATTTCACTTTCAAATGTATGGAATAAACAAAGAAATATAATTATGGGGAAACTTATGGCTTCCAATGCCTTTTTACAGAGAAGATTACGAGAGAAAATAATGGCTTATGCCTCTGTTTTTGAAAAAAATTATAAATCCTTGTAAGTGAAGAATATTAACAACTACTTTTTGTTACAGTCTTAAAATCATGTTGAAATACACACATTAACTAAAAATGTGAAAAGAAATAGCTGCTTCTGAGCTGACCAAAGTATAACTGAAGAATTAATATGCATCTCTTTCCCACCATATCCTTGCCCCTTCCTTCTGAATTGATTTATCTAAATCATCAGTAACACACATACAAAAAAAAAAATTCCTATGATGGTTGTCTAAATCATTTTAAATGTTAAAAAAAACATTTTGGAAATTGGGTTGGAAATCGAAGTGTGCAGTTAATTTTTTCCTCTGCCCTCATAACTCTAAACCATCTACTAATGCACTCTATTCTGAAATGACATTTTCTTTTTTCCCCAAAATATATGCTGTTGAAACATTACATGTCAACTTTCTGCCCTAAGTCATTCTTTACATCTGGATTAAAACTCCCTAAAGAGCACAATACTAATTTTACAGTTGTAAAAGAGGATATTATAATGGAAATACTGACTCAACTCTAGCATAGTACTCTAGCATAGTAAACATGTTGGCATAATGAAATTAAATTGATACAAGAGCTCACACATTGAATTTCATTGAAAAGCATCCTGTAAAACAATTTCTCTCTTTAGGAACAAAATCATATTTATCCATTGACTATTTTAGAACTTTGATCTGATGAACATCACCACAGATTTAGGCATTAAGACTAATGTTGTTCTTATTAAATATGCATCAAAAGTCTGAAGGGGGAATATGAAACAAAACCCCACCCAGAAAGAAAAAATGGTAATGTTCATCAGCACTGAGTAGGGAAAGGATTTTATTTTAGGTTCTATCAGGCTAAACTGAGCACAGGGAACTAATCAGGTAAATAAGGATGTTCTGTCTATGAAATCCTTGCTGTGTACCTGGGAAAGTCTCTGACAGGTTCAGTGAGAACATTTATCTTTATCATTTTTAAGTGTCTGATTTTTAAATTTTATTTTTAATGTTTTCCTGATTTTATTGGTCTTTATACTAGGTCTTTAAAACTGTCAGTCTGGACATGATGGACAATATAAGTGGACTAACTTTGAATACTGGCACTGGGGAACTGAAAGATGCACAACATTACATTTATTTTACTTGCTAACACTAAACCTGTTTCTGAAAGATGTACAGATATCCTGTCACTGGCAGAATTTATACAGCTTGCATTGCATTTAAAAGCAGCAACAATACAGACAACTCTTTATGCCATAAGGTAACCTCAGGTTTCTTCACGAAGCCCATAACTGACATGGCAAATAACTACAGCCCAGAGTTCCCACGGAAATTCAGGAAGACAATTTAAATATGAAAATGGAAAAGCAATATAGACTAATAAATAACAACAATGACAATGAAGAACATTTAATTACAAGTTATGCACCCTAGGGGTGTGCCTACAGTCAGCAAAGCACATCAATATGGAAGTACCCAACTCCAGATGCACTTTAGTTGTGGTAACACAGACCTCTCTGGTTTACTTCAGCTATACATTCAGTTATATATTCTATTACTGCTGCCCAAAGAACTTGTTTTGCACTGTACACACAGACTGAGATAAAAAAGCTCAGTGCTGGAGAGCAAGAAAAGGGGTGTGAAAACACTGTCAAGGACTTTTTGAAGCATTCTCTACTATGTAAGGTAAGTACACTTTCAGAGAAGAGAGATCACTCATTTATGATGGTGTCTGAAACAGGAGCTGTGAATTATCCTCTTCTGCAGGTTCAGCTCGAAACAGGTTTTCATTCACCAGAATTTGTGCTGCTTAAGCAATTCAGAAAATTCTGGCTAAACATAACTGAAACTTTCAAGATCTAACACTTGAGATGGTTTTTGTATGAGTTTGAGACCTTTATTTGGGAGAATCTTTTTGACTTTCCAGCTCTTCCTAGAATCACAGAATGGTTTGGGTTGGAAGAAACCTTAAAGACCACCTAAGTTCCAACCCCCTGAGATGGGCAGGGACACCTTCCACAAGACCAGATTGCTCATAGCCCCATCCAACCTGGCCTTGAACACTGCCAGGGATGGGACATCCACAGCTTCTGTGGGCTAACTTCTTCTCTGTCCTAACTTTACAGGGCTTTTTCCTAGCAGAAAGGATGAAGAATATTACACTGTCAAGAAATCAAAAATGGATGGACCTGAATCCGTCGCAGTTTTGTTCTGTTAAATCTTTTTAGCAGTTAGTGGAAGTGTGTTAGAGCAGAATAAGGACACCTAATTCCACATTTAATATTAAAGAAATTACATTATGTGTCCATTGAATGCAGTCTCACACTTCATGTGGCATGCTGCAACACAATAGAAGCTATAACAGAGAAAAAATATTATCATAATTAAATGTATTGATTAAATAAGTTTATTGTAATTAGGAAGACAAAATAACTGGCATGCCTATTAACTGAACAATAATTCCCTGAAAGGAGAATATTTCAATATCCTGACAGATCGTGTTGCTTCTATGGGAGGTTTTACTGTATTTTCAGTAAGCCAATCTGGTCTGTCACATACTCAGTTTTTAATGGCAACGCCAATGACAGCACGTGCTTTTAAATGCAGCTACATCTGCCACTGTTAATTACTGAGTCATCTGACCACTGTAGTGGAAAACAAAAATGCCATAATGACATGAAAGCATTGAAAAAAGCTACTTGACAGAAAGCCACTTTCTTGTGCTACACAGTAAGTCTTCTGGTCCTAAGAAAGCCTGTATTTAACCATGGCAGACAGCAAGAAGAAAGAATTCTACAGCAGATCATAGCAGCAAAACAATACAACAAAACAAAACCTGTTGTATTCAAAAAGGGCTACATATGCATTTCGGCACCAGCAGACCTGCAGTGGATTTGCTCATCAACAGATCCTTCCTTTCTGAAACAGCAAGTGATAGTTTGTAAAGAGCGAACTCTATAAGCACACAAACACACAGGTTTATTAAAAATATTTCTTAATATATATTCTTAAATACATATATGTATTTTATTAGTGAAATGGAGGTGTTAGTCCTATCACCCCTATACAGAAGACCTTTTAGTTAGTACTATTTTTGACAAAAAAAATAAAGAGAAACAATGTCCTTTGATTTAAAACAGCAAAGAAAATCTCTATAAGACCAGCACATTTTGAAAGTGCAAGCATGTTATCAGTGATGCCTATGCATTTCAAAGATCAGTAGCACTTACTGATGACAGTTGGTTTGATTACACTAATAAAATTAAAGCAGATTAAAAAAGCCATTGCTTGAATGCTAATGAGAAGGAAAAATAGCTTCCAAAAAGTACCTTTCTTTGAACTGCAATAGGAAACAGAAATGAGAACAATTACAGATGGGAAATCCCAGAACAAAATTGCCAACCTGGTATTTGCTTATCATGTGAGAACAAAGAGGGAATAGTTACTAGCAGAATCAAGAAAATTAAATGTTTATGAGAACATAATCCCAGAATAGAGCTGCCACACTCGTAAGTGCATGTAATAATCAAAGAGACAATTGTCACTAGTAAGACCAATAAAGGAGAAATTTACTACCAGAACCAAAGATACACCTACAGGCAAGTTGTGGTAGTGCCTTAAAAAAAGCAGAGAAATCTCAGGGCAACATGGTTACAATATAGCACAATAAATGCCCTGTAGAGACACTAAGTGGCTCCCAAAGCAATATAGGACTCTTCACCTTAGAAGAGTCCTGTGCCTGGATTTCCTATCTATCCTAGATGCTTCTTGCTCCAGAATTAGTCCACTCTGAATAAACTGGGAATGTCAAATTGCAAAACATAGCTATACAGCTGTTTAAAGGAAAAAATAACCCAACTCAATAAAAAGATGGACAAAGAAAACCTAAAATCAACCCCTCTCAAAAAAACTAGCCGAGATTTAGCAAGACTCCTACTATCTTGGACAGTTGAACACTGCCATGACAAAGGTAGCAAGAAATAATCATTGTACCAGTAGGGAAGACAGGATAAAGAAATAGAATATGTATTTCTATATTTTTTTAATGTAATGTGATCACTTTAGATCACATAAGACTGTAAACAGCAAATAATATTACTGATCTTCTCTAGTATTTCTGCAGTGTCATGGAATTACAAACCCAGAAAGTCTATTGGAGCTGTTAGAAGCTGTTTCAAAGTGCTGTTCTTATTCCACATTGGACTGTGTTAACATGTGAAATTGCTATACTTACTACTCCCCACCACAGGGCATCTGCATAGCTGCCAAACTCTGTTTCTCCAGAATCATTTACTGCATCCTTCTCAGCCAGGTACACAAAATAAGAAGAAAAAATCAGGCCCAGAAATCCAATGTAGAGTGTTGTTATCAGTTCCTGCAAAGAGAATCAAAATAATGGCATTATGATCTCACTGAGACATTTAAATTTCCTAACACTGATGGGCTATAAAAGATAACTGGAAAACAAAAATGCAATTTCAGCAATTATAAAATATTGACACTGAGTGTTGGCTGTGCAAATTAACAAAAATTCACTGTGCTACCCAGACAACACAGAGTCAAAACAACCTTGTCACACAGGACTCATTAACCTTCTGGCCACCAAAAAGTAGTTGGGTAGCTTTCAAACAGTGCCAGGTTCAAAACAACTCTGGAATTTAAATACATATTTTAGGAAATATTCAGACTAGTTTTCAGAAGTCTCATTTTCTGTTGTTGAGTCCAGCTACAAGTCAAAATTTGCCAAAGTGGCAGCGAACATCAGGCTCAACAACCACACCTGGTTAAAATAAATGACTACTTGACTCCATACTAAATATAAATGATAGCAGCAGCAGCAGGGCTGAATGCATGCTGTTGTGAATATAAAGTCTTTGGCATCAGCTGTGCCCTTCCTCAGAGTGCCCAAACTCACCTGCCTGTGTATGAACACCACTGATCCCAGCAGCCTCCAGGTACCGCCCTGACGGTCAACGTGCAGCATCCGCAAAATCTGCAGGAAACGGATGCCCCTGGAACATGATTTTCAAATTAATGAAGAGACCAAACACACCAGAGAAGAAACACTGGTGGAAAAGGGAACTCTGGCTTCCAAAGGACTGTTTTAAGATTATTTAATAAGCAGAGTATTTTATATTAGACTTAGCAGCCTGTGTCTCTGAACTCCACTCACCCGTCTTTCTTCTTGTTTGTTACGAGGACAGCCTGGAGAGATTGTTCATGTGGCTAGTAAGGATAACTCAAGGATTCAGGAATTTTGGGCACAAACAGTAAATGCTCTAGCAATCATTCATTAACTCATGTTTGACCTGCTCAACAGGATGGGAACCACATAACTGAAGATCTGATTTCCTCATCTTTGAGGAATTTCATAGGCAATTTGAACCAGACAGTCCAATGATACTTTAAAACATTATTTTTATGGGAGTCACTGCAATCCTGGAGCATGGCTACAGCTAGTGTGGACAGCAAAGCACACTGCCATTCACCCAAGAAAACCAAGTGGTGTGGCCTTCCTGAGCACAAGGAGGATTCAGTCCATCAGGAATTCACAACCACAGACATTTTATGAAGAGGCAGCTTGAAGATGTCACAGATATAAGGCATCAAGGAGTTGCTTTAAAACTGAGCTAAAAAACAAAATCAGGATTTGGGCAGAACCCACCTAGTTGGGGAACGGGGGAAGGAGAATGAGCTTCTTTATCATCACTAGCCATAAAAGCATTTGCAACAAAATTTTATCTCCCCTACACTTTTATGGGATCACCAATCAGATGATCTGTGATCATCAGTGATCTGCTCTATTACAGGACACTGGGCAGTGACTCATTTTCTCCTGCAAGGACTGAAACAGGAGGTAAATTTGAAAAAAAGAAGAAACACAATCTTGCTCAGATAGCACTACTTTCTTTTATTGCATATAATTACCTGATAGCAGAGGTTGCAAAGACTTGACCTTTAGAGCCCACACAAAGAACTATCATGGAAGCAACAACTACAATTAAATCTGGAAAATAAAAGCCAATTGAAGGAAATTAATTACTGCATCTTGCAATACTTCTGCAAGTCTACTATAACGATATTACTTTAACAAGTTGAACAGTCACTCCTAATTGCTATTTTTGTTTATATATCAAAAGATCTCAATTGTGGCATGTAAAAAAATTTCATCATGTGATGTGATGGGAAGGTTGTACTGAGATGGGTCCAAGCTGGCTGCAGTCTAGATGAATGAGGAGTTACTGTCAAGCAGCCTGGAATCCTTATTAGCTTTAACCCTGGAGGAATTTCAGCAGTTTCCATCTATTCTATCTTCTCCAATTCTTATTTTCTCTTCTGTGCTTATACAGGATTTTAACTGACAGAGATTTTGAGGTTCATTTCATATATAAGAAAATTGCCTTGCTATCAATTCATCTTTCCAGGTCTGTAAGGGAGAGAAAATTGGAATTAGGGTATGAGTCTAATTTAGTTTAAGTCAGTCTGTACTCTAAACCCACGTGCCTTAGGCCTAGTAAATCTTGGAAAGGAACTCTGTATTTTTGAGAATTAAATAGTTCTTGATCCATATCTGGGAAAGATGAACCGCATTTTGCTTTCCAAATTGAATTAATTTGGTTGATGTTTAAGAATGCTTAGTGTTCTAGCACTCGAGAGAAATGGATCATGGCCAGAGTGCAAAGACGCAGTATTTTTATACCTGCAGTCACACCTGAGATGCAGTTATTATAAATATTTATTTTATATTATATATATATTTATTTATTTATATAATATTCATATCTATATGGACAGATGCACAGAGGAGCTAAATCAAACTTTTTTATAGTTGTAAAAATACCCAGGTACAAAATTTTGTAATTTACATTCAGCAAAACTGTAGATAGTCTATGAAAACCTATGTCTGGTACTCAACAACATACAATGAGTATAATAAGTATACCCATATAATGAGTAGTGGAAAAATCTATGTCACAGAACAAGAATTACTACTCTTCCATAACAATATTCCTCTTCCAATGTCTGATTTATTTAGTACATTTATATTTCAAGTACTTAAGTACAGGGAAAGGGTCTTTATACAGTTCTTTCAATGTTGGCTAACAAAATACAGATTGATTTTGGACTGTATTTATTTTGGTGAAACTTTTAAATTAGTGACAAGCATTGTAAAAAAACAATGATAAGTGACATATATGGAATATTTGGATGTAATTTCCAAGAACTCTTAAGTCATTTTAGGAAGCCAATTGAATCCCAAGGGAATTGAGGTGTCCAGCTCCAAATGCATCACTGAAAACCATATTTTAATTCAATTAAAACTAACAGAACTACAGTGCATGTATTGTGCTCTACCATGCAACACGCCACTCAATTAGAGTGCAAAACAAACTCATAATAAACTAGTTAAATGGCTACTGAGGGGAGGAAATAGGCTGTTCAGTATCTTGGAAAAAATGTAATTGTAGCTCTTGTACAGTGTCTGGGATCCTCAGGTCACAGGAGACAGGACTACGGCCAAGGCTTATTCCTGGCAAAGCTGAAGATCACTTCTGAAAAGAAAACACTCAGCTATTCTTGAAAAACAAACCAAGTTGCATTTGTTCTCAAATGACAGTGCCATGAATTCCTGAAAGGAAATTCAGATCTACATTCACACTAACGACAAGAGCTCTCACTCTAACTTGGCTTCAACTGCTGCAGAAGTTCGACTTCTAAAAGCCTTTAGGGCAGGTTTTACTCATTGTTTACATCAACTTTTCAAGATCTGCATACTCACCAATGATTGAAATAGGCTTCCTAGCAAAACGAAGCCTTCCCCATATTCCAACGTATTTACTGCGGCATCCTGCTGACCAGAGCCGAACCACATATTCTGTTCCAAAGAATACCACTAACACAATTTCCTAAAAGAAACACACAGGGAGCTAGGTTAATTCTCTGTATGTCTTTTATCACTTTTCAGAATGTATCAGAAAGCAATAAACAAATGCAAAATTAGGAAGGTGGAAAATATATCAACTATACAAAAAATGATCTTAAGTAAAATTTAAAGAAAACTGTAAGAATAGAGAAAGAAATTATTAGGAGTAAATTGAAATTCTTTGATTGCATACATTTTGGATTGTCTGCATGTACTAAAACCAAAAACCATGCTGTGCAATTCACTTCTTTCAATTCAAACAAAAGGTTTCCTGACTGAGCCAAAGAAAACAAGGAGAGTCTGTAATTAGAAGATGAGCATTTTTCTGGCTTATTTCATGTCGGGGAGAGGTGTGCTTCATGTACCATTTACTAGATCAGCTCAACTTCCCTCTTGTTTATACTTTTTCAGTCTTCCTTTAAGCTCATGTGGATTGAAAAATGGTTTCTAGTATCCATCACCAATATGTTAGTCTCCAGGTACCATGAAGACAAAGTGAGCTCTCTAACACACCTTTCCCATCCTCTTGTAGCATTTAGGGACTTCAGCAGAAACAGAGATCTAGGCCTGCAGCACTGCTGGTACCAAGCTACTTACAAACTACTCACCTATACTAAGGTATGACTTTGGAAATGCATCCAAGGTGACAGATGACAAAGACACCTGATATTCTTGCCAATTGGACAGATGTACAGTTAGGTCCTGTGTGGAATGTTATCAATGTGCAGATAAACCTTGGGTTTTCTACAGATTAGGCAAACATGACATATCCAGCAAAGCTTCCTTGAGTATCAGGGAACTGCAATCTTTCCTTACTGGCCAGCTCAATTCATAAATGGCCACATTCTCCACCAGAGCAAACAACAAAATCTGTTTATCGACATGGAAAAAGTGGCTTGGCACTGAAAACACACAGCACATGGTGTATGTAAAGTAAGAGTGCAGCCAAGAAACCAGTCTCAAGATGTCATGGTTACACAGGTTAGTGCAGATTAAGAGAATGAGCTCCTTATTTCAAAGGATGATTTCACATAAAGAGCAACTGCAGAGAACACAACGTGCTGCTGAACATTCTATCCAGCCCTCTCATGTCTGCAGCATTCACTGCTGTTTTGCATAACAAATTGGCAAATGGGACTCAAGATGCTACCTGTGATTATTTTCTTAATTAACTGAAATAGCCAGGACACAGCCCCAGTTTAGTCAAGATGAATGGGAGTCATTATCACCTTCAAAAATGCATGTGACATGGCCCTGAATACCGAGCAAAATAGTAAGGCTATATACAGTAAAAATAATGAGGAAAGGGTTAGGCATCAGTTGACTTTGCTATAATATCTTTGTGGCTCTAAAACATCTTCATGGTATAAAACACCTGTTCATCTCAGGACAAGAAAGTGTTGAAGCTCAACCAGGACAGTGATTTTTCTAGCAAAGCTGGTAGAACATGAGACAGGACTCTTTCCCTTAATTTTGACATCTCATAACCTGTACAAGATGTCAGATGCTATCATAATTGTTTACAATCACTTGTATTCAAGGTAGATTTTTAAGATGTAATAGAACTGTCCAGAGCATTGGTTATAATAAACATAAAGCTCAGACCCTTGAACCCAGGCAAGAATCTCTTCTAGAACGTCCTTCTGAAAGGATCCACTAGAACCCTCCACCATTTTTTTGCTTTAAAATTGAACTATTTTTAAATATTTTCCAATAAATTGAAGACATAGTGAATGTCATAAATTGAAAGAAAACAGCATCTGCACCAGATGCTTTAAGAAAAGCCAGTGTCTTATGATATAAGCTTCAAATGCAATGAAATTCTCCCTTTATCCAGTCTAATGTCACTTATGAACCAAAACTGAACGTGAGAATTGTGAGCTCTGCTTGACATGAGGTGCTGTGGAACTGTCACAGAAAACAGAGCACCAGAGGAAATCTTCTCTGATCAGGTGATTGTATTCCTTTCACAGACCCAGTCAATAAACCCTAATATCTAAGTGCTCTTCCTTTTGCAGAGGACTAGCACATTTCCCTTCATCACTACCATGGAGGAAATTCCCTTTACAAATACAATTCCAACCACACAGGGAGCAATAACTGCCCTTCATTCAATACAGCTCATCTGAGGATGGGACATATGGCTTCACATTGTGTGTGAAGCACAGATAATACTGTTCAGATATCCCCAAAAGCAATTACTAAAAGCAAAAGGAGGAAAAAAGTTACCTTGGTACGCAAAGAAAAACCCAGAGAAAAAGTTGATGTTTTAGCACAATGGAACCACAAACAGCACCGTGACCAGGCAGAGCGGGCCTGTCAGGACGGCAGCTTCAGTTTTACGGGAGGAAGGTAGGAAGAGAAAGCCCGGATTGTGCTCCAAAGGAGCGAGCGTTCCCCACGCAGGGAATTTGCATGGGAGCTGTGCGCGTATGTTTCCTAAAGCCCCGCCATGGTTCAGTGGCTAACAGGCACACCGGCAAGTATGCAAATGGGGGCTGTCCCAAAGACAATGCGACAGACACGCACTCAATGGTTACTGTCACCCAGCTCTTTGCGTGACATGCAGACAAGCTTAGAGAACATTGATTGTCCTATAGACTCCGCTGACTGGAGGGAACGACCAGTCGGCTTACACCAAGACACATTTTTCACTCCTGACGTTTTGATAAAGGCTTATTGACCTAAATGAGACCCAAGTTATTCAGGGAACATCGGGGGTGAAAGTGCACAAGCTGTTCTTCATGGTCATACACAAAAACGCCAGGTATCCATTAGCAACTGGCAAATTCCCCCTCCCCTGCCCGTGGCTGTGTGACAGACAGAAGTGTTTTTAATATCTTGTGTTGCATAAATCTAATAAGCAGTCTCCTGGGGGTGGGGGAGGCTGATGAATTTCTGTCTGTGTGCGCTTAGAAACTTGCAGACAATAAAAAAAAGTACGTTAGAAAATTATGTTCTCCTGAGCTACTAAAACACTCCCTGTATTTTTCTGATTAACAGCTTAACATGAAATTTACATGCACTAGAAGAAAATAACTGCCTGAAAAACATGAGTAAGCATGGGAATTAAAGCTCAGTTGAGGAGTTTTCTTGGTTATAATTACATCCACACAAGAACTACACTGTGCAAGGACCCATTCAACCCAACTTAACAGCAATCTCTTTTCTACAAGGTGGAAACAAAAATACTACAATGAGATTAAAAACTTATATGGTATAAAGAGTCCTCTAAGACGTGACAATCATGTACATTCACGCTATGGGTGTATGTAGGGGCTGTCTCACTGAAGAGAAAATACTTTTTTCCCTTCAGTTATTGATTTCTACATGGTACCCTCACTACTGACATCCCTCCTGCTCAGCCCAGGTATATGCATTGTGCCATTTTCTTGCCTTCTCAGCCACATAATTCCAGCACAGCCAAGTAAAATATGGCATAGATTAATCATCTGGTTACAGTACAACTCTTACCATCTGATGAAGGAACTTGGGCAGGATCAGTAAAAACACAATTGCCTGACAAATACGTGCTATCTGCTAGCACAGTCCATACCTCCAGAGTTCCCAGGGTATTTTGCTAATAGAAGCATCTTGAAAAGCCCTTCCTTTATTTCCTGATCCCCACTGGATTGAAAGAGCTACAACCACCTGATGGGAGGCATCCAATATCTGCATTGTGAAAGGAATGACAGGGTCCTAAAACTTAATTGGAAGAGATGTTTTTAAGCTATTAGATCAATAACTTGTGGGAAAAAAAAAAAGAAACTTACAAAAAATAGATTGTGACACTACAGCAACAGCTATTTAGCAGATACAGATATTGTCTCTGGATGCAAGAAGGCATCTGTATAGAGAATATATTGCCTGAGGCTCTGCCTGTAGACCTCAAAGCTGTAACTGGATGTGGAGCATCACAGACATTCAGGCAACCATTTGATGTGGCAGGGCTAGATGAGGTCATCTGAAATCTATTATGAACAAAAATGTCTTTACTCAGACTCTATACTTTTTTCAACGCACTCTATAAATGTAAGAGAGGTAAAAAACACATTCTAGGATACCTTTATGTTATTCTGACTGGCTATAGAATACCCAAAACTAAAGACTACAAACAGCTTACTGCATCTCCCATAGAGGAGTCTGCCCTAGGAGGAAGGAGAGATGACAGGCACAGGAAGACAAGAGGCATTGGTGAGGGGGACAGTTCATAAGTACACATTTCTTGTACTGAAGAATTTCCTCCCATCTCAACATTCCACTGGGAATACAATTTTTATCCACGCCTGTCGTATCACAAGCTCTATGGCATTACCCTCATAGGAGAGATAAATCACATTAGTCCCACAATTTATCAAATCTGGCTTCAAGAATGATAAAGTTCCCATGGACTTCTTTAAACAATGAAATAATCATGTAGGGATTATACAGGGATTGCATGCCAACAGCCATTACTTCAGCTGTAAGATTCCTGTGGCACTACTTGCACTGAAACCTACTTTTTAGCCAAGGCAATGGAATATTTCTGCTACAGGGCAGTAAGGTGGAACCTCCTCCCAGGCTCAGGTAGCAATAGTGGAGCAAGGACACAGCCACAGAAGTCATGACAAGCAGGTCTCTGAAGGAGCCAAGGGAGGGAACAATTTACTGCTGAGGCTAAAGTAAAGTGACAAACGGGACACTTGCCATCAGTGACAACAAACAGGCTAAGCATCTTAACAAGCAGGGGTACAGCTCTACTCCTCAAAGGTGAAAAAAAAGCAGGAGCATGTCTCTCACATAGAGAAGTCACAGACTCTTAGAACAGTTTGAGTTGGAATGAATCTTAAATATCACCTAGCTCCAACCCCTCTGCCATGAGCAGCAACCTTTCCACTAGGTCAGATTGCTCAAAGCCCCATCCAACCTGGCCTTGAACACTTCCAGGGATGGGGAATCCACAACTTCTCTGGGCAAACTGTTCCAGTGCCTCACCACCCTCAGAGTAAAGAATTTATTCCAAATATCTGATCTAAGTGTGCACCTTTCAGTTTGAAGCCATTCCCCCTTGTCCTGTCCTCTTGTAAAAAGTCCTCTCCAGCTTTCTTGTAGCTCCCTTTACATACTGAAGGGTCTTCCCAGAGCTTTCTCTTGTCCAGGCTGAATAATCCCAGCTCTCAGTCTTGTCTTCACAGGAGAGGCGCTCCAGCCCTCTGATCATCTTTTTGGCAACAGGTCGCATTTACACATTGACAGAAGGCAGCACACAAACCCCAAATGCTACAGGCTACATGGTAATTCAGAGAGAGCTGGAGTCCACTTCTCAGCACACTGTTCACCTGACACATCAGGGCTTGCAAAATGCTTCAGACAGCACTTCTGTATAGCCTGAGCAGGGTATGCAAATTAACAGCAGCAAAGGCAACTGTTTCTTCTAATCTCACCCACTTTGTATAGAGAGGCCCCTCTTTGTTCTATTGAGAAAGGCAGGATTTTTTCCTGAAAGCTGTACTGTGCTTTCTAAGATACATAGAACAGCAAAATCAGATGGCCTAGACAAGCACACAAAGACTCAATAAAGTAAAAATCCCAACCTGATGAAGTACAAAGATCAAAAATAGAAAGGCAGATTATTTCTCAAATATATAAACACTTACTGAGAAACAGCCAGTCTCAAAAATGCTATTTAGGACCGAAGATTTTTTTTTCCCCCCACGACTTAACTTCCTCACTTTCAAAGAGCTTGTAAATCACATCTTTTCAGAGGTAAACAAATAATGCTAAGTTTCTTAAAAAATGTTTAAAGCCAACACACTTGGTGGTTCCTTTCTTTCAAAAGACTGGTTTCATTTGCTAAAATCTTTTACCTAGCAAATTGGGTACCAAATGATTAAACAAGCTACAGAAAACCAAAACTACCATATCAGTATTAGATTTCTGCCTTCAGAGGCCCATAATTAATCCCAAATTACTGAACATTATTAAAGCTCCCTTATTAGTGCTTTGAAATAAGATGAAATAATGTTTCCATTAATGTTGATGTTCTGAAAAAAAGGGATGCTTACTAGGAGACAGAGGTAGAAGAGTTGATTGTGACAAAGCTTTTTATTTACCCTTAATCGGTGCTGAGAGCAGACAACAATAAATAAACTGGGACCATTAAAGAAAACTTCAGCCCTGCAATTTTGGGTTGAAATTTTTCCAAAATCCTATTGAATTTCAATAGGGGTCGGGCACCTAACTCCTTTAGGTGTATTTAAAAAGCTCTTTGCTGATTTCCTCCGCTCCCTTCTCACTAGAGGTTTCAGCCAAACCCAAATGCTGGCAGTTGGAATTTTTCCACCAGCCCCAAAAGGCCTCAGATGTCAGCGGTGTAACTTTGCACGTGAAGGCACGGGCTCGGAGCACGGCTGCCTTACAACAACTTTCCACACCATCACCCCTGCACAAGTCTCCTCATAATGCAGTTGTCTTTAGCTTTTGAACGTGGTTGCTGATGATATCCACCAGGAATCTGCAGGCGCGAATTAAGCTGGGCTTGCACATTTATTTTACGGCACTCCTTTTAATGTGGAGCTCTCCCCCGTCACAAAGTATGCTCAAGAAGTAGACTTCAAACCCAAAGTATTTGGCAAGAGAGACAGAGTGTCAATATGCAAACCCTGATGCAAACATGATTAAAAATCCCTACTCCTTTCTGTTTATTTCATGAACCTCTTATTCAGGGCTTCATAAAAGTCTCTAGAAGGAATTCATTCAGGACCCTTTCTTTCAAAGTGAAAAATGCTCTGGCTTCTACCCAGTGCAGCATATGCTTAATTTTTTATCTTACTGAATTCAAAGGAACTATTCACCAACACTTCAGATGAAGCACACATAAACACAGTTCACAAATATGCAAACTCATTCATTAGTACATACAATATGCTAATACGAGTAGAAGGAACTGCTACAGACTGTTAAAAAAAAAAAAAATCAGTTTAAGCCAAGCAAGTCTGTATTTCTGTGTTACAGAGAACTGTCATAATAACACTGTTTACACAGTGGCTACTTTCCTTGATCTGAGCATTTTCATCCTGTCAAGTATCTTGTTGCATGCTTTTTATTAAACAACCTTCTCACTCCTTTTTTCAAAAGCTACTTCATCCCCACCATGCCCGACACCAAGCAGCTCATAAGTCTTGCCTTTGCTCCCCAGCCAACATGGAATTTATTGAGGGACCTCAGGAAGAGACTGTATGCCTGTTGTTTTCCAGCTACAAACAACAAGGCAATAAAAGCCACTGTGTCTCCCAGCAAAGCATTGTTCCTTTATACCCTTAGGCTTTACAACACTACTCCATACTAAGAGAAAATAAATATTGCACAGCGTCTCTTATCTGTAAGCAGAGTCACACAAAAGGAAGAATTTGGCCATGATCTCCTTAGCTTAACTTGCAGTAGCTCCACTTTGTACAGCTAAAAAGGAATATAAGGGTAGATGGGATTTTTAAGACTTTATGGTCAAGTTCTGGTCACCTGCTATAAAATCTGATATCAGCAACACTTGAAATCTAGTGGTTTCAGATATAATGTACTTTTTTTGCTGTTTGAGGCCATATTGTACTAGCATCCAGGAAGGATCAACACATTTTCAAACAGAAATTAGAAGGAGCACTGATAAAAAATATTTTTGTTCCAGTGGTTTTGAAAACCCACTACTCACCACCCACACGAATGCTTCAAGACCAAAAGCACTGTGGATGAAAGTACAGCTGGATATGCACAGAGACATCATGAGGCCCCCACATCTAGGTCCCATGAGCTATTCATTCATCACCTATTTCAACAACTTGTTCCTGCAAAAGCAGATACAGAGTGTGCTGAAGAGGAGTTCTTTCTGACAAAGTTCAACTTCTTACCTCTCTTGTGCAGGCAAAACATCTCCCCAAGGCCCGGCCCTCCCTCCAAGAAGTGAGTTATGGAATGGTCCTGTGTGCTAGCCTTGCTTTGGGATTCTCAGCTCTGGCCTTGCTGCTCCCCTTTATGTGGCTTTTGGTTTTACAGGACTCTTTCTGGGATGTGATGTAATTTCCACAAGTAAGAAGAGTGAGAGGTCACCAAAAGCAGGACATTAATTCTATATTTACTCATATATCCTCTTCTTCTAAAAGCAGCGTGTTTTCCAAATTCATCCTCCCAAAGTAGGATTTCTGGCCTGAGCAATGAACATGCGCTTTAATAAGAGTTTAAAAATAAATAAATTTTAAGTGACTAACATTGGTTTCAACTTCCTCCAGATAAAAAAATAAAGAGAAAAAGAAAACCTAATTTTTGTCTGGTGTGGCAGGACCAAGTTCCAGTATAAAGACATCAAGTTCTGAAACAAAATCCTTCCACACACCTGGGTGACCGTCACTCATTTACCAGTATCAGGCTCAGCACTGATAAGGGTTCAAGTGCCGTATTTCTGTTTGACATTCCCATAAACACAACCTGCTTTTGCCTCAACATACTTGAGCTCTCTCAAGCCTGCTCCAGGGAATACACATCATGCTCTTCCACACAGCTGCAAAAACAGTCACACACTAAACCTGCAGTCCAGGCACTTAATACTCCTCACAGGAAAACACATGTGCTAGTTTAAGCTAATAAAAACCCTCTCAGATGCCATATGTACACAGCCCATTCAGTCAGCATTTTACAGTTGCCTCTAAAATTTGTGAAGGAGGAGAGGAGAGTTATTTGACATGCAAAATAAACGTAACTGAAGGCAACAAAGTCAGCATTTTCAGCTAAGTGGCAAATGCATTTCACATACTGAAGGCAAGTAGCTTCCTCCTGGTGCCAATTTCCTGCGGCCGTTCCAGGCAGCGAGCACTGAACAGTTGTGGCTATCATTCAGCGCATCAGGATTAGAGCATTCCGAAATGGGAACTTAATTTATACCAACCAAAGCACATGACCAATGCTGTGCAAACTCTCTTCAAAGCTTTGATAGCTTTCCAAAGAGACCAAACTAAACTTACATTTGCAAAATGAAGATATAAGCCAGATCTCTCTGAAGTCACATACCCCATTAACCAAGCTACCGTTATGTGCAAAGACTTATATTTTTACATGAATTCATGTTTCTATCAGTTTTGGGTCCAACATAAATAAATGGTGTAGAGGCAGCTCTTTGCAGAATTCAAAGTTACTAAAGGAGAACTGCAGCTCTGTGAAACTCCCTTCACTCACTATCACCTTTCCTCTGCTCCCTTTACAAATAAAGGACAAGTGCACTATTCATTGCTGGAAGAAAAAAATTCTTTAGAAAGCCATGGCCTTCTCAGTAGCAGCTGGTCTGAGCTTCAAGACATCAAACACCTCAGGAAACTAATGGGCATTATATGGAATGAATTTTTTAAAAAACAAAACAAAAGGAAAACCAGAACCCAACAGCTCTGCCCCGCCCCCCCCCCCCCCCAAAAAAAACAAACAAAAAAAAAATCCCCCAAAACAAAACAAAATAAATTTAAAAAAAAACCCAAAAAACCCCAACAACAAACCACCAAGCTGGTATTGGGCAGAATTCAGCAACTCTGTATTCCAAAGCTCTTTGGAAAAGGAGGGCCCTTGTAAAAGCAATGCCTTGGACATGTCAAGAATAAACTCAAGACTACACAATGCCAAGCAAATAGCCTAGCTGTGGTGTTAGGGCATGGTTGGACTTGATCTTGGAGGTCTCTTCCAGCCTAGTCATTCTGTTGAATTCCATTGTTGGAGTCACCCAAGCAGAAGAATCCCCTCTGCAGAGCAGCAGTTGAAGAGTTAAAAACAATTGCAACTTAAAGTAATGGGCACAAGGAGCATGGTTTAGAGACAGATGAGCCTCTTCTGTGCTGGAACATTGGGCAATGAAGGTCAGACTTAAGAGTACATTTTAAAACACACATTATAAGAAGAACAAAAGCATTGGTTTCACATTATAAATACATTAACATATCAGAAAGTCCAACCGGTAGCCGCAGAGCAGAACTTCATATAATTGCGCTCATTTTTCTAAAGCTTGAAGCAAAGCTGCTCTTTATGTGAACTATACTTCCAGGTGATTCATTGAAGGATTTTTTTGAGGAATAGCAGAATTTTCTAGGCCTTTCTCTCCGAACTAAGATTTACTGTTGCTTAAATTAGTAATTAAAATAAACATATCTTCGTAAACTCACATTTTCCAAAGAAGTTTTCCCCAGTGATGAAGGAAATGTGTTACTTCACTTAGGTGAATTCTGTCAGTTATAAAACTTTTGGTGTTTTGTGGTTTGAATTTTTTTTAATGTCAAAAGACCATTCAATGTTTTAGCCTACACTTTATATCTTCTCTGCAGTTTTCAATACTTACTCTTTAAAAAAGTTGATTTTCGTATGTCTGTCCTGCTTAAGCCTCTCAAGATCCCATGAAACGTTAGATGTGATATCAACAAAAAAAACTTTAAGTCTAATCTGGACACCAAAGGACTTACTGACAAATCAGAGAGCCAAGATTACCCACTGGAACCAAAAATGCTCATCCCACACAAAAATAGATGAGTTTGGCAACAATGGAACTAGTGAAAACTCACATTTGTAGCAGTTGTCTTACAGAAGTGAAGCAAGAGGCTGTACTAAAGAAAGGTGAGTCCTTCCTTCAAACATACCCAACCTCAATGTTTACTAACTCACGATACAAACCACCACCCTGTGTGAATGGTAACTGAAACATGTGACATTCTTCACATCATACCATTACTGAGAGGTGATAGTGCTTTTTACACTGTAAAAAAATCTTTTATAACAATATTTTCTCAGAGTGCAAAATAAATAATTACAGGCAGAGTTATTTTTTAAGATGAAGTGAGAGAATAAAGAGTGGGAGTCTTGATGCACAACCACCAACCACTGACACATGGATAGTGCACGTAAAGCTGTAAAGCTCTACTAAAAATTGCTTTAGTGACAACCTCACGTTTCCCCTTTCACCAACATGTAACCCATTCACATTTAACTCTGTCAATCGCTGGTACTTGTTCAGGGTTTAATTCATAACAATTACATTACACTAGAAAAGGACTACCTTGTGTAAAATGTGCATTTCTGCATCAGCTGGGTGGCCGAAGGAAACCTACATAAAGCACTTTACAGCTGTGTCCCATAACCGGGTATTTGAATATTTATAAGTTATTGCACTTGGGATAGCAAAGCTGATGACATGAGTGCATGTTTTTAGTAAGCCCAGCAACAATGCTTTCTTCATTAGATATCTGCCTTTAGCATGCTATATCATGTATTCTCCTATCATGTATCATTTCTTGTTCCAAAAAGCATGCTGATGAAGCCAGAAATGTTGTGCCTATTTAAACATCAAGTTTTATGGTGCTCTAAATGTGGCAGAATCTCTCTGGTAATCCTTTATGTGGTTTCACACCTTTGAACGATAGTAACGGGTATTTCGTGCTAAGAAGACATGGAGTAAGTTCATCTCGGGTTCTAAATTACTCTGAAAAACACTAAGAAAGCCTCTTTTTTAACACTTTGTGAATAATTGCTGGCTCATGGAATTGAATTTGATGACTTTTCAGCTTTAGAACAACAGCAAACAATGGTTGTGATGGAATGAGCAATCAGTTCTCGGAGCAACACCAAGCAGTTACCACTCCTCGCACTGTTATGAGAAATCATCTTTGACTGTTTCAATGTTAAGTGTAACATTACGTGGATTCATATTTTTTTTAACATGGAGAACAGGGTGAATAAGCTTGGGGACTGGGAATCTATTGCAAACTGGAGGTATTTGTGTACTAACTGGCTACTGCACTTATGTTTTCCACAGAAATTCCAGCCACATTAGCTTTTGGCAGCAATTAAAGAGTACTTCTGGAATTCTTAACAACATTCAAGGAGTTCCTTTTAACTTCACTTCATGTTCTGTGGTTCTTTCTACTCTTTAAAACAGGGAAAGCAGGGTGTTTTTTTCAACCTTCAAACTTGTTTTACTGTTAAAATAAATACAAAGATAATTCAGAGCTCAGGCTCAAAGGCACCCCACTGTAGTATTTATTCCTTTTTGGGAGCTGAGCAGCTCTTCTTTTGCTCAGGTTGTACCTCTTTATTGCTTCTCAGTACATTGTGCAACTCTGCCTCTCAGCCAACACAATCACAGGACCCAATGATAAAAGAAGCTGTTCAGAGTTTTGGCAGGAAGAATACTTCTAACATTTTGTTTGGGGATTAGACTTCAGTCTTCAGGCTTTAACACTAAGCTACCTGTGATACATGCACAGATCTGATGGTACATACACCTCTCTGCTCTGTAACTATTTATTCTTGAATATCCCCATCCAAGTCAACGGGATGACTGCTGAAGCAAGCTGCAATCCGTAGCAGACAAGCAGAGTTGAACCTATCTGCTGAAAAGGGAAGATTACACCCCTGCACCACTTATAGCTGAGTACTGAGCCACATCTTCAACAATCTATGCTTCCTGAAAGGGAAACACAGAAAAAAACACCAGCATGTAGCCAGGCATCAGAAATGCAATTGGACCATATTCCAAACACCAGCTAAATTCTTAAAAACCTCTGCAACCACATGTGATGTGTTTTTGAGCATGTTCATAACTATGAAACAATTATACAAGTAGCATTAATATTTATACTGATTAACTAAATTAGCATTAACTGCCAGGCTAGAATGTGACCTCATGGGGACTGCAAACTCCAAGTACTTGAACAAGGTAAAAATGCATGCCTTTTTCTCCAATTAAGGGAGAGAAATAGGGATGTAGGAAGGGAAATCCATGTCAAGTGCCCTAGGCATGTTGAGATGTAAGTGGTTATGATTTCAGGAGTACCTACTCTTTTCCATGGTGGGACAGCATAAATGACTGTCTTATACTACCTAACCTAACTAATAGGTAAAAGCTTCAAAAAACCCCAGTGATCCTAGAAGAACTGCTTGGAACTCAGCTTGGAGCAACAGTATAAAAAGCAGAGGAAATTTACTACCAGTTCTCACTTGAGAGAGATGTTTGTGTGGGGTCTCTATTTTTGGGCTGGTCTCCCTAGAGGGGTCCATGTGATTACCTTGTCTATCTCCGGTTTCCCTCTCAAAACTCCCAAAACCATGAGTTGATCTGGACAGATCAGAAGACCAGGCATGTCAGAGGATATTTAAACTTCCTGAAAATGTTGTGAAAATAAGGAGCCCACAGGAAAAGAAATACCCTCTCCATATCCTGAGAGGAAAGATTTCATGTTAATAACCACATGGACTGGAATTCCATATTTTCCATCAACATCCAGTTTCAGGAAGACTTATTGCAAGTTCCAACCAAAGCCATTTCTCTTGATAAGAACAAGCAAACAAAATGCAGAAAGGCAAACAACCACCCCCCTCAAGACCCCCAAAGCACCCTTGCACCTCAAGTCCTTCTGTAATAATATCATAATTTTTCTCTGATTAAGTAGAATTTTTTCTTATTGATTCCTGTAGCCAGAAATTTAAAACTGTGAAGAGTTTTAAAACAGGAGGTTTGTTTTTCAGTTTCAAGGACAGTTTATTTTCCATGAAACTCAGTATGGAAACTGAGTATGGAAACCACTCTGAGTGGAAAAGGAAAGCCTCCCTTCATGCCATCTTTACCACCACTCACCCACATGCTACTTCACATTGGTACATGACTGTTTCCAGGTAGGAAATAAAAGCACTTGAGAAAAAATAAAAAATAAAATAAAAATAAAAATAAAAATAAAATAAAATAAAATAAAATAAAATAAAATAAAATAAAATAAAATAAAATAAAATACTTTTTTTCCACACTTCCAACATTTTAACTCCACAGAGAAATGTAACTCTTGGTTCATCAGAGCATGAGCTCAGCAGACAAAGAAAACTGAAAAATCTTCATTGAATAAGGTATGTGCATTCATCAGGTAGTCAGTCACTTCTTGAATCAACTCAGATTGATTAAACTTCTTTCATTAACTGATTTCAGCTCATCTGGTTTATTAACATCCATATAACCCACCTGGGGCCACAAACATCTGCTGCACTTGTCTGATTGGGGAAGCTCAGGCCCCTTCCTTTATTATAATCATTTCTCAGATTTCTGTTAAGGCCTTTAGATGCCTTTTAGATCTTTCTTAAAACTACAGCAGCTAGCAGCTCTTGTTCTCCATAAAATCATTTATTGCTGTTGTCCAGCAGAGCTGAAAACACTTCTCTCGTTCAACCCCACATGCTCAAACAGAAATCATGGGTAGGGCTTCTCAGAGACTGACAGCTCTGCTGGTCTCCCATAAACAGAGACATACGGTTCGGGCTCATGCCTGCCCATACGTTTGCATTTCCTACATCATGATGATCACAACAACCCACTGAGCTCAAATATTCATAACCAGGAGTAAGTGTCAGACATGGGTATGGGTGGTGGAAGACCAAGACTTTCTCTGTGCCCCACACATTTGGGATGCTCCTCTTGGGCCACTTCAAAGACACTTTTTTGCGTGCATTTTTCTTCCAGAAAAGCTATCATCCACTACAATCATTTATTGGCAAATGACAAATAAGCAATGATGTTCTAATGTGCAAATGGAAAAAAAGTTTCCATTCTTCAGTTTGCTCCAAATTTCTGAGTGTTACACATAGCATGAGCTAACAAATTTTACAGTAAATAGGAAAACAACAGCCAACATACCCAACCACCATATCCTCAGTATAGTCTCTGCCTATTGGATGCAGAATTTGTTCCACAAAAATCAGTTGGGAATTTTCCTGTCTTATGCGCAAGATTATGATGTGTAATTGGTTTAATTGATGCTAAATAGTTCAAGACTTTGACACACATTCAAAAGTTATTTTGAGGTTTATTTGTAACTGCATAACTGTTCAGAATATTCCTTTTGAAAATATTTAAGAGTTAACTGACCCAAGATTTTGCAGATGGGGAGTAAACTTTTTTAGAGTACAGGCCATAGTATGTTAACACAGACATTATCTCACACTATATAGAGCTTCCCTAAGATGAAAGGCTTAGAGGGCTCATTGTATAATAAAAAGAGCTCTTGTAAGCAGAAGAAATAAATATTTAAAAAGAGAAAACTATCTTTGAATTCATAGAACTCACCCCACACTGAAGAATCACCTCGTGTTAGACAGAAACATCACCACAGGGAAGAGAAGGAGGTGGGGTAATGAGCACAAGCAATAGCCTTCCTTACCAAAATATTTATTTTAAAGTAGTTAGATAATCTTTGACTTTCAAAACTGCTGAACCAGTTGGTTCTATCTCATGTTCAGCATCATACCATTAAACCAAGTCAAAAGTTTCTGTGGTTACTATCAGATGAAATGAGCTAATTTCCCCAGAGAATCGGCTACACTGACCAGATGTCTTTAGCCAGCTACTCCCCAGATCTAGCAGGAGCAGCACATGCAATGCCTGCTCTGTTACTATGGAGACAGGTTTTCCCATCCACTCTGCAGCCGGGCTCATA
Source organism: Cyanistes caeruleus (assembly GCF_971803275.1). Lineage (NCBI taxonomy): Eukaryota > Metazoa > Chordata > Aves > Passeriformes > Paridae > Cyanistes > Cyanistes caeruleus. The sequence goes on from NC_141706.1 coordinate 21,569,790, forward strand.
GTAGCTACCAGCTGTTGTCTCGACTTGTACTCCATCAGGAGAGACCGAGGAAAGAAAGTGGGAGACGTAGGGCTGATTTTCTCCCAGCCCCAGACCTCGTAAACTTTAACCACAGCCTCCAGCCACCCTCAATCTTCCCAGCCCCTGCTTGGGCTCGTTGCTATTGTTCAAAGCCGCCTCCGGGGCTTCCTCTGCTGGTTTTGGAGCCTTGGAACGGGCCAGGGGCAGCTATGGCTGTAACGTGCTCGATTGCTGGGCTGCAAACTTAAGGATTCCCCAACACACGCTTCCAGCCCGACATTCCCATCAGGATGGTTTATGAGCTTAAATTTAAATCTCCAGCAGAAACCCATTTCAGGTTCCTGACATTATTCTCGCTCCATACTTTCAAAGAAAAACTTTGTGGATTAATGGCTCCCTATCCATCCTGCAAGGCTGGTTAATGCCTTCAATCCCCATTGCTTTTTAACTCCTGTGGAACTTTAATCCTTCTCTGACCATGCTGATGAGCTGCAGAGAAACAACGCTGGTCAGGATTTTCATTCTTGCATTTTCTTTTTGAATGCAGCCAAGTTCAAATGTCTAATTATAACATTGCAGAGTTAATGATCAATTTAACAAAGGCTTTAGAGTATCTTTGAAGTCATAACAACAAGCCAAAGGAGGGTTTAAAACGTTAACTGCACAGGGAGCCTACGTAGAGAGGTTTCTTTGGATTATCTCTCTCACTTAACAAAGTTGAGTCATTTCAGAATACTTCAGCAACCCCACGGCTCGATCTGGTTGCCACATAGCACAGAGCTCCAGCTAGTGTTTATTTTATAGCTCTGAGAAGCACCAATCATTACCTTATTAATTCAAGCATGTTTAATTCAATGTCCTTCAACGACTCAGTCATGCCTATTTGTAACTCTTAAGCAACTCCAGAAAGGTACAGCTTGTCACCACATTTATACCTAACAGGCACTAATCGCTGAAATTAGATATACAATGTAAGCAGGGTATATATAAGGACAGTTAGAAGTGATATTCACTGAAACATATGATATGCAGCCTCTGCTGCTTTGGCTTGAGGCACACTTTCCTCCACTTACTCCACAGGCTGAATCCGCCTTCAGATGTACGTAACTCCTGCTGATGTCAGTGTGCTATAAATACACATCAGAGGACGCACTCTGACCTGTTTACTTTTTAATCTGACATATGTAGCCACTCATATTTTGTATATATTACGCACCGCTGCCACGCTGAATCAGCACATCCAGAAATAACAATAAGGGCATGCTCAGCCTGCAGCAGGACAGAGAGAGCAGCCAGCCTCCTCCTTGCCTCCCTGTCACAGCAGCCCTGCCAGACAGCATTCACCAGCAACATTTTGCAGAGGGTTTTTTGTGTCCCCAGTTCAGGTATCAGACAAGGGTGAAGCTGAAAAGCATTAACCTGCCTTAAGGGTTAAAGGAAGAGTCAGGGTAACAAAGAAATTGCAGGTGAGGGGGCAGCCATTCCTGGTCCTCCGAGATTAGCTGAGGAGGAAAAAAATCCCCAAAATCTCAGGCTGCCCACAAGATCCCTACCAACATTTTCCTTTGCATTCTACTGAAGAGCATGGCTGGATATGTTTCCTATTTTAAATTATAAATGAGGAAAATGTCTCTCCTTTTTGCTGTGGACAGTCTGTAGTGCTGGGAACTCCAAGAAGAACATTTGAGGAGTTTAAGCAATCAGTGTAACAGCTACCCTGGGGCTTGTGCTGAGGGACAGGGCTGTAATGAAGAATCTATAGACACATAGGGACTTTTATATGGGGCTTTATCAACAAAAAACATTTACATGGCTTGTTTCCTTAGTGCTGCAGTTACAGGCACAATGAGCGTACGGTGACACGGAGGATAAGTAAAAGCTACAAAAACAACTACATCAGCAAAAATCAGTGTTTCCCCCCCTTAATCAGGTGGTGCAATCAGATTTCCTTTCAGATCTCCTGGGAGATTACATCTTATTGCTTTCTTCATTTAAACCCAATTTCCCTAGCCCTTATCTACATGGCAATTTCCACTTCATGGTGAGTTTGTTCATTACATTCAGGTAGCTGCCCCCACAGCCCTGCCACAGCAAAGGATTACAGATGCTTGAGACTAAAGATCACTAAAGCTCTGACAAAACATAAAGCAATAAAGAACAGAAAGCAGTCAGTCTGCATGATTCTAAAAAAGGTGCTCAATGAACCCCTGAATACACCACTGCTGCAACTAAACCTTGAAGCTGGCTTCCCATTTGGGGAGGGGTTTTCACTTAAACTCTAAAGGCTAGTCTTTTCAGAGATGATCATGGCACTTACATTCCACAGAAGTAAAGGGATACATTTTTTGTTCTATTTCAAAGCAATTTTGCTAGAAAAATCACACAGTGAATTTATACCCGGACACTACATCACAACCATGCCTATCCTTCTTTCAAAGTTTACAACACAGAAATTGTACTGCAGGGGCAGAACAGAAATGTATATATTTAATAAAATACATCTGCATCCAACAAAGGAGAATGTGGTATCAAATCTGTTTGCTTCATCATGCTTTGAAAGCACAATCCTTCTTTCAAATCATAAAAACAAGCAAGTTCATCAGCTCTCCTTAAGACATTTTGGACCCTGAAATCAGGGGATGCATAATAGGGCACTACACTTTTAGTAGTATTTTACTGATATAGTTACACAACAGCTGTAAATAAGCTATTATTTATATATATAATATATAATATTATATATAATATATATAATATATTATATATTATAATATATATAATATTATATATATTATAATATTATATATATAATATATATATATATAATATTTATATATATAATATATAATATTATATATATAAATTACAGCTATGTAATTACATCCTGAGGAAAAGTCTTCACTTTGAAATATACCAGTGGCTTAAGAAGTTTAGTCTTCCAAACTGATAAGCACTATGGCAAAATTTGCATACCTCTGAAAAAACCTGCATTCTTTTAAGAATAAACTTAGGCTTGTGTCTGAGAGATGGTGGTGACAAGACCTATGTCAACTGACACATCAGAAAGATTCACCCAGGCTGATTAGAGATTTTACAGATTTTTGTTTAATTTCAGAAATACAATTAGGCCCACGTGTGTTCCACCTCACTTTCCGCTCTCAGCTGGAACCCCCATGGCTCCATCCATAAATTTGTGGATGCGGGAGAGGGGCATCTGCAAAAAACACACTGAGGCCCTACCTTTGACATCTCAGCCTCAGGTTAGATGGTGTGTGTTCATACTTGAGCTTCAAGCAAAAGCAGCACTCAGGTTCCTGAAAACTATGAAGTACAAACACAAAAAAAACCCCAAACCAAAACAAGTCACACCAAGAAATAGCTTTCCCATACTACTGTGAGGTAAATACACTGATTTTCTGCCAGGTCCAACTCAGGGATAAATGAAAAGAGTGTATGCCAACACTTCATAGGCCACAGAATTCTCATTCTACTGCATGAAGCTAATCTGAGACCAACAAATGTTCAAACCTATGATTCCGACTGTGAACAGCTGCAGGAGCCAAAGAGCCACTGCCGATGACTGTCTCCCACCTCTCATGGGAACAAATCAGACACAGAGAATGAGCAGGTGAATTTTTGGCTTCACTGACATTCAACAGAAACCATCTCATAGATTTTGGTTCAACAGCTTCTTTTTCAGAAAAAAAAAAAAAAGCCAACAACACCACAGTGCAAATCAGCACCTTACAATCCCTTTGTGCATTTATACAGGTCAGATCTCAAACACCCAAAAAATTCAGAGATTCTTCATCTTCAGGCATTATGTTTTGTGGTGCAACACATATTTAAAAGCTGCTACTGCTAACTTGTCACTTTTTGTGCCAATTCATCAAGTAGTTTGTACCTAGCAGGTCATAGCTCTAAGTTTTTGGCACAGGAAAGCTCCTTAATGTATTTGTATGACAGCAAAGGTCTCTACTTGCTTAAAATCAACAGTTATGTCTTTCTCTGCCCAAAAGGCACCCTGTTTTGAATAACAATCACTGCAGATCTTACAACTGCAGTAGAAGTGACAAGCAATGTGACAGCATCTTGCAGATATTAGGAGGACAAGCTGCAGTGTGAGGTTCTCGTAGCTGAAGTCTTTAATATTCCCCTGCAGAAGTCTGCAGTGTACAGGTGCTCCCGACACAATAAACACTTCCCAAAGCTGAAACCTCTGTCCAAACAGGAATAAGTAGCTAGGTGCAAGAAACACAGAAAGGGTTAGGCAACGTCATCATCTCTTAAACTTTTCCTTAAATTGTTTGGTTATGTACCTAAATGATGTATTTATTGCCAAATGTGTTTTTAAATGCACTTACTAAAAGACACACACATTGCACTACTATAATTCTTGATTAATGACCAGTTTCTAAATCATGCATATAACTTTTAAAATCCACCTGTTTTGATTCATCTAATGCCATGCACTACAGCAAGACAGAAATAAAGCATGTTATTTAAAGCTTTCCGTAACAGTACATTTGTCAACAATACTTGATCAAAGCATTTGCTCTGACTGTGCCATATTTGTTTAACTACTACTGCTTATTTTAGCCCATATAAAGAGTTCTGAAGAACATAACCTCAATAGATGCCAAAAGAATGTAGCTTTTAAACATAACCTTACATTTAAAGAGCAAAATCAAGCTCTAACAACATAAGCAAGCAAAATTCTCTCATGTACACAAACCTTTCCTGTGTGATTTTTTTTTTTTGAAGATTTAGTAGCAAAACCAGGATCTAAATATTTTCCCTTAAAATAATTCGAAAGACAGTATAAAAATTCATGAATGTTTGCTGCTATTGGGTAAAAGCTATTTGAATACATTAAAAAATTTTATTTCAGTATTTTATTACCAGAAAAATCAAGCATTTCACATCAGAGTAGGTTTTGCTGGCTTCTGTGCAGCTTGTTTTCTTGAGGTCAAGTCTTTTAAGACGGGTTGGTTTGATTTTTAATCTGGTGTGTTTATCTGCTCACCAGAATCACATTCTGACACTTCAAGGTATTTTCTGACTTTATTGCATAACCTGTAGGGGTGGTTTGACCCTGGCTGGACACCAGGTGCCCACCAAAGCCACTCTATCACTCCCTTCCTCAGCTGGTCAGGGGAGAGAAAACATAAGGCTCATGGGTCAAGATAAGGACAGGGGGAGATCAATCACCAGTTGCTGTCTTGGGCAAAACAGGCTCCACTTGGGGAAATCAATTTAATTTATCACCAATCAAATGAGAGCAAGATAATGAGAAATAAAACCAAATATTTCAACACTTTCCAGTCACCCCTCCCTTCTTCCAAGGCAGAACTTTACTCCCAAATTCTCTGCCTCTAGATTGTCCCCTGATCCAAATTCTCCCCTTCCAGAGGGGCAGGGGAACCCCAGGAATGGGGGTTGTGGCCAGTTCATCACAACACGTTTCTGTCCTTTTGCACATCTATTGTGTAGAAAGACAAAAACAGAGATCTTTGCTCTGAATTAGCAGAAATGCCACACTGAATCAGACAAGATCAATAGTTCTGTGAATTACAAAGCTCCACAAAAGGCCACAACTTTACTTTGATTGCACTGAAATTGGTAGGTACCAAACCTGGATTTATAAACCCTTTCCACGAGAGTAGGGAATAAGCATCTGTAGCTCACCATTTAAATTACAAGTGAAAGCTCTGCATCTACTAAACTTAACAACAGTGCAGCAGTTACTGACATTTAGGGCTTACAAATGCATTTTCAGGACTGATCCTGTCCACATGTAGTCATGGTGCAGCAGGCAGGGAGGATTATAACAAAATGAGCTAAAAATGCTACTTTTCTTCTGACTTCAAGGTTTGTCATGTTTCACAGGTTTTCCGTTGCTAATAATAAATCTGTCCTTGCCACCAGAGTAACTTACACCAGATGAACACAGACTTCACTGTGCAGGACCACTGAATGTTTCAAAGATCTGAAGGGTGCTCCAGATGTCAGGTGGTGACCATCACACATGAGACTTTCAGGGACAGCTCCTGAGCCACAGAGGCAGTCACCTGTTTAGGCTCATGAGGGCCACCTCTCTAAACAGCACCTGCATCAAGCCCACTCTTAGTGCCAATCCAAGCAGCAGCACTACAGGGAGGGAAATTAAAACAAATGAAACCCATCATTCTTCAAACTAAACCCTTCAAAAAGAAAGAGTTTCATGTAGCTTTTCCAGACCCCTCCACTAGTGGTGTATCTCTCCTTTGGAGTAACATGAAGTCTTGTACAACACACACACAGAAGTGGCAATCCACCAGTCAAAAGCAAGCTTACAAATAGTTTTGTTTCTTCTAGACAAAACCAAATCTCCACAAATCAGACTGCAAAGAGCAAAAGTCCTTGCAAACATAGTAAATGCCTTTGGCTACTTAAAAAACAATGCTTGTTTTACTTCAAAGATTTTCAGAGTAAATTACCTTAAAGCAAAAAGTGCAAGAAAAATACTTTGGTCTCCTTTTCTTTCCCAAACGCTTAATACATGCCAGTTGGTCTAGACCTACCTATCACAGGCTAACATAAATAAGTGCATCTTTCATGGAACTTATTCCACAAACAGGAGCTAGACCACTAGACAGATGCAGCAGCTATGTTTTAAACATTCTGGCATCCCTTTCCATCCCTGCTTCCGTTTCCCTGCACCATCCTTTTGATCTGGCCCCACCCGAGGAGTCAGTCATCTTCCCTGGGGGAGGAAGGGTGTACTGGCACAGCTCAGCTCTGCCAGATGTTTTGAGGGAAGTTTGATTCCCTCGCTGCTACTTGCTCAAGAGACAGAGAAGGTATTGCTCCAGGCTAAGCTTCCCGTTCATTGGCTCCAGTTGAGCTTTCCAACTTCTGAATTAATACCTAAACTAAGAAGCCAATTCACAGAAGAAAACAGAGGGAGGGCGTATGAAAAGAGATACCCTGTTTATTTGATGGTTTGGACTTCTATCATTAGTGCCAACAGGTAATTTCTGACGTACAAAATGAGCACAGATGTGGGGAAGCGTCCTTCAGTCAGTCCAGCCACCTACTGCTTTTATTCTTCAATACTTAAGTCTCCAGATTATGTTTGGGCCCAAAGCACAAAGGGGCCCTCATCTACAGCCAACTCCCAGGCACCACCAGGAGCACATGAAATAGGTGCAGCAATCACAGAAGCACGTTCTTGGAAGTTCACAGGAAGCCCAGGGTGGAGACGTGTGAATTTTTCACTTGCTGGAGAAGGACAGGCTTGCCCGCTTTCTTCCAAGGTCTTCTCCAGCTAGGAAAGCGTGAAATAAGTACAGGCACATTCCCAGAAAAGCCTGAGAGCCATAAAGGCTCTACAGGAGGTAGAAGGCAGATTGCAACTTTTAATAACACTTAGTACATTAACTATTACAGATTTTTCTTTCAAGAATTGACTTCATCAGGGATGGTGAGAACCCAGCTGTGGACTCTAATGCTTGTTCTTTGTCTTTCCTGCAAACACGTCTTATCTTTCCATACTTTGGCCTTTCTTCTTTAAATCACTAAAGGAGACTGGAGAACTGCTTGTTTTGGAATTGGCCCACGAAGTAAAAAGCTATATATTCATCTTAGAGATATGCTTACGCATAATCCCACAACTTTCTGCTTTTCTATAATTTTCCTGACTTTTGAGGTGGAGACAATGAATCCAGTAGTCTGGAACAGTTTAACATGTGATACAGTTTAAACAAAATTTCTCTTGGGAAAAGTCTTGTCTGGTGACATTGGCAGCACCAGTGACTGACCCCTAGGGAAGTGGGACAGCCACACACAGATGGGAAATAGCTAGGAAGGGACTACATGGAAGCACTGAAACATTAGACCCTACCTCGTGGCTGAAAGCTCAAGTGCAAGGTCCAGATGCTAAAGTCTGAATGTGTTAGCATCACTGTTAGGGAACTGATACTAAGTGACATATAGATTATATTACATAAAGTTCAATTTCTGGCTGCTCACAATGCCTCCTAATTCAAACAAAGGCCTGATAAGCTACTGACAATAAATAAATCAAAGCAAAAAGCACACTGCTTTGAAACTTTAGCCTTACAGCCAGGAACATTACAGTAAGCTCATTTTTTAAAAGAACTCCTTGATTTTGACCTAATGCTACTTTACCAAAGCAACTGAACATTATTGATTTCCTCTGTTATGAATTGAGATGAATAAAAACCGAAGAGATTACAAATAAGAAGCCTTCTTTGTTCTGTATATCACTTCCGCTATGCTGGTCAGTCAGATGCCATTGTTCTTCCTCCTGCTCCCACAGCATGTGAAAAGTATCTTACTAGGAAATAAAACAAATGAAGAGATACAAAACAAAAATATTTTCCAGGATTTTTACTGATTGTTTTCAGCCTTATATCTAGGACTAATAATAAGCAAGAAAAACAGTAGAAGAATCCCCCATAGTGGTTCAATTTTCATTTATGTTTTAAAATGTTCACAATACCTTGGGTTCTGGAGCCTTTCGAGATAAGGGTTGGGATTAATATTTATATAGAAGTGATTAAAAGATATTTTAATTTTAAAAAGCTGACAGGCAAGCAAAGTTGTACTGTGTGTGAGAGCCTAGATGAACATTCAGGAAGGCAATACCAGCTCCCCCAAATTTTAATTGATATTGGCTTTCTGTGTATTTGAATTCTCCATGTCTCGTAGACTGCTTCATTCTGTAATGATTTTTAAGTTCAAGCTAGGGAAAGAATGACAGAAGATACAGTTCCACAATGAAACTTGCAATTCATTAAGAAATCTGAAATCTCAGGAAGTCCCTATTCCAAGAGATAATGGATAAATAAAAGTGACACTTCATTGCTCATCCAATCCACCTGACATTTCCTTCTTCACCTCTTTGCATGAAATGTTTCACTGACAGCACCCACCACCTTCCACCAACTGTTTGAAGCAAATGGTTTTGCTAAGGGAAAAAGCTCTAACTCAACATCTCCCTTAAACTGTAGGAATAATTAAATACCTGTTAGCAACTTTGTCAATGCCTCACCAAATTAGGGAACAAGGAGAAAGGAACAGCTGTTTCAAGGAACAGACAACTCAGGTTTCTCAGGTAACTGTCATCAGAAAAGTATTTCTCCTGCTTGCCTCCTTGTTTTCTTCATAATGAACAGTCATCTAACACCAAGATTATTTGTGATGCCCTCCTGCACTTTTATTCCATTCTATGTTCCAAGAGGCATGGCATCAGAACATCCCCCTTCTCACCTGCTGTTTTCCAGATGTTCATCCTACCAGATGTAAATAGCAATAATCCACACATTTGTGGGAAATCTACAGGAAATACAGAGCTGAGGAGTTGTTACATTAAAAAGACCCTGCTACCTGACTCTACTCAATAGAGATTTAAAGTGCCGGAGGATATTTTTCTGAATAATCATTTATTCCCTCTTCCCAAAAAAAAGCACTAGCAATGCTGCAGAGAGAAAACGACTACAACAAAACTCCTTACCCTTTATATTTACAAACACTAGTTCCTTCTTTCCAAGTGAAAGCTAATTACAGACACAAAATCAAAAGAAATCAGCAGTTAGGGCACAGATCATAGAATCACAGAATGGTTTGGGTTGGACGGGACATTAAAGTGTTGCAGTGTGTTTCTTGTTAATGGTATGTTCTGTTATTACCTAAGTTGATGGTTTGGTCCAAATGAGACCTTCCCACTCCATGTTGTCAATCTACCCTGAGTCTCCTGTAAATCTGTCTTAGACCCACCGCATGCTTGGAATTCCACTTCAGAAATCCCCTAAACTTCGACGCTTGATTAGTCCATGTGACCCAACTTTCCCCCCTTACCTCCCTCATTGGATGATGATTTTGTGAACCCTGCCTTTTACCCTTCCCAGGATATCTCTGATTAGCTGATGCTTTGTACCCTCTCTTTGAACCGCCTCCATATTTCAGCTGTTGCATGCTCGCATTTTCTGTCTTTTGCCCCCAAGATTCCACAGAGCAATAAATCCTCTGTTATCCCATGCAAAAGACCTCCCTCTCATCCTTGTCTCCTCAGAGTACAGACTGACAGCCAAAAAGCCATAGAGCAAGTGCTCTAGTCACACCTTGGGTCATCCTGCTCTGGGGTGTGACCCACTCCTGGCGCAGGTTGAAGTGACAGAGCCAGATCAGCTCCGACGAGATGCGATATTAAAGGTCATCTCTTTCCAACCTGCCTTCCATGGGCAGGAGCACCTTCCACGTGCTCAGAGCACCATCCAGCCTGGCCTTGAACTCTGCCAGGCATGAGGCATCCACAGCCTCTTTGGGCAACCTGTTCCAGTGTCTCACCACCCTCACAGTAAAGAATTTCTTCCTAATATCCAAACTAAACCTACCCTCTTTCAGTGTGAGGCCATTCCCCCTTGTCCCATCATTATATGCTCTTGTAAAAAGTCATTTCTATCTTTCCTATAGGCTCGCTTTAGGTACTGGAAGGCCACAATTAGGTCACCCCAAAGCCTTCTCTCTTCCAGGCTGATAAAAGCTGATAAAAATTCTCAGCTTTTACTCATAGGGAAGGTGCTCCATACCTCTGATCATCTTCTTGGATTCATTCTAACAGGTCCAAGTCTTTCCTGTGCTGGGACCCCAGAGCTGATGCAGCAGCAGAGGGCCAGAATCAGCAGAGCAGAGCACAGGGCCAGAATCCCTCCCTGCCCTGCTGCCCAGGCTGCTCTGGGTGCTGCCCAGGGCACAGCTGGCTTTCTGGGCTGCAAGTGCTCACTGCATACCTATGAAGATATGACTTGGTTTTAAAGACAGAAACACCCTGCACATAAGCTACAAAATAAACAAAGCTGCCTAGGACTTGAAAGCTAACAGTCCCTTGTGTCTGAACACCTAGAAACCAGAGTCCAGCTGCTTTCCAAAAGTCAAATCAACTCATGAAACAGGATATTCTCTTAATCAGAATTTCTCTTAATGTCTTCACTAGCATTTCAGTACTGTGGTTTGTTGACCTTGACAAAGTAAAGATTGACAGACTGCCTGTTTGTTTTGGGAACTGTTCAACAGAATGGACACAGTGTTCATTTTTTTGTGACTTGATGCATGGCTGAGCTTCTCACCTCTGACTCTCATCGGCCATTAACCTGACATAATCAATTAAGAAGAGTAAAGGAAATTTCACATTATTGCTATACTACTTGAAAGCATTTTTTCTACATTGTAGCATGGAGTTTCCTATTTCTGTTGCCAAATTATAAATATAGGTCTCTGTTTACAAAGTTAACAAGTTAGTTATTAATTTCTGTTATTTAAATAGTCTCTGTTATTAATTTCAATTACTGCTGCAAACGTCTGCTGCTTAAAAAGTCTGCAAGATCCCAGATCTATTCCCTCCACCTTACCCACTGTATCACAAATGTATTTGTAAGCACATACCATTGCACAGTTGACCTGTATAGTCAGAACACTGCCCCTAATTTTCTTAATTTTTTTTTTCCTTGTGGATGAGATAGAAACTCCCTAAGCCAGTTCAGAATCAGGAGTAAGGGAAGAACTATTTCTTTACATCCTTTTAAACTCTGTTTGTTTTAAAAGGGTGTATGACTCATGGTGGTTAAATATTTAACTGTTTCACTAATGAGCTGAATCCTAACATGCGAGCATGAAAACACGTGTCATTGCAGTTGAAAAATCCCACTCACATCCAAGGAGCTTTTTAAAAATTTTATAGGTAGATAGATAGATAGACAGACAGATAGATAGATACATATAGAAACACACGTTAGGAATCTATAACATAAGTTGCTGTTTCAAGACTATTTACACACGCACATTTATTATTCTGTGTAGACATATGTGGGAGCTGGTGCTTGGTTGTGTGGGGTTTGGTTTTTTTTTTAATCAAAAGAATTGCAGTAATTCAACCTCAAATGTGCCTGTTATTGTATTAATAATGACGATGACATAATAGTACAATTATACCCTGTGGGACTAGGCTACACTGACATGTGCAACCACGTGCCCACGATCGCTTCAAAGACAGAAAGAGATTGAAGATACTGCCCCACCCCGCTTCTCATTCCTGCACTTCTCATCCTGGAGATTACCACCCACGAGGCTGAACAACGGGAACCTGCTGTGGAAGTGTTCTTTGCCCTCTTTGTTACAACCACGGTAGGTTTAACCATCTTTGGTGGCAAAAATAAAAAAGGCTTTCTGGGCCAGCTGGCCATCGAGCACGTGATGGAAGTGAACACAGTTCAGTCCAGTTCTGGGCAGTGGTAAATTCCATGGAGGGGCTGCAGCAAAGAGCTAGTAGATGACTGCTTCTTGAGATTTCCAGAGAGAGACATGCTTCTGCAAACCTACACCCTCCTGCCTGTTCTGGCTGAATTTGAACAAACCAGCTTTTGTTTGTGGAGATGGCCTAGCTGCCAACTCGGGTTCAATAACCAGCTCTGGATTATGGTAGGCTGGCCTAGACCTGTAGGATAAATTTAGTCTCAGCCAAGCTGGCCTCAATCAGCTATCAGGCTGCAACCCTGCTGTCCTGCAGCAAAACAGATAAAAAGTAAACATAAAATGCTACTTAATTCATTATTCAGTCAAATCAATACATGAGAGGCACAAGCTTCAGTTCAAAATGAGGGCCAAAATCTCAGCTTTTGTGGGGCAAAAAAAAAACCCAAACCAAAACTTTTGCAGTTCAAGGTTAAGAAATGAGACAAGAAGTTAAATACATTTTCCTGTTGTGACTGCTGAGGCCCATCACTGAAACAGAATGCTCAGAGCAGGCCAAGACTGGGACTTCTCCATGTTTTCTCTGCCTCCGTGCCTCGCTGTGCAGGAGCCCACTCAGAACTTCCTTCCCTTTACCTTTTCAACCACTTTGTTTCTTTAGGCTGCAAGGCCTATGAGGGTAGGACCTATCTTTTAGCAAATGTGGCTCCACACTCTACTAGGTGTTGTACTCGATCTTACAGGCAGGGCTGTAATGGAAACAACAATAATGTCCTTTCTCAGAAGAATAACACAAGTCTGCTTGTAAATTGTGTTGCAGATAAAGTTTCCATCACACTTTTAACTATCAAAAGCTAACAAAACTTACTCTACAGTTCCACAAACAGTTTAAGCCAGAACTGTTGCCAAAAGAAGCAATCTCATCTGGCCAAAAAAAAAAAGGTTAATTTGAGCCCATCTGGGTTCTCCAAGGCAATTGACAACAGAGCTGCATAAATGCTTGTGTTGGCAGAAGGAATGGAGCAGCAGGATCATTTCTTCAGGTGGCAGTGCCAGTTTATGTAGGCTGAAACCCTCTCTTGAAAGTGCAGCCTGGGTTGTCTGAAGGATTTATCTCACAAAGCCAGCTTAGAGTGGAAAAGCTATGGATCACCCAATTTTACGCATAAAACTGCTAATATTCACCTCCCAAGAATGCTGCGAGGTTAAGCACACTCGTGTTTGTAAGGCATTACAGAAGTAAGATTAGTAAATATTTAATTTTCTCTCCTCCCTTTCCCCCAGCCTTGGCCACTAAGTATAACTCATTGCAAGCTCCATATACTAAATCAATGACTTGGAGCAGCTCCTAGAAGGTAGCTGTCAAGCTCCCCGCCTGTGGGCCAGACGGAGGTCAGTCATCATACACACACAATCCAATTTAGAACTGGTCGGCAATGCTGCAGCCAAAACAGCATCTAAACACATTGTACCCACCCGTGCTGCAGGACAGACAAATCACCTCTACAGCAGACACCCTTTCGCACCTTGATCTGGGGAACAGCTGCACAGGAATAAAGGACAAGTAGATCAACTCCTTCTGCATGCATTCCACGTGTAAACACATCCTGTCAAACTGACAGAAACAACAGCGAAGAGGAGAGTTTCTGAAAGGTACCTTAATAAGGATGTTAATAACATGCTGGAGGAAAAAAGAGGCCAGCCTCAGTGTCATTAGCATAAGGGAAACCATCAAAGTGAGGCAGCACATAGCCTGCTTTCACAGACTGGGTGTGAAAACAGGCATTTTGGTTATTTTGTTAGTGCTTCAAAGCCCGGCTGTTTCCGAGCACCAATACCAGCTCTTGGTTCCCCATCATCTTAAAAATATGCTCCTGGTCAATGGGTTAGGTGGAAGTTCCCGATGTAAGCAATGCACTAAGGTCCCTGAAATCAGCGGTCAGTGGAGACAGCTGAGCAGCACAGAGGTTTCAGGACATTTATCCCAGTATTTGGTGCCTAGAGGGAGCTCAGAAGCCTACAGAAGTTGCTCTGCTGCAGAGCCTCTGACTGCTGTGGCTATCAGGGCACATGGGCACCCATCCTTGTTTGCTCCCAAGGCACAGGACACGCCACGAACACGGAAAAGAAAATGCAGCACGTGGCAGCTCTCTGGGCTATCAAGACTTCTACAGCAGCTCAGTATAAACACCATGTTCTGAGCTCCTCAATTAAATTCATTTATTTTATAAGCTGAGATAAAGTGTAAATGCCCATGCTAAATACTACTAGCCACTGAATCAACAGCTCTAATAAACTTTCACAAGGCCTTTCTGATTACTGAGATAAAGTAGAATTGGGCCTCATAACACAACAGGAGCAATCCTAGAAACCCTTTGTGCAAGAAAAGTTTAACACAACGCATGCTTCAGTCACGATGACATGTTTTATACTACCAAAATAAAAGTAAATTAGATAAAAATGCATTTAAAACATTAAATGTGAGATAAATACAGTTTGCAGTTACATAAATCAAACTCATGCTTCCTAGGTTACCCCTAAGTACAAGCAGAGTCTGTTGAAGAAATCTTTCCTATTCCATCCTGATCCTGTTAATATTTATGCACTCAGGAAGCTCCACTGAAGTCATGATGACGACTCATACACACAAAGTTAAACACACTGCACAATTGCAAGACTCGTGCCATAAAACCTTCACGTATAAACGTAGAATGTAATTTAGTTGCCTCTGCACATATACATTTAAGAAGAAAACAACCAGCATACAGTCTTGCCTTTTTCCCTGCCTTGTCTAAAGCCATGGAATAAACTCTCAATAGGGCAGAATTGCCAGAGGCTCTACTCAATACAAATGAAATGCAGCTAGAAGTATTTTTTTTTTTCAAATTATTGATGAAAAAGTAACATTCTATATATAAATATGTATAAATATGTAATGAAGCATATACATAAAAACATATGAAAGAATAAGAGTATTCTCCCATGTTGCTGTTCTCTATCTGTACTCAGATACTTGTCATTTTTTCATGGCCTGGCAAACTTCTAACAGGATATTCATTTACTTTTTGCCCTTCCAAGAGCAGTTAGCTCTCAGTGCTGAGATGCACTCTGCTCCTGTCAAACACAGAAGACAAGAAATAAAAGAACGAAGCTTTTTCGAAGACAAACTCATAGAAGTTTACTTTAGAAACTGCCAAGAAAAAGAAAGCCATGAAGAAGCTCTGTTGATTTTGGGTTTTTAGCCAGTTAATTGAACCCACTTAACCCAACATTGCAAAATAAAGTTCTTAATACATTAAATCTAAGTTATTTTCTCTCTACTAACTCCTGGAACCGCCTTTCCTCTTAGGCACTGGCACTCGCTGCTTTTCTGCACTACAGTTACACCACACCTGCAGACTTTATTCCAGCTTTGCCTAGCAAGGGCCACTTAAAGCCATTCAAGAGCCACCAGCTAGTGACAGCTGGCAAATTCAAACCTGTCTCAGTAGTCTATCATATGTAATCAATTGCAAATAGAACTTCAACAGACTCATCCCATTATTTCCTAGCTAATTCCCCCTGGGAAAACAAGCCGGCAAGCTTCCACTTCGAATCATGAAGCTAGTTTTGCCCCTGTCTCTCCTCCCAGCTTCTCCCTTTCCCCTCCCTTTGCCTCAGTTCACGGCACTGTTTCAGTTTTTCAGCTTGATATCCGTTATGTTATGTCAGCTGTTACATTACGCTTAAAACAATAGACTCCAGCTGGCTGAGGTCAGATGTGAAAACAAGGACCTAACAAAGCCAGAGACCCTCCAGTTATACTGAAATTGAGATACACACTGAATGTAGCACTTAATGACAAACTACTTTCCAGACATTTGGGCAAAGCATAAAGGAAACACCTGTCACTGCAAACATTACACACTAATCCAGATAAACCCTAAATTTAAAAATCTTTCTTTTCACTGCTTGGCTGTAGCACGCAGCAGTATTCCACAGTTTTAATTTTTTTTTTTTCTAAGATGGAATTTGTTTTTTTTACTAAAATAATAAATAGTGATGAAAATGTATCGTTTCAAATGTTTACTGTCCTCTTGGAGTTTACCAATCTAATGTTCCAAGTTTGGCATGGATTTACACCCCAAAAAAGTCTGAATAAACTTTAGCCCTTAAGTAGGAAGCTTGGCAAAAGTGAATAATAAATGTAACTGTGAATGAAACGTGCCATTTTTCAGTGATGGCATTTTCTTAGTTGTACCTTTGAACACAACTTATTGGAATCTACCTATTCTTAAAAATAAAGAAACAAACCACTGGTCTACTGTGTGACTTAGGAAGGCAAAAATGAGCTCTTGAGAACAGGTGAAAAACTAGTACCTCCAGAGAATATATCCCCTGTTTATCAAAGCCCTGCATAGGATTTAAAAGCAGTTTTTCCTGAAAGCTTCCACATTACTGCAGCTCATGTACAACAAGCTGGGACGCAAAAGGACAGCGTGTCACCCTGCTCATTTCTCTTTGCTCTGGCAAAGCCCCCCACGCTGCCAGGGAGGGAGATCACCATGTCAGATCATGTGGGCCACCAAACAGCCAGCAGACGGCACCAATCCATCACCAGTGGCTTGTACTGGCCCACAATCTGTCACCAGCCCCACCCTCGGCTCCAGGAAGGTCGCTCTTCCCAGAGCCCGTCCTAGTCTTCAGAGTCTGAGTCCCAAAAAATGCCGGGCACTTCATAGCCACCTCATCACAAAGGGGATAAAAATGCTAAATTCTGATTCCTTCATGCACAGCAATGTAGTTGCAGACTTTGTTTTAAATGACAGTGTTCAGTTATGCCACCACCCAACTCCAGGTACAGAAATCCCAGAGAAGGGACTTTTTTTTCCGAAGTTCGTAGAAAAGGCAGAAATGGAAGTAACCAATTTTCTACATCCAGGCCACTCCATTGCAGCAGACTAAAATAAGAATTATTCAAATCTACCAAGTTTGGACCTTCTAGATGAATTGTATGGATACATGTAAAAAGAGAGCTTTTCTATAAAAAGCAGCCCACTTTCTAGGAAAAGTGGGCTTTTTCTATAAAAACTGCTGCTTATTCTTATCATATACATCTAAAGGCCATTCTTGGTGGTAACATTAGAGAAATTTAGAAAAATAAACTTTTCTTTTATCCCAACTGAATAGGAAACATCTAATAATACCAAGAGTGTACCTGGCAGGGCATGACATATTGGAAATCTGTGTTTTAACAAGTTTAAGAACTTTTTCTTTCTCCTCCATGCAAACACTTGCCCAATTCATTTCCACTGAAAGCATTAATTGTCCCTTTTTTTTTCTAAAAGCCATCCACATGATGAGCAATAAAGCAGACCAAATGGCATGAATTTTGTGGCTCCACCACAAAGTTACCAGAGTTTTCTCTGGCACTGATGTTTACACAGCCCTTTTCTCCCATCTCGCTCTCCACAAATTATGATTGCTAATTACTCGTATAAAATTCCCCAAGCCCATGTGGAAAAACATTTCTTTATTAAGAGAGTTCACTTCTTCCAAAATATATTTTTATCTAGTTCAGGACACCATCCAAGGTCAGAAGCAGCCACCCCAGGAGAACACAGCGCGGTCCAATGCTGCCCTCTGCAGATACTGAAGGGAAACTCCAGCGCCTTTCTACAAGTTCTTGCCTTTTAGCACATGTCAAAACAAAACCAGCTCATCTCTTCCTTACTGGTCTTAGCATGCTTTCATTCCATATCACCTCCTCATTCCTCCTTAACTCAGATTTCATCTCAGAGCAAGAGCACTGTCTTTTTTTTTTTTTTTTTTTTTTGTAATAAAATAGCAGCCGTCTAATGAAATTGGTTCAGCTGTCCCTAACAGACAGCCTTATTTCCACTTTAGAAGCATCTGATTTGGCTCCCTTTGGCCTGCTCAGGATGGACATAAAGCAGAATTTAAGCAAGTTCACACAACCTTCTGAACCAAATGAATTAAATCCTTTTAACATCACATTTACATTAAACACATAACTCTCTTCCACAGGTCAGGGGAGTTGACAAGGGATTGCTTTGAGAACAGCTGGAACAAGTTAAGATCTTACTACCAGCAACATTTCAAACCAAGGCAGCTGAGTTTGCAGTGAGGCGGATTAGAAGCACTCACCTTATCTGCCAGCACAGCTCAGCCATAAACATCACAATCAGGAGCTGAAAAGCAGCCAGAAACACCTGGGTGCAGATTCAGGGGAACATCCCTGTTCCAGCTACTCCTGATACTGTTACCTCATTAAAAGAAGGGAGGGCAATTTTAATTTCTAATCACGTCTTCTGAGCCTTCAAATCACTCACAGCTGGCATTGTTCCTACAAACTAAAACATAAAGAAGGCAACTTCGACTGAAAGCTGGGATTCTCCACTTGAGCTGTGAGTGACTCCCTGGACAGGTCTTTCTGCAGGTCCAACAAAGGAAAAAGATTAAAGACCATAAATCCACTAGATGCATCCTCCACACCAGCTGACCTTACTTTGCGTCAGACCAGGAGACATTGTTAAGGCTGCAAAGACAAATTTTTCACTTTCTCAGCTACAGTTGCTCTTCAGCGTCTGTAGATTAGATTAATCTGTAGAGCTGTCACCAGGCATCTTTTACAGGTATTAATTTAATTTTTCAAAAGGATGAAAATGCACCAATGCAGATCATGAGTATGCATTTTGGCCTTCTTAAGCAAGGAATATTATCAGGAAAGAAAACTGCTGGAACCTCTTTGAACAGTGTGTTCTCTGTGAAGACCACCTTCAGAAGCAAAACCTGTGGGTGTTTTCCTCTTTCTTTCTCAAAAGACCCACAAAACACTCCAGCAAACAAAAGCCAAGGTTTATACTCAAAACATTTTATTAAAAAAGCAATATAAATTAGAGTTCCTATGGGCCTAGACTCTGCCAGTTTCTCATGATTGTAGGAATAATTTCAATGCCTATAAAGTAAATGTTAATAAACCAAAACTATTGCCTTTTAATCTTCATTTGTATTTTTTGAAGTTTAGATACTGTTTAATATCTTCAGTAAGAAGTATCCTAAAGTAGAAAAGGAACTTAAACCTGGAAAGAGTTCATACTTCCATCATAAAAACATAGCCTTTTTCTTCCTTTTTTTTTTTTTTTTTCAATTTGGCGGGAATCAATATTGAAATGAGATTCCTACCAGAAAATAGCTTTTTCAGGCACACCAAATATCCCCTGGTTCAGCAGAATGTTTAATCCCCTTGGATCAGGCACTTGGATTTTCTTAGATCATGCTGAGATAACAGCATTCTGCTGTGTTCTGGCACCATAAAAATCCTTGCTTATGAAAATAAAAGAAAAATATGGCCTCTCCGGGAACATACATCTCTGCACTAGTTTTTTTTCCACAGTTTAGACGCTGTAGTCTCAAAATCAATTTTTACACTGATACACCGCGTTCTCTTTATGAGTCATGGCAAAAGCTCTCCCGCACCACTCTTTCACGCGGGCCAAGTGCGCACAGGACTCTCCAAAATGATGATGCTTTCAGAGTCTTGGCTCGGACTCCAGCTCACGCTGGGCAAGTGCCAGCGAGTAACTGGAGTCAAACCCCTCCGACAGCACCATCTAGTGAAAAAAAGAGAAAATAAACACATGCAAATTTAAACAGTTTTCACTGCATTCTGGAAACGAACAAAAGGCCAATTCTCTCCTAATCTCCCATTACAACTGCATTTAGGTATAGCTTTCATCAAGGCTCTTTGCCTCGTGAAGTGTGGTGACAAGCAGAGAAAGATTCAGCAGCTAATAGTGAGCTTTTTGTCTAAATCTGGAACACCACTTGGAACACTTATAAACTTGCCCTTGTTTATTTTTCCAATGTTAAGCTAGCATTTTTCTTGCTTTTATGAGAAATAGAAGCGTTTTTTAACGCTTTAAAATTACTGACAGAATAACATCTTCAGTTTTGTGCTGTGGGTAGGAGGTGATATATTAAGACAAGCAGCTCCAGAATAAAATCAAAATAATATGTACATAATACATATAATCTCAACAATGTTTTTAGCTTTTATTTTCATATACTATAATAACCTGTATGACTATATTAATAAAGCATGACATTCCTTTTCATGAAAAAGGGCACACTCAGCTTCTATCTGTAACTTCAATGTGATCAGGCTCCCTACTTTCCAAACGATTACCTGCTGAAATTATGCAGGTGCTCAGACCTTTTACAGGGTCAGAGTTGAATAGTTTGGCTGTTTGGAGGAAATAAA
Source organism: Cyanistes caeruleus (assembly GCF_971803275.1). NCBI lineage: Eukaryota > Metazoa > Chordata > Aves > Passeriformes > Paridae > Cyanistes > Cyanistes caeruleus. Next base: position 21,590,326 of record NC_141706.1, read on the forward strand.
ACAGCATAGCTATTAATTGTGAGTGCTTTCAATGATCTTGTTTAATTAGTTTTCCAGTCAGGAGGAGCAGATTCCCAGGTTCTTTTCCCGATGTGTGTCTTCAGTGCCATGCAACTCCCGTTTCATGTGATTACTTGAGGTCTGAAACCACAAATTCCACATGGTCAAAGTTCCTCTGTTCTCACTGCCCAGTTAAGGCCAAGCAAAAGCCATCTTCAGGATTCCCATTGTCCTGGTAGGTTGCTGGTACGCTGCTGCTCCTTTGAGCTCCCCCTCATTTAGTATTAGTTTGTCAATCAAATTGCTTGCCTTCCTTTGCTCCCCTACAATATACAGTGTTACCTACTTGAATTGTCTGGATCCAAGTAAAAATCATTAGTGTCAAATAATTAAAAATCCTTCTATAGACACAAAAAAGAAATTAACTCCTATCCCAGAGCAGTAGAAAGAGCACTCTCCTTTCATTTCTCCTTACAGCACCATTTGGTTTGGAAATTTGTTCTTTTCCTGTTGTGTGTCTTAATCCCCACATGCCATTACACTTTATTTTACCTCCTTCTTTCCATTTTGCAGTGTATCTTCAACTGGTCCTCTGCGATTTAATCTCCCCCAAGGAGTTCAGTTGCATCTATTTTTGACAACTTGTAATGCTACCTTCAAGAAAAACCTCTTAAGAAATAAGAGAATAGGAAATTTCACTGGGTAGATGCCAACAGGAGGGAGATTCTGACATTTCTATTTGTGTTCCAAGATGCCACAACTCCTTGGAAAGCCCCACCAAAACTGAATAGAGCAGAGAGCACACTGACCCATCTCCTGCTTTGGATGGATGGCTCCCCATAATCCCCACAGGTTTCATTAAAATTACCACAGTTAATCCTTTAAGAAAACAATATCAGACTGTGACAATATTTAACAAGCAGACAACTGCTTATTTCCCATAAAACACATGACAGTAGGATTTCAATTTTAGAAATTAACCCCAGTTTTTCTCACTGTGTAGAACAGGAAGACTGATACATCATACACTGACTCCCTCACTATTTAGAGGAAGACAATACAGAACAGTAGAAATACACAATCCACACTGGATATTGCATACCCTGTGTGTAATCCTGAATGCTTTGCACACACCTTACACCACCTGTATTGCCCAGATAGAAACACACACTGCACACAGGATGAACAAACCAAAACAAGCTCCATGATTTCACAGGGTGGGGGCACAGAATGAAACCTTACTAGTTATGTCCTCTCTAGAGGTTGTTTCACCTAGACAACACACATGTAAAATATTATTATATACTGCAAAGATGAGTGAGACATTACCAGGAGTTAAATTCATCCCAGACATTGGCAGAAGTTATGGATGAAAATACCTACTAGTTATGGAGTGAAAAAACCCCAAACAAATTAAATCTGTACAAAAAGAAAAAAAATAAACCCCAAAAAAAAGTATTGAATGCAGAAATAAATGTATGAATGCTCTTAGCTGGCACTAATTATATTACACCTAGGAGTTCAAACATCTTACAAATCATTTAAAAATAATATACCAGAAATGAAGGCACTTCATACAGAAATAATGTGATTGACACTAAATTTAATATGCTATATTCTAATAGCATATATAATATATATATGTTTATATATATATATTATATATATATATAGCATATATAGAATCTCAGCATAATTCATAGATAGACAAAATTTATTAGAATTTATGGAAGTCTTAAGTGAACTTCTTCATATTAACAGTGGTAATATACATAATGATATTACTGGAGCATTGCTACAATACCTGTTTTGAACAAATATTTAAACTGCTAGTTAGCATTTTCTCAATATAGTGACAGTGTTTTCACAGGTTAAATAATGGTCATTTATTTATAAATACAATAAATCAGTGATTTAGCAGGGGGTATGCCACTAGTGAGGTACAACAAATTCATGAAAGTTTGGATATTTAAAATCATGCTTCTCCAACCTAAAAACCTCAAAACTAAAGCTCTTCAATGAAATCTAGGCTGGCAGGACACAAATACTCCTGAAGCATTTGGTGATACATTTGTGTTGCAGCACAGGTATACTATAAACACTGTGACTGTGTTTTCTCTGCTGAAGGGAAAGAGCGTAGGACAGGTAGAGCAAATTGTCTTAAAGTCACTGGCCATGAGTTTTCCACTTTTGAAACAAAGCTGGATATGACATCAACTAAATGAAAGGACTTCCACTTTTTTTGCCTGCTGTGGCCAGGTGTCTGGTTTTCAGTATGGCTGAAAAAAGTATTAACCCAAGAAACAGGGGGGATTCAAGCTTAATTAGAATAACTCTATGTGTTGTATACATCACAGATGTCCTCAGTATGGGCCACAGAGAGTACCACTTCATTTTTGGGTCACCATGACTTTTGGAACTTCTGCAGCTTTACAGACTCATTAGGGGAAAGCAGAAAAGTGTCCCGTTAATTAAGCCACAAAGAACATTTTGTTTGATATGGTGTTAGCACAGGAGATCAGAATTTGCACATTAAGAACACACATAAATCACATTAATGTCCACATACATACCATCCAAAATAATGTCCCTGTAGCAAGGGCTGCATACTGCTCAATTGTAGAAAGCACGCTGAAGATAAGGCATATCAGCACAATAAGGAAGCTGCAAATAAAAAGAAATTAAAAAATTGAAATAATACAATGCACTGTAATAACCTATAAGGAGAATAGATAATTATGCCACCACAAATCATCTGTTTACTCTGAAATGTCATTGGTATTGTATAATAATGGTAAATTTTGCATGATCCTGCTTCCTTTTGGATAGTTTATTTCTCTTCAGGTTGAGGTTTCAGGTTGGACATTATCAAAAATGAAACCATATGTTAACACTAGCTTTAGCCTACCTCTAAGATTTGCTGTTTCCTGGCCCCTCATGAAATGAGCATTCCCTGCTCTTTCCCATTTTAAGGACTACTTTGGCTGAATCACCACACAACCCCCAAACATGTTTCAAATATTTGCCTTTTTGCTGATCCAAAGCCCAATAAACTGAAAAATAGATAAGTAAAATAAAAATAAATTTTAAAAAAAATCACACCTAAGCCGAAGTTTAATAGGCTGTGCTATACTGTCTTTGATAATTCACCCCTAAAAGGCTCCAAATAAATAAAGGCTAACATTTGGCATCTGAAATACAACCTAGGTCTGATTCCACCTAATTCCAAACCCCTGCCATGGGCAGAGTCACCTATCCCTAAAACAGGTTGATTGGAGCCCCACCCAGCCTGGCCTCGAACACTTCCAGGCATGGGGCTGACACATTTGTCCTTAGGGAAGGGGTCCTGGTTTCCACCATAAGATTTGGAACAGCCAGGGAAACAGCCCAGCTGTCTGCAACCTCCCAGAAATCCTCTTTCCCCACCGGGGCAGCAAGGCTTCTCAGCCCTGCAGCTTCTACCTTCAAACCCTTTCCTGAGCAGCTTCAGCTGTGCCCACCACAGGACTGCTGCTTCCCCTACAGGAACGTAACACATTTGGGAAGAAAACCCTTGAACACCCAAACTGGATGCTATCCACTACACATGAGCCGTAGACAGCTTCCAGTTCCCAAAGAACTGCATTTTTCTTTTAAAAACACAACATGAGAAATCAGCAAGACTGAAAACATCCACTTGTTAAACACAAAGTTGGTTGTTAGGGCTGTTTCTCACAATTCTGTTGAGACAAGCAGCACCAATCCTTTGTAATCAACTGAAACCAGCTGCAAAATCCAGTAACTAAATCACCCATCCTGTTAGACATCTCTAAAACAGTTAACCATTCTTTTTAACCCAAAAAAACCCTCAACAAAAAAGAATTGACATAATGAATAAAACTGAACTCGAGAGAAGTATTAAACCAGGACATCAGATTGGCATAGCTCAGCTGAAGTCATCCAGAGCCTTTATTAATAGAAGTCAACCTTTATTAGTAGAAGTAAGCACTCTGGGTGAATCTTTTCAAAACCAAGCACTGAAGAAAACAAAACCATGTTAAGGTTGACATAAGCTACATCCCTCAAAGATTGCTTCAAGAAACAGCATATGCAAGTCCGAAGCACACACAGAAAAATGATGCCAGAATCACAGAACCATTAAGGCTGGAAAAGACCTCTCAGACCAAATCTGACCTTTGAGATTATCGTGTCCAGACTTTGAGATTGTGCTACCAAATAGTGGAGAGAAAGTTTGTAGGTAATTAGGCACAAAAATCAAATAGATAATGAAATTAATAGGGTATAGATTATCACAATATAAGAACACGTATAAAAATATACTTTACCTAAGCAAAATATAAGTATGGGGGTGTTTGATTCATCTCTGAAGTCTTCTCATTTTACCCTGTATCTCTACCTTTGGGCATTCTTAGCACAAGTAAGCTGTGCAGACAAGGCAGGAGGATGCAAAGGTGAGTCACTCATTTGAAACGTAAGATAAAAGTTCCCTAAGTATCCAGCCCCTCTGTCTGCAATATTCTCACGATTGCATAAGAACGATACACGTGACAATGTGAATATAAATGGGGTCAGTTGCACAGAGACAGCTGAGGCTCTCCGGATTCAAAGTCCAACATACACAGAACTACCAGATCAAAGCAATGAGTTCAAGGGATGAGCAGTACCAGTTCACACTTACTACATCCCTTAATAGCAGCAGGCACGTTAGGATGTTCAACTCACGTTAAACATGTGTCTGACAACTCACGAAACCACAAGGGGGCAACAAAGCAAAGATTATCCCGTTTCTGTCCTTTTCCTAAACACAGAACCCTAATAAACATGAAAGTTGAAAGTTCATGTGCCGAAGAGACAAAAAGATAAACTTCGAGTCAATCGTTTGCCAAATCTCTTTGCTTGTTCCTATTAGAGAAACTGATGGCCGAGGTAAGAGCTGCATCAAGTGCCAGTCACCCCACTACCTACCTACTTTTATGGGTTTTCATGAACATGGACCCATTTCAGTCTTACAAATATTTTTTTTCCACCCACAGAAAAGTTCTTGCAATTCTCTGCTGTGCTCTTTCCAGGCTGATGCGTGAGACACCTTCATAACCACAAATACACATTATGCCAAGCAAAACTAAGATGCTTGGTCAGGCACTGCTGCTTCACGTCTGTTTCCTTGGCATGGGAGAGATGACACCCACAAGGTGCCAGTGCAGCACCACAGCTGAGCCACTCACCCTGTTACACTGGCATTGCTATTCTGCTTAGATCAAATGCACATAAGGAACAGAAGGTGCAAAATTAAGACATTAAACAAATACACATGGTGTTCTCTTCTGGTATGAGCCTACTGTTTGCTGCCTTCCAAAACTCAGCTTTGTTTTTGTTTTGGTGTTAGTGTCTCCCTTCTCCACCTCTGAAGAATAAGAAGGGAGCGAGGCACCAGTAAAATAGAAAACAGGAAGTTTGGCATTTTTTCCCCCCCCTCTTTTTTGACACTTATCTCCTTTTTCTTCAGCCACAAGTAGAACACAGATCCTCAGTTACTGCCTAGGCAGCAAAGTCCACAGGAGATAGTTACAAACAACAGTTGCAGGGACAGACTCTGCCTCAAACTTGAATTTGCTTATGCAAAAAAAATCATCCTGGGGCAATTTAACTGGCCAGCCTCCAAAAAGCAAACATTACAGTTTTCACATTGTATCACTTATCACTTATTATTTCACATCATTAATATCACTTTATTGTGATTGCTATTACTAGATTAAAAAAAGAAATTAAAAAAGCTTGTCTTGATACAGATGCTAAACACGTAAACTCTTCATCTTATCAGTAAATATCAGACAAACTAATGGGCAACTGGTTCCACTCTGGTACAGTTTTTTAATATACATTTTTCCTTTAGAGGAGAGATAGTCAGCAAACACTGGAATTTCCTGAACTCTAGCAGTCAGACAGGGCTTCATCTCTTGCAAACCATGAGTTTTCATCTCCTATCTCCTGAAACCCGTTGCCTGTTTACCCTTTATGCGTAAATGTGACTGTGTTCGGAACGGAAGCAGAGTGATGAGTTCAGGCTCTCGTCAGCTCTGATCTCACTCAGTGATTGTGGGGCCAAGCAAGCATTAGAGATGAGGAGATAGCCTGCGAAGGTTTTCATGCTGTTTCTCCCGGGTCACAAAGTAGCATCTGCTTGCACGTAGATAAGCCACATCTACTCCATCAGCAGATGCATTCTGAAATACTTAGCTTTGTGGTGAAATCACATCTAACAGTGCTATGGTTCTTTTAAACCAAGAGTTTTGCAAGTGGCTGATCATCTGTGTACTTCTTGGTGTGAAACCACAGCGCCACTGTTAAAGCAGCGTGGACATTGCAAAGCGGCAGATGTTTTCTTTCATGGACTCCGTTTTTGCTAGACTAGTACTAGTGTCCTCTCAGACAGAGCTGTTTTACTCTAAGCCAGTTTCTCTGGTTGCCTTTTCAACTCAGTTTTCCCAGGCAGCTGCACACGTGGTGGAGCCAGACCCAGAGGTGGAGCTCTCAGTGTGCATGAAGCAGCACCAGGACACAGCACTCGGGTCCCACTCGGAGCTCACCGACACTCCAAGCCTGCAACTGGACTCGTGTCTGTGCTACACCACCCTCCAAAAGGAAAGCACGAACACAGACACTGTGTACAGAGTTACACGAGGCACTGCCCGCCTGGGTGTGCGGATGTGGGCAGACATTTAATAAATTACAAATTTTGTCTTGCTTTGTTTTGTCAGTCAGACAATTTAGGTAATCTTTTGTCTCGAACAGGTTTGAGAAGCTAGAGCATTTCCACAAAATAACCATTCAGCAGACAAGGGAACACAGCCAGCCAGCATATGTGCTGTACTTAGCAACAGATAGGAAACATATTGAGAGCCAAAGGTAGATTTAATGTTTTCTGACTATTTTAGGATATATTTTGACTTACTGACAGACCTATGCCTTTTTCCCTGACCTCAGTGTCAGCTGCAGGAACTTGACATATTATAGGTTGCTATCAGTACTGTGCAGCCTTCAGCCCTGAGCTGCTGAGTTTTTTCTATATTTAACTATGATTTTTGAACATTAGCATGTCTTTTTTGTGGCTTGAAACAACGTGTGGAATGATCAAAGGAACAATAAACCACTTACTGAGAGATAACAATGCTCATTTAGTGAATGTCACAGGTAGGAGAACTGATAAAGGCTTATAAAATATGTCCAGTGATATGAGCAGAAACATTTAAAAAACCAGTGCATGAGACATGCTGGAAGTACTTACTCACCAGATTAATACAGTCTCATGCACATACAGCTGTTATCATCAAAACCAGTACTGAAATGTGGGTAGATTTCATTCCTTCTTGCAGTGTTTCTTACATACTCCCAGTGTGAGTCTTTCCATAACCCAGGAAAAGGTTGCCATTGGGCTACAAACTGAGCTGAAACCTTAAATACACTTAATGGATGAGAAGGGACATGCAAAGTTCAGCTCAATTTATATCAACTTGAGCTCTAACCATCCAGGAAGACAGGCAGTTTTTCCTTGTTCAGTGTCATGAGCTGCCTTAAGTCTGGTTTTTCTAATAATTGTTATTCATTATAGCTATCCAGTCTTGAAGATATCCAGCTACTGGTGCCCTTGCATACAGGGAATATTATTTTAGCTGGTAACTGCCAGCTAAAAAGCAGTTACCAGCACATGTGCTTTTTTTTTGTTTGGTGTGAGGTCAATGACAGTTCCAGTTCACCCTCACTGTCTACTAGAGAAAATAACTGTAACTAAAAAAGCATATTCTGTGAAAAAATAAAATTTCTTTAGTGTGCTTCTATGTGCTTAACATTCTACCTAATTCCCTTCTTGAATCTCCGTCTGCCCTTATTTTTACACAAGAAGATTGTCTTTCTTGGAATGCACAATTCTCTTCAGTCACATAACATGGTAAGTCATCTATCCTGTAACTCAGGTGTGGTTTTGTGGGATTTTTAGTTTGTGGGGCTTTTTTACAGAGTAAATAACTTTTTTTTTTTGCCATTTAGCCATTAACTGTGAGACGTTTCTTAAGTAAACGAAGTAATTTAAAGTTTAATCCCCTCTAAGTATAGAGCTTTACAAGAACTGGAAGGATGACATTGAGAATGAACAACACGAGTGCACAGATTGAACTTGGGCAGATTCTTATCTCAATCATCATAATTTGCCAACTACGATGCTGCTGCATATCCAGTTCACGTTAGTTCATTAAAACATATGACAGCATCATTATTTCATCTTTCATCCCCATGGCTTATATTTGCTGACACTTTTCAGACTGTAAAGGTCAGTGGTATCAGAAAATGACATTTTCATGCAGCTTTCCAGGTTACAAGTATCATTATTGCAATGAGGATTTAGATGGAGAGCTTCAGGTAAGAGACACTGGAGACTCTTTCATTTTGTCATACATTCTGCTGCGTTCCATGCCAGCAAACTCCTCACTTAATTTACATCAGGAAAATCCTCATGAAAAACTTCAACAGGTTTTTACCACTATGAAATCCCTAACCACCTCACAAGTACCACATAGTCATTTCCACAGTACAAACAAGAAAACGTTCAGAACTAACCCACATCAAGTAATTTCTTAGTGTAGTGAGGCACCGCATTTTTGTTCTTTCACTCAACATATTTTGGGATTGCTTGAGAAAAAAAAATATTCTAAGAAAAGGTAAAAGGAAACAGGTAGAGCTTGTAAAATAAAGGACAACTGATAATAAGAGAAAAAGGAAGTCTATGAGCATAAACAGCATTGCTAGGAATCTAAAACAGGATGGCTATTTATTTTATAGGTTCATCAAGGTATAGTGTCAAGTATAAATACCAACCAGTGCTTTTAAAGGTGAGAAACTCGGGATTGTTTTTTAAAAAATAAGCAGGACTTCACAAGGCAGAGAAAACTTTCATCCTTAATGAAATTCACCCAAGCAAATACCCCATACGTGTAGGTCTCACACTGAACCCTTTAGCAAGTCTGAAATGAATACTTAAAGAACACTAACTCTGTCATGACTATGGAATACCAGAGCACAGTGCCAGGCTACTGACAGAAAGCTAAATGAACATTTAATTATCCAACTGGTGGACAACAGAGGTCCTCCATCACTTAACTCTGTTAAAAATAAAAAAGTTTGTTTGTAAGAGAATGGTCTGGTGAAGGTACATGGTTGGAAAGGAGAAACCTTGAACTCAATTCCTCTTTGCCCATACCTTAAGTTATTAAGGCTTAATTAAGGACTAATGCATCCTAATAATGCATTAATTTTATTAACTACAGCAGCTGTTCATGCATTAGCATGAAAAAAAGAGAAAAATCACTGTAGCAAAGAGTTAGACCAGCAATCTACACAAACCATACGTGAAGATGAAACAAGTTTAAAAATTAATAAATACATGAAGAAGTACTTTAGTGCCAATAACAACAAACAAACAAACAAAAAACCCCAAACAAACAAAACCACACACAACCAAAAGAACCCCTTAGGGGTTTAAGTCTCTGGCCATGCAGACTCTTTGCATGGTTTTCCTCTACGGATTTGTCATCTCTTCTTCTGTTTTGTTTCTGAGGCAGGGGAAGGAAGGAGGGGTGCAGCCCCTCCATATCCTCCAGCTTCCCTGCAGCAGGAGGATGCCCAGCAGAGGGGGAAGTACCCTGGCATTCATGCAGAGATGCATGTCTCCCTCCAGGACCTGGCTACAACAGCTTCCTGTCCAACACACGCTTCCTCTCTGCTATGTCCGACACAGGTCAAGCTTGTAGACAGGTCACTGTTCTCAGCTGTCACTTGCCATCAAAAGCCCTCCAACAGACAAAGTGAGAATGCTCTGTTTGTCTTAGCTCAGCTCTATCAGATGGAGCTTCCTGTTAATAAGTATTTGTTCCAACTCCTAAGGCAAAGTAGACTTGGTGCTTCCTGAAGGAAACAATGGCATAATTTTTAACCAGCTCCACGACTCTTTGTCTAAGAAATGCTATCTTCTGGCTCCCATGTAGAAAAGCAGATTTATTGGATAAGAATGATCACATACGATGCAGGGCAGTCTGATACTACGAAAAATAAGTTAACTATACAGCTAAATAGGCAAGGCTTCTGTCACACTTACCTGGCTCTTCTGGGAGGTTAAAGTCTGTAAAAATGATTTAAATTATGGGCAGCGTACCAAAGCACACAATGAATCAAAAGCCACTTAGGCTACAGCACCAGAATTATTGCAGGAAAGGCCTGTAAGGTCTTGGCAAAGGGTATGATTGCAATAGAAATGCGAACTAGACGTCAAGATGCTTCAAGAGGAAAGGTTAACTACTCACAAAAGCAATGTTATTGCATCCTGCAACGAGGTATTGGTTCCTTTGAGAACAGGCACGGATTGACAGGAAAAAGATGATAGGTACTGAGTAAGAGAGTGGAAAATGAATATGCTACATTTAAAACAAGTGCATGGGAGAGCTTAAAACAAGAGATGGGAACTGATGGACTGCAGAAAATTTACCAGCCCTCCCCAGATAGTCCACAACAGGTTTCAAACGTGCCTTGTCATTAACACGACACCCCAACATAGCAACACAACAGCCATGGAAGGGGTAAGTTCACATGTGCAAGTAAGGGCATCACCCAACACTAGAAATTAAGAGAATTTTTAGTTTAACTAGGGGAAAATGTGTCATTTTTTTTATCAGACAGTTCTGGAGACGCATTCTTTTAATGGGGGAGAAGAAGAATGTTCTAGAAACTGAGTGCCACAATACTGTGCAACAAATAGAACTTGTTTTGTCGTTGGAGTATTATACATTTGGTCTGAGCACTCACTAGATCACTACCCCACTTTTCTTGTAAAAGCAGATTTAAGGCAGCAGATATAGTGTCCAAATATTAAAAGAAAATTACTAAAAGTTCTCAGAGTATAAAGACTATAAAAGGCAGCTTCTGAAAAATTGCCAAGACTAGGCTATTCCTCTGCTTTACTGTTATCAAACCTAAATTAAATAAATCTTTCTAAATAAAATACTCTTTCTTAAAATCAACACTTTTAATAATTACTTTCCTTAAATACATAATATTTCTTTCAACAAGTAACAATATTTATTTCCAATAGTTTATCTTGTTTGGGCTGGCTGAACACTATTTTCTAGCTTGATCTGACAAACAATTCAAGGGCTCTAAGTACTACCTGTTGTTTTGGGTTTTTTTCCTGTTATTTACTTTCATCCCAGCAGCACTGCTACAAATCACTTTGCCTCCCCCTTTAAGGACCAAAGAACATTGCATCGTGACTTCTAGAACATGAGCATCTTATAATGCTGCAGAAAACTGGACTTGGTCAACTTTTTAGCTCACAGACTTCTTGCTTAGGGAGCAGCTTCTGGATACTGCAGGTAGCCAAGTAAGTATCCTGCTCCAAAGAAGCAAAACAAGGCAGAAGAAAGGAAACATTGCCTCCACACCAAAGGGGAAAAGGCACTATGCCACAATCTTGTGCAGCTGATGGACTAGTGCATGAAAAGTTGGAGGCTAACTGTATGGCAGTACCAATCAGGGCTATGGTACTAAATATTCCATAAAGAAAATCCCACATTTCTAGCTCTCTAAAAGCTCCATGACAGGGAAGCAATACTGATATTTTTGACAGCAGCCTTTATTCTTCAATTGTGAATAGAGTGAAACAGTGAAAGGGACTAAAAATCAACAGATAGGTAAACATGCAAATGGGGAAGAAGCAATCATACCACGAGCTACATGGACCTGGACAGATACTTAATGTGATTTATTGCAAATGCCACAAAAGTGATACCAGACCTGAGTAACTGGCCAACCTCCACCCCAAGTGACTTTTCAAGCTCCTTTCTGCTAAAACCAGTGTGTCTGAAAGGCACTTTCATCAGTGCTGGTAAGTAAGATGAAGACCGTGAGAAAGATCTGAAGCTGGGATAAGTGCTCTCACCAGAGCTTCCATTGTGACTCTCTGCTTTAATTATTTAAGGGTATAGTTGACAGATGCTTTCACAGAAATCAGTCCTGTCATCGTCTTTTGAGCTTTTCCAAATTCAGCCCTGGGCAGCACTTTTCTAGGGACACTGTGGGGAGAAACATGGCACCCTTCATGTATTATAGCTTAGAAACAAGGAAGAGAAACTACATGACAGGTTAACATTCCTGAGGTGAAAGCAGAGGAATTCAGCAAACAGACGTATTTCCATTTCCAGGGGAGAGAAAGTATTTGCTGAGGGAAAGGCTTGAAAGCTATGGCAACTTGACTTCTTAGCTTGCTTTAAGCATGATGGAAAGTTCAAGTGTCCCTGGAAGAAAAGAATGAAGAGAGTCTAGAAAGCCACAGGCAGCTTTTAATTTTGTGGTGAGAGAGCCTTTCTGTAAATACAAAAGTCTCTATAAATACATGCCATGAAATACAGGAATGCTCAATGCTCCATTTACTCAAAAAAAGTCTATACAGATAAAATTTCCAAAGTGAAATCCACACTATGCTTCAAGAACTTTAGCTTTGTGCCCTCACCATGCAACAGACAGTTTTTCAGACTAAAAATTATGAGGGTAATTATTTCTGTTTTTCCAGCAGTCAAGTTGGCTGTTAGTGGAAATTCTAATTGTCTATCACAAGGCTAAAAATTCTGCTGTATCATTTGAACTCACCTACACTGAACTAAACAAGGTAACATTAAGAGAAAATGGTTCAAGAAAGTTATAATCAGTTCTGAGGCCTGCATCCAGGAGGCATTTCAAGTTGGTTCAGTGTCCAAGACGCATTTTAAAATGGGACTTCAAACTCGAACACTCAACGAGCAAAGTTCTTTGTAAGAGAAGTTAAGATGAAGTAATAAAATATGTTAGATGCTTCATACACCAAACCTTACAGGAAGGGCTCCTGATCAGGTATACAGTGCCTCTGTGTAATATTAAAAAAAAATGTAATCAACTATTAATTGGACAACCAGCTGTGCTGTGGGTAACAGCCCCCAGCTGCCAGACACGCACTTGGCTTTTCACCTGCCCACACACTCCAAATCCAAAAGCCAGGAGGCATCAAAACATTTCTGGGAACAGTCTTTCCATGCTGTGGGAAAAAGAAACACTGTTTATCTTGTAGTGAAATCTCATGTTCTGTCAGGTAGCTTCCAGAACAAGGATTTATTAGAATTCACTGGTGAAAAAGACTTGAGAGATGGTAACACTCTGTGGTACATCAGAAGGCCACACAGGGAGGGGGAAGTTACCATAGTGCCATAATCCTGATATATCACTGCAGGATAGCATGAGGAAGCAAGAGTCTGGTGCCTGAGAGCACTGCATTCCAGTGTGCTATTCCAGTGTTAACACAGACATAAAATTATTTAGGTTACAGCTTCAAACTATATAGCAAGTACTTTCTAACAGCATGCAATACATTTCTGAAAGCAGTGATAGAAGTCAGAAAGGGGCAAAACAATTGTTTTGCACATTGCCTTGAATAATAAATGAAATTCCAGTTAATTATTAACATTGCAAGGCCCAACATTATATGTAAAAGCTTGACTATTAAATTGTTTCAAATACATGGAGGAAAGCCTGCAGTACATCTACAACATTAAGGTATCAAAAATATTAAATTACACAAATTTAGGACTCAAAAGAATTCCAGAATCCTACCTCCTTTAGGCTTTATAAATAGTAGAAAAATTTAGGGCATTAAACCATAATACATATATTTTCTGCATATCCCTTTCTAAAGTGCCAATATTTCTATGTGTGTATTTAGTTTTATAAGTGGTGCTGTACAATGAATAATAAACATAAATTTGTTACACATGAAGCTAAGTACAGAGGGGGCAAGACTCGATGAGAAGCAGACCTGGAAGGGTTCTCTTCTGGAAGTCATCATTTCAAGGCTAAACTAGCAGGAAATATCAAACTTTGACTTTTGTCAAAGTTCAGTGCCCTTGAGATTAAGCTGCCATTTCAAGTGTATGTTTAGAATGTGTCAAAAATGTATTGATATGATCTGCCAACATGTTAACAACATCCACTCCAGTAACATATGACCTCATGGCAAAAATTATGCTCCAAGATACTACTCTTGGCCCTGAAACACCAGTTATTTTAAAGGAGCTTTAACAACATTCCAGCAGCACCCAAAGCCCTAAGGGAACCGCGGGGTCAAGTTCAGCCACCTCTGTGACACTGCACTAATGTATGTCATTCTGCACGCACAACTGGCTGCCAACCATGATATTCAATAAGAAACTCTCTGGTAGTCATTTTATTTCTTAGGGTCTGCTAGTTCCCCCAGCTGACTTTTCATTCATGGGAATTTTTTGTTCAGAATCCCGTAGATTCTGGTAGCACTGCGCAGAGAGAGAAAAGGCAGAGCTGAAAGATGCAGAGAGAAACACCACAGAATCACCCATCAACAACACTGAACTTCCTACTTTGCTTTTTAAAAAACAAGGATTTCTATGGTCATAACAAAAGCTATTAATAATAGCAGCCTAAAATTTTAAAGGCAATTCCGAAAGTGTATCATAATTAAACCATTACACTTCCCATGCATCAAATCATCCATAAAATTCTTCAATGTAAGGAACAGATTTGCAGGTGTGTTCTTAATCCAGGAACACAGTCATTATTCTTTTGAATAAATTTTTAACTTAAAGCATTGACCCCTTTTGAACATGTAGTTCAAGTTACAGGTACTAATTGTTTCTGACCAATCAATCCCTCATGAATTTATAAACTACAAAGTTAGTCAGGTGGAAGATTTAGGATCCTTACTCTATGCTGACAAATTTCACATTAACAAAAAATATGTGATATGGAGGACGTACTAGTCACTTTGCAAGTCACAAGACAAATGAAAGCAAATGACCAAAGAAAATACAGTTTACCTCCCTCTTGAAACTGCAGCTTTAAAGAAATATTTACTTCTTATTTCCAAATTATTCTAGAAACAGTCTTGCTCACATTAAAACACAACTTCATTTTTACTGGATTTTTTTTTTCAGAACAGGCTGTCCTATGGAGTTCAGAATTCCAGGCCTGACCATTTAGAATTTTTATTTAAAAAGAAAAAAAAAGGCTTTATTTCTTTGTAGTCCTCAGGACTAACCGGAGACAGAGGGCTCAGAAGGGTCGCTCTGTCAGTTTGTCAGTGTTAAAACCCAGTCTGCAATGATCAATATTGTTTTGAAAGATGCAAAGCACTTCAAGAGCTGCAGAAGACTGAGGAACACCAAAGTCATCAGTGCAGCACAAGCCTGAAGGACACAGTTTGATTACAGCCATGACTGAAGTGGCACCTGTGCCATTGGAGAATACTTTTCTCTGCAGTTTCACCTTCGTCAGTACAAACAAAAGCATTGTTCTGCTTGGAAAGTCTTTGGCAGCAGAATGGGGAAAATAACAAAGTATCTCTAATGTGCATAGCACAAAACATTTGTTTCATAATCTGATGGAGCAAATTAATTTCTTGAACAGCTGACAGGATATGCTTAATTAAAAGGGGAAAAAAAAAAATGTGTGGAAGGGAGCTTTCTTAATCTGTGTACTCCTTTTTTCCTTCTCCAAGGAATTGCTGGGCAGATTCCTGCTCCATGCAGTCTGCGTGAGACTTTCACCTGAAGCAACTCTGAATGTCAGAAACCCAGAACCAGTGAAATCCTCTTGCATTTATGTTTCTGCATTTATGATATTGTTTATATTTTTCATGTTTCTTGGATAAATAGAGTAGATGGTGACACACATTTTGACTATCTGCTGCTCAAAGGCCCACAACCATTAAAAAAGGAAAAAGGTAAATACCAAGGTGTCTTTCCCATAAAATGATTACTTTTTGAAAAGGTATTTAGCACTACTGATCTCAAAAATAAAATAAAAAATAAAATTTGAAAAACTGATCTAAGGACAACTAATTTATAAACCTAATGTTTTCCAGACTTCCTTTCATATATTATTTCTCACTGCTCAACAAATACCAAAATAAAGTCATGCTACTTTGAGATATCCTAATCAATTCTTAATTCGGAAGAAGGATGCAATTTCACATCATCCATCTCTGACACAGAGACACTTCTAGCAGAATAGTACTTGTAATAAAAAAAATATTATTTTTAGTATAACTCTGGCTCCAGACCTACATTTGAGCCCCAAAAAATCTAGTATTACATATCCATAAAAAGTGAGGCACACCAGCAAAAACTATACTTGTGTTTGAGTACTGAACTCCCTCATAATATAGACTTCAACACAAAAATCAAAACCAAAAGAAACTCACATTTTTTCTGAAGAGTGAGAAGCTGCTTTGTCTGAAACAATCCCTGAACTTTTAGAAGTCATCTATGGAGCTTTTGTTCTTTGCTCAAGTTGGCAGAGATGTTTCTCATTCACCTCAGCCACTTAACCATGAGTTAAAATAATATTATCACACGCACAGTAGACAGTTCCAGAAATAGGCTCCTTTTTAACCAATTGAAATCCCCTGTTTAAAAGGTTTTGCTGTTTTGGTTTTTTTCCTGAGACTGACTCCTTCACCTAAAAGTAACTTGTCAGACAAATTGCTGCTGCTCCCTACCACAGGAGCCCAGGAACAATCTGGGGATGGAAACTGCCTCAAGTCAAGTGTTTGTAAGAGTCAGGGGAGATGAAAGATCCACTGGAGAAAGAAATGATGTCTGGAGAAGCACAGGTGAGGGAGAATCGAGGCTCCTGAGGGAAGACTCCAGCAGATGGCCCCAAAGCAACAGCAGGGCTCAGCACAGCTCATGCACAGCGAGTGCAATTCCCAGCAGCTTTCTGTACACCCAGCAAAGGCAACCACAATCCCAACTCCAGTTAGGTCTGCTGGTACTGATGCACCTAAGAATGCACAGGTCTTTTATTAAAGTGAGTAAAAGCTTTATTTAGTTCTGTTAGTTACTTAAGAACATAAACCAATACACAAAATTTAATCTGGTCAGAAGTTGTGATCACTTAAACAGACATTTATTTTTTAAAGTTTTCCAAGGACAGTATTTCTATTTTTGATGGTTACAGAGCTGCACAGATTTTCAAAAGCTTCTTCCATTGTGATTAGAAAAACTTCAAATCATTGTAGAGAGTATTTTAGGCAGGCATTTCCAGTGTATTTTAGGAAGAAAATTCCCATTAATAGAAGGTCAGAATGAGGGTAGAGCACATATTTCACTACATGCCGTTACTCACACACTTCCAAAGTTAGTTGTCTCAAAGCCCTGTTAAGAAACTTAGGTATGGTTTCCCAAACACAAACACTAAAAAAGCACGTGCTCAAAAAGCACGTACATTGCTCAAAAAACAATGCATTCTGAAATGGTACTTTCAGGCTTCACACACATGTGTCTGCCTTAGATCTGTCTCTTCAGAAAATGTTTCACTAATCACAGCTGAAAAATCAAACTGGCCTTCCTCCACATGCAGGAAGGTGTGCTTGGACCCAAGGAGATGTGCTGACTAATGAACTTGCTGACTAACTTAATAAAGAGAGAAAAAGAAATAGGACTCTAACTTTTCAATTATTTTTTTTTTTAGTGATACAATGGGATAAAGAGGATCAGATCAGACCACTGAAGCATAGAATGGTTTGGGTTGGAAGGGACCTTAAACATCAAGCAGTTCCAAACCCCTGCCATAGGCAAGGCCAGCTTCCACTAGACCAAGTTGCTCAGAGCCCCATCCAACCTGGCCTTGAACACTCCCAGGGATGGACCATCCATAACTTCTCTGGGAGCTAGTTTTAAAGAAATTCAGCAGTGTCTAGTTCTCTTTATCTGCTTTTTACTTAAATTCCAACCCCTTCTTACTCGCCAGATACGAGGCTGTCATGCATAAAATCTGAGACTTCAAAAATATGTTACAAACCAAGAAATTAA
The DNA here is from genome assembly GCF_971803275.1 of Cyanistes caeruleus. Taxonomy (NCBI): domain Eukaryota; kingdom Metazoa; phylum Chordata; class Aves; order Passeriformes; family Paridae; genus Cyanistes; species Cyanistes caeruleus. The sequence goes on from NC_141706.1 coordinate 21,608,238, forward strand.
AGTTCTGCATAACTTCTACCCCAATATTCTTTCAGATCTCACGTAGTTCCCTTGCTCTTCCAGACTGACCTTTATTGAAAGCATACTGCATGCTATGTATTGCAAGTCTGCAGGCACAGAGCACATGCTTTGGTCGGGTAAAAACTGAAAAAGAAAAAAGAAAGTGGATGCCAGCTACTTTCTGCTTCCTAAGTGCATGTGGATATCCACTGCAGTGACCTGTGGAGCAATCATCGTCTTCATTTGCCAGCAAAGAAAACTGAACAGCGGGGAGATGAAGTAACCTGTACAAGGTCACGTAGCACGTGTGATGCAGAGCTGAAGATAGATCCCAAAGGATCTGGCTTCCAAGAGTAAGTTCCACACAGCTGGGCCAGCTGTTTGCACAGAAGCCAGCAGGCAAAGGGAGAACAGACTCATGTAAGTCACACTGGGCAGGCAGAAGTCAGCACCTCTGAGCCATTCTCAAGTCCCAGTAAAGCCACCACTAAGCCTCAGCATGGACACTGCAGATGTCAGAGCAGAAGGGACAAAGCTGCTGCATCCCAACAAATCCAGCACCACCAGCTTGCTGGCCACCTCCCCTGGTGCTCCCCTGGTGCCCAATGCTGAGCACCCTGCTGGTCCAGCTCAGGGGGGAAGGCCTGAAAAACTGGGACCACCCTCAAGAAAGACCTGACCCAATCCATTTGCATTCCTGGTGCTCTTCTCTTGTCTTCTGAGGAAGGGCTCCACATGGGGAGAGCTGTCGATAAAGGACATGAAATGATTCACATGAAAGCTTCTCAGTGCAAGAACAGGGAAGAACCAACCTTTATTCTCTGACTCCAGTATTTATCGATTCTTGACAATGACCTGGGATTGGATAATTAAGTTACTACTTTCCCAAGCACACTGGTCATGTGAAACATCCATCAAAAGATGTTTCTTAGAAGGAATGTGATAAACAACTTATGTTTATAGAACTTTCATGGGAAAGTAACTAAAACTATGAAAACATTATCAGAAGATTTTCATTTTCAGGGTGACAGAGAGCAATCCCTGCACCCCCCACCTTTGCAAAGGGGAGACACCCTGCCTTAGGGGCTGGGGCATGGAGGATGTGGGACAAACACTGAAACTGCTTTGGCCTGCCAAAAGTTCTCAGCCTCATTTTTAACATCCATCTTTCATCTTTAACATCCTGACAAGCTATGTAGCTACTTAAGTAGTAAAAAATTTACATCTTCTTGAGGCAGCTTACAGAAGAGTCACTTCTAAGCACAGGGAGAAAGTATTTGCTTGATAATTTCACTCAAAGGCGTGAAAGCAAAAAGCAGAAGTTTATAGGAGACCCTTAAAGTTAGCCTTAGGACATTGAGAAAATTATACAGAGTGGGTAAGCTAAAGGCCTTAAAAACTGAAGTCATGTAGCTTCTACCTGAGACCAGCTGAAAGAGGGAGACCACTGGGAATGATAATAGAACAGAAAAAGGTCATCCAATTAAAAAAAAAAAAAAAAAAGGAAAAAAAGTACATTATAACAGCAGCATGTATGTTTACAAGCAGAGCAAGGCTGAATTTATCAAAAATAAAACAAAGTAGTAATTCAAATACAATGTAAGAGGTAATAACTTGTCTAAGTTTCATGTGCCAAAAGGGACCCAGAACCCTCTATTGCTCCTTGCATCTTATACTAGAAAAATAATCTGTATTGAAGATAAAAGCCCATGTAACAATCTAGAGCATTAAAGAAGAGCAGTGTTTCCTATCAGAGCAAGTGTGGAGCACAGTAGCCAGGTGATTTTCCTTATTAATATGTTGAGATGTAGCTAACAAAGGGTTGAAATGCACCATTCTTTGAAGAAGCTGTTTCTATTCCATTAACTTCCCAAATACCAAGGAGGTATTAATTATGCACACAATTTTGCACACAAGCCCATTGTTTGATTCAGGATTTTGTATAAGCATAGATCTCTATTTACATGTAGGTAAGGACTCACACCACAGCAGTGGGCACAGACACAGATCCCTTTGCACCACTCAGTCTTTCCAGCAAGACAAGTCCTCACAGGAGCATTCTGGACTGACATAAATTAATTCTTGTCTATTATAAGGTAGCTAAGCTCTGCTGAGGCTTCATTAGCTTCCTGCAAACCCATGTCAGCTTTCAAATGTTATGATGGGCAAAGCTTCCAGTATTTCTTTCTGGCCTTGTTAACATTGAGCAAGGTGTGGAACTTGGCAATGAGGAAATGAGCATTCAAGCAGTGATCAAGCCAAGACATCCAGAGTACCAAGACCTTCAAAGACGTATCAGCTACACAAGAAATCAAGTGTGAGTGTGAAATATCAAATGTGTCTTGCTTCTAGTAAAGACAGGGAAATTTGGGGTTCCAATTTTAAATTGGTGGAAGGGGAACAAAGGAGAAAATCTGAAGTTGTGACTCCAGTGCAGGTATTTTACCCAAGTCAGCAATAAAACCGTCTTTAATCCAAAGCAGTACAAATACAGATTCATGGGTATTACTGCACACCATGCAAAGAGAAAGAGAGAGTGACTTGCAATCATTTCAGTGTAAGATAGTACAGTATTCCAAGTTGTTACCACACCATGTAGCACCAATACAGAACAATTAGCTACTGCCTTCTCATCACTCAGAATGAAGTTTAAAGCTAAATTTATTACATGTTTAAGGATAGAAGAAAAGCAGGGTTAAAAACTTTATCCACACCATTTGTTCCATCAAAGATTAAGCTCTATAAGAAATTACTGTATACCTCTAAATTTATGTTAAAACTTAGAGATCGGTGTCCCAAGTCAAAATTTATCTTTTCTCAGCTACACACCTCCGGTCTTAGAAGGTGAAAGAACACCTTGCTTTGTGGAACTGCACAGAGCCTGAATGGGAAACCACAGCACAGCTATATGCAGACACACACTTCCTTTAAAAGCTGTGGGATTACTTTGTTCTCTGAAATCACACAACATTCTTCAAGTTTTACCTCTTGTGGTCCATCATACAGATCATGACATCACCCTCAACACCCTAGATATCAGCAGCCTGGGCAACTAGACGGGGTCAGGCTTGGACAGGAGACAGCTTGTGAACACCAAGCGCCGTGGGCTCCCAAAGCTTGGCTAGAGCTGGCACTTGGATGCGATGCCAAAGGCATCCAGAAGAGCTTCTGCTGCTACATCAGCAGCAAAAGACTGGAAAAGGGAAACACAGGCTTATTGCTCAATAGAATGGGGGATTTGATGGCATAGAAAAGCCAGTGTACCCAATGCCCTCTTTGCTTCATACTCTACCAGCAGCATCTCCCTGACTTCTGCACTTGGATGCAAGGTTCTAGGAGGAGATACACTACCAGAAAGAAAATCAGATTGAGTTAGGGATGACTTGTGAGAACTCATCCTATAGCAGGACACATTGTGTCTGAGGGTCTTGAGGGAGATGGCCTATGTGACTGTGATTTGTCACACAGGTAAAGAGCTCCCCTGACAGCTGAAAAAGATAAAAGTTGCACCCATCTTCAAAACAGCCAAAACAAAAGAATAGAGCAGAGATATTTCTCTGTGCTACAGCTGGAAAAGTCACGGCCTACACCCTATTTCCAGTGTCCTGCTGTAGCTAAGATTGCCACAGACTGCACTCATTCAACTTCACTGGAAGTTCACCCACAAAAGATACATCCACCAAGGCACAGACATGAGGGCAAGAAGCCAACAATGGAGCAATCAGGAAAAAGGAAATCCCTTGCATCACAAAATTCATCTGTCTGAAACCATCTGGAAATTGACTTTTCAGGATATAAAGTTCACAGCATACTTTCTAAAGAAATGCAAGCAAAAAGATTCACAGGTTTCCTGGGCTTTGACCCAGAATAGACTCGCACATCCTTGCCTGGTTCTATATAGTTCAGAGGAGGATTTAATGAGAAGTAACAATTTTCCATGCTACGACAGACAGCCCCTTCCTCATCCTCCTCCAACTAGTCCGGCTTAATCTTCTCTTTTCTAAAAGAATGAAATGCTGTTGTTCCGTATCTCTGGGGTGACATGGTACAGAACTCCACAAACCCAAAAATCAGGGAGAAAGATACAACAGCTACTGCCTTCAAATCACACATTTGGAGGAACCCTATGAGTGACTTATCAGTCACCACACAATCCGGAAGACTGTCTGCCTGAAAGATCCCTGATGGCATTTTGCAATTTCTGGTGGTTTTTTTATCGTGAAAGATATGGAGAATTCAGGGTGCAAGACTGATGATGTCAGTCAAGTCCCACAGAATGCTAGCAGACTTTTCCCACAGATTTTGGGAATTAGTAAAGGAAATTTATTTCCACCAGGAGAGAAATCCCTGTATGAATGAGTCTTTTAGATTTAGTATGAGAAAAAAGTCTCTGGTTCTTTTACTTCTGTCCACAACCCCAGCACAAACATAGTGTGGAAGTAACAGTCACACCCTTGTTCTTCCTCAGTGAAGAGCAAGGGAGTTCTTTGTCAGTCTTCATTGGGACCAGAAGAGAAAAAAATATGCCTTAAGTGGTTTGATGTTTTCTTTAAAAAGGCATCATTTGTTGATGGCAACCCATCACAACAGCTGCTACACTGAAGTTTAAGAAGAGGGAAAAAAGTCAAAAAAGAAAAAGTACACTTAAAAACGAGACCTTACTTCAGACTAAAGAAAAGAGAGTCAATATAATGTGCTTTGACCAGCAGGCCTCACAAAGTGCCTGAGAGTAAGCAGGACAGACTTGTCAGGTATCTTGCAGGGGTTAGAAAAATTGCATCAAGAATTTCCTAATTACAAGTTATTCTTCCAGAGGAGATCTGCCTGGTTACTGTCGGGTCACAAATGTTCCAACACACACTCCCCTTTGGCAGCAGATGCTACCTAAAGGTCTTGAAGAGTAGTTCAGTTTCCAGGCTTCCAGGGACTGCCTCTGTTATGTTTTGAGACATTCCACCACACACTGTGATCAAATCCTACCCCAGAGACTTGCAGCTTTACCCAAAAAGTTGTGGAATTTAAATCCTGTCTCTGCCGTAACTTTAGGGGGAAAAGGTTGGTGATAATGTTCTTTTCTCCCTCACTCATTTTCTATAGTCTTCTAAACTCACTTCTTGCCTCCTGATCTGTTACTGCTGCAAAAGGATCAAGCAGACATGTAAAATATCCAATTCAAAATATTTTTTCGTGGCCCTTGAAAATTAAAAAAAAAAAAAAAAAAAAAAAAAGAAGCGAGAGAAGCAGAAATTTTAAAGAAGAGAATATTCAGCAGGGGGGTATTTGGAGGTTTTCAGTCTGTCTTGAAATTTTATTAGCTCTCTAACAGCATATTTTTGAATTAGGTAGTCTTCAAGAAGGGTTAAATAAATGCAGACAAAGTCCAAGGGGATGCCCACACATGATTATTGTTTGGTATCTCGGGAAACAATTTCCAGTATATCTGGGGAATTAATGCAACTTTGGGGCAATCAAAAGTAATTGATCTAGTTTTGCCTCTCTGACATGCTGCTGTTTATTCAGTCACTCAAGCTCTCTTGGTTGCAGTTTTGACTCTAGGTCACAGAACTCATGGTCCCAAGAGAGTTCCTCTTCTACAGAGTTTATCAGCTGCAAAGATGCCGCGCACACAGCGGCTTGGAGAAGAACAGGCTCAGGTACACACAGAAACTGGCAAAGACAGCAACCATGGAGCACTCCACAGCACACTGCCAGCCAGGGCAGTGCGCTCTGAGGCTTGCAGAGGGCAGAGAGCTAAGGGCTCACCGTGCTGACAGGGGGGTGACGGGTATTAAAAAACCCCTCCAAGCTGACAGAGTAACACAGGAGCACGTCCATTTGCAGAATGGCACACATCTTTTCCTCCCAGCTGTGTTGACAGCGTTCCACAACAATCCAGTCCGATGAGCAGGCACCAGATGAACAGCCCATGCTATCTCCACGTGCTATTGTTCACACACAGGGCTTCTTCCTCACTGAGCCTAATACACAAGGTGGGAGCTCTTGACGCAAACAGCCTTTGTCCCTTCGTCACAACACTCGGAACATTAACTCATTAACTGTAAATAAGTGAAGGGCAGCTCGTAACACTGTTTCCCCTAGATCCCTACATCGCTTTCAAACTTGTGTTCTATTTGAATGGCTTTTTACCAGCGGCTCCCAAATGAAGCAGGGAAGCGAGCCCAAGGCATTCAAGGTCACCGTTTGCATGTCCGATTACACTGATGGCAATAACTGTCGCGCTTCTCCACCTTGAGAGGGCAGGAAACTAGAGGTCTTCTGGGTAATCAAATGCACATGCAGAAACAATAAAATACACCCATAAAATGATGAGTGCCAAGCTTATTAATGCAGACTGCCTTGCCAGAAATGGCAAGAATAGAGCCATTAACCAGCTAGCACTGAGCTAGCTCTCAGTGTTCTTAGACACCTTTTGCCTCTTCATTTTTTTTTGCTTCATTTTGGTGGTTTTGCTTTGCTCTTTGGTGGGCTTTTTTAAGTGCTCCAGGGGTGCAAACAATCGGTGTTCCTAGAAGCCACCACAACAAAAAGCAGAAAAAAAAGACATCTGAAATTATTTTCAGTGTGTGACTGCTATCTGTATTCTTTACTCATCCCTGGACTACTGTGTTTAGCACAAAAACAGATTAATAAAGAAGGCTACTCTTTGCTGTCACTTCTGCCTAACGCTTGTTAAACAAAAGGTGTTACCAACAGGTTATTCTGAACAACAGATGTCCCAAACCAAGCAAAGCATCTTTGAAGGACAGTTTATCCATTTCTCCTGTAGCTGCTTTCCCAAAACACCATCTCATTGTTTCTGTCATTTGAAAAGACACTTATAAGTTATGATAAAATATTATGATAAAGATATGCTCTCCTTTTAGGAACTCAGGAGTCTAAGAAAAGAAAAATTGCTAAAAAGAAGGAGATAGGGATTGCAAAGCAAGACCATGCTATTTGCTAGGTATTGCTGGGATTTCTGTGTGTTGTCAGGTCCTCTTCCAGGCATCACATAGCAAAATAGAAAACAAAGGACTTGAACACTAAGGTAGCCTTGGGAAGAAAACATTTAACATCCCACTCATCTCAAGAAGAATTTACTATTTGTGACCTCCCCTCAAAAATATTCCCAGCATATTTTTTAAAAAAAAAAAAAAAAATAGAAAAAGTGTTTCTATAGTTTTTTGTCTTTCCCGAGGATTGGGTTTTGTTGGTTTATTTTTTTGCTCGTGATCTTTAGGATGCAAGGGTTGAATTTGAATGCATACCCAAAGCTCTTCAAGGAGATAAACACAAGTATGTACAAGCTACCTAGGAATGATTTCAATTCCCAAGTGCTTAAACTGAACAGATTGTTCTAGAAGGTCTCATCAGGAGACAAAAGCTGCTGGTTTTTCTACTTGCTTTTCCTTTTCTCTCCCAATGTACCCTCCCCTGGAAGAAAACTGGATGCTGAAAATAGATTTTAAAAGTTAGACAAAATATAATTTCGTTTTTTGGCTGTGGTCATTTGCTATGCTAGAAAAATAATTTGCTAAAAAGATAGAACATTTTGAGTCCGTTTTCACCATTAGCAAGACTGTCTTTACAAGAGCCACAGTAGGGTGTTCTGGTACTAAATACATGCAGAAAACCAAACCAATAACCACTCACCCTAGGTTATTAAAATAAGTTTTTTCCTCCCTCCAACTTTAACCTCAGCTACTGTACACTCTGAAACTAGATTTTACAAAATTGTTTCCCAAATAATCGGGAAAAATAAATTATACCTAAAGAGCATGCAATGACAGGTAACCTTCAGTGTTTTAACTCACAAGATTTAAGGCAGCAACATTAATGATTTCAGTCTCAGCACAGCTTGGCAAGGAAAATCACTATGTGGCAAAATAAGGACCTTCTAGATATTTAGTATTTGTGCTAGAGAAGCCATTAATAACTAAAACATTTATTTACTTTCCTGTATTAGCTTTAATGCTGAGCAGTGAATACTAAGGTGAGGATTTTAGGGGTTTGCCTTGTTTCATGCTTTTTTTTTTTTTCCTCTTTAGTATTTTGGCTTTAAGTTTTTCAGGATGTTTTTTATTCCCCAGACTCCTAAGTGCACAGATATCTTTAATTACCAGCAGAACTGTGTTGTCTAAGCAGCAATGAAAACTTCACACACAGAAAATCAATTAGAAAATCTGTCCAGTACACACAATGTATTATTTATATTCTAGATACAAAAGTACAATTACAACTTTAAGTTCATTTATTATCAACACCTGAAGCTTTGCTGACCCAAAAGCACACCAAAAATCCTGGCCATTCTTTGCATCAGACACCATAAAGTAACTGATCTTTGCCTCAGCTGATGCATTCTCAAGTAAAAAATTTGAAAAATATCCCTGATTTTGTATGTACTTCATGTACATACTGAGTTCCAACCCGATTTTTAGTTTGACCCAAAAGGAAACACGTTGCTTCCCTCTGTTTCTGGGCACTTTCTCTCAAGCAAAGCAAAGAATGGGTTCACACAGGGACTCAAACATCATTTACAGACAGGAGGAGCTAAGGCGTAGTAGTGATGCAGACAGCAAACAAGCTTAGAATGCTTTTTTGTAAAGGGAGATGATGATCAACCTAATTAAGAGTTTCACTGCAATTTCATGCATATGCAAATCTACCTGCCAGGTAGCAGAGAAATTTACAGCACTGAATTCGAGTTCAGAAAGCCCTCTGCCAGCCAGTAAAAGGTTAGCCACCTGCCATTCTGAGCACACAGGACACACACAATGGCCAGTCACCAGCAAATAAACAGTCACTCTAACAAAGGGGCAGGGATGTGTTAAAGAGACATGAGAGAATGTACAGGCAAAAATTAATGATGGATTCTGGACTTTGTTAAGGTCAACCTTGGCAGAATATTTTTCTAGGAGGAGGAGTTAGCTTGATTTTTGGGGCCTCTTATTCACCGTAACTTTAGACATACCAGAGAGATGATTCCTGCCAGCTGCCTGAAAACTGCATAGTAATAGATTCATAAAAGCCTTCTACACACACCTGAAATCACAGCTTTCAAATGGCTCAGAATCCAGAGGATTATAAAAAATGCAGACAGCAGTCTTTAGGTGTGGAAGCCCCATTGAGCAAACACTGAGGAGACTTTCCAAGCTTTTACAGCCCTGCCTCAGCCCCTAATCACACACTGGGGACTTTCTATGCTGTGGAAACACGTACAGACACCATAAAGGAAGAAGGATAAACAAGTGCTTCCCAGTCTGTTACATCAGTTATCTGACCAACAATGTTCTGAGAGCTTGGAGTGCTCTTCATTAGTAACCTACCTGTAGGGTTAATTTCACCACCACGCTGATAACTTATCTGTTTAACCTCACTGCCTTAGCTGGTATTACACAAAACTCTGCCCCTTCCTCACTCTGTATTTCTCCTCAGCTTTCTATCTCCTCCTGTTTTTTCTAACAATCAGAGCAAATGTGCACTTGGCAGGCCCTTGACTCACGGGTCAAGATGACGAAAAACAAATGAGAGTGCATCTCATCAGAGGCTAAAGTATGCTTGAGTACTCTCTGAATGAACACTTATACAGCAAGGTTTTTATTACTCTTTTTTTAAATACTCAGCATTTCAAATATTGTATTACACTGAAATCAGCAAGACTTACGCCTTCAGAGAAGAATTAAAACCAAAATACAAATTAACACAAAAAGGAAAAAAAAAAAAAATCTCTGAAAGCAAAACAGATTGTCCTGCATAACTCCCTGGAAGAGCTCAGAAACTGAGTTTCTCAGAAGGCCCATCCTGGTGGCTGGCCTGCAGGGCTCCACACTCCCCAGGACACAGGCTCCAAACAAGGTTCCTTTCGTGACCATCCACCACTGATGTCTTTTAGTTGCTTACGACACCTTTCATTCCACACACTGCACTCTATTTTAAAAGGATGTGTCCCAGCCTTAAAGATAGTTCTGCTTGAGGTTAGCAAAAAAAAAGAGCAATTACTGTGGAGGCTGTGTCACGTTACACTTCATCAGAAGACTCCAGCATGATCCCTATTATTTATTGTTTGCATTGCCCTAGTACCTAGCAACCTCCACCATGCAGCGGTGTGGTTTTTTTGGTTAAGCACTGCATGCACACACACACACAAAAAGGCAACCTGACAGTAAAACTGCTTAAAAGATCAGCTGTGCTCAAAGCAGATTACAGCACATCTAATATCATTGCAGGCCTGAAAGAGCCAGTGCCTTTCAATAGGTGCCAATGTTCACCCAATTATTCAAAATAGATATCCGTAGCTATGCGCACCGTACCTTCTGCAGAGTTCCCAGTTCTTATCCCAACAAGTCTCCTGGCCAACCAGGCTGAGTATGCAGATGCATTTGTATTATGTGCTGGGTTAAGGACAGATTTTCCAACCTAGAAACATTAAGCATTAAAGTTTTCTCTTCAGAATTTATTTCCTCACCAGAGCTTACAAGCAATTCAAAAAGTGTTTTGGTTGTCAAGCTGCTCACAATACAGAATTGCTGCACAGGTTATTTTATGGTAATTGCATAGCAGAGATCTGGCACCTTTATTAAAAAGCCACTCCCGTTTCATGAGTAACAGGAACTGCTTGCTGCAGACAAAATTGCAAATCCATTCTCTGGCTGGAATTGCAAATGTTTAGAAATATTTTTTTTTCCTTGAAAGGTAAACATTTCCCAATTGATGAGAAAAATAAAAGCTAAAAAATATGAGGAAACATCAAGATAAATCAAGGTGAGAAGTGAAAAAATCCACACCTCCCATCCATCCAAGCAAAAGGCAGAAGCATGGTAACACTGCCAGGATACTCTGAATTAAAAGTCTTGAACTGATGACCATTTGAAAACCAACTGATTCCAGCTCTTGCTTCTCTTTCATCACACAGAAGTAGCCAGCCAGTAATAGCTTGGCTATGCATTACTCCAGCAGGAGTGTTCCTCTCCATAAATTAACTATAGACACATCAATAGCTTGGCATTTCATAAGCCAAAGCAGTTTCAGCTGTGAAATTCCTTATGCAGGAGGAAAAGGAAAAAAAAATAAAAAACAAAAACAAAACCAACACAAATCCTGGCAAGTGGCAACAAGGAAAAGCAGTTTCCTTCCACTTCAAGTGTGGACAGACTTTAACACAGAAAGTAAACAACTTCTCTAGCTTCTCATTGCTGCTTTTCCTAATCTAATACACAACTGCTCTCCCAAGAGTCCAAAGAAGTTCAGAAACACACAGACACAAAAAAAAAAAAAAAAAAAAGAAACAAAAATGCTGAAGGAAAAAGAATTTCAAAATGAAGACAGATACATATACAACAATAACAAAAATTCAGACATTGTTATTTCTTTGCTACTTCACTAACCAGAAGTGTAGGAATTTGTAGGACAGGCACTGGTATCTATTCTCTACCTGTACTTGGAGGGCACCAAAATAAGGATGTCCTTATTATCAATCACTAGTATTACATATTATTTTTGTTCCCCTTCCCCAATTGCTTTGGGAATAGACAGCTGCCAACAAATTACCCATCAAAACAAAAGGCTTCCTTGACCATCTCAACAAAGGGATGAAGCATTAAATGCAATCAGCCACAGTCACACTCCAAGAATTGTTTTGTTCTGATCAAGTCTCATTTAAAGATTTTCAAAGCTGCTAGAGAAACAAGTGAATTCAGGTCTCACTCCAAGTCAGCTAGGGATATTCCAACATACCTTCCATAGCCATGTGTGAAAACCACAGCAGAGACAGATGAGATACCTCTGCTACTTAAGGAGTAGAGCTGAGGTCAGAGAAGCAGTTTCCATTGCAGCTACTCCGGATTAACTAACTGCTGTCAATCTGCTTCCTGTCAGCTGCCATAAAATACACATTTTTTTCATACCAGCTTCTTGTTTTAGAGTTGTGGTTTCAGAGTAATTTTCAATGAGTTTTCTTATTGTTCTTTTGTTTAATAGTGGCTCAGATGACTGGCATTTCCAAAACCTGCACATCTACCGGGTTTCTACTGATCCAGGTATAGGCCCTCATGGAATCTGACAGCTGCTCAAATCCAGCAAGTTAACTTCAAAACCAACATCTGACAGGCAAAGCCATATACAAATGTTGATGCAACTATTCGAAGTGTTTTTTTGTCTGGCCCAGTTCCCTAAAGGTGGCACGAATTTTGACTAATAGTGTGTGCCAGGAGTACAGGGCCATTCAGTGAACATTAACCCTGAAGTTTTTCTATTTTCAGAATAAATGGATAAGCAAGACTGCAACATTTTAAAAGGCAGTCTAAAAGGATTAGGTAATACAGAACTTAGTTTCAACAGCAATGAAAAGCAATTACAATATAGCAGCATCTCTACTTTCAAACCTCAGCTTTCTAGAATTTAACATCTTCACTTTTCCCTATGTATCTCCAGTCAATCTGTTCTCAACATTCCATTTTGCATTTCCTTATCTGTTGGATTCAACTGTTCAACCCCAGTTCTTCCTGAAAACAAAGTATTTCTGCTGAATTTAATTTTGCATTCAGCAGAACGCTGCTGGCCTGAAACATCCCTGCAAAGCAGTGTCGGAGCTGCTAACACCAAATGACGTTAAACAAACGGCAGCCCTCCACTGCCCAGCAATTAAAATTGATAAGAAGCCTGTGTTCTTCAGGACCTCTTTTCAAGTCTAACAGAAAGCTCTGGAATTGCCAGCCACTGGAGGGTTTTATGGCTTTGCTTTTTATGAATGCACAGCCTGGCAGGCGATAAGCGCTTTTGTGCACTTGGCTGGTGTTTGCCCATGATCACGACTCTTGATGAGGGTTTCTTGGTGTGAAAGATGCCAGCAACACCCCAAGGACAGACTGGGACATTCCAGCACTTGTCAGAGAGGTGCCAATTTGCCCCTAAATCAAACATGCCACAGCAATGCCGCCGATAACAGCTTCAGACATGGGTGCCAGAGGAGAGAGCAGTCAGATTGTGTTATTTACCACATCTAGAACAAACAGCCTCCAACTTCCACTGAACTTGTGACTCAGGGGGTAAGAAGGCTAAAAACCTTATTTAGGATAGAGTAGTCAGGCAGTCCCTGATGGCACTGCACTCACACAGACCCAAGGGTGCTGAAAGCAAAGCACTGTGAGGCACCAAAGCAGTTACCAGGGGTAAACTCAGAAGCACAGACCGGCTACCTGCATGTACTGGCACTTCATCCTAGAGGCCATAAATATCCCCAGAGCACTAGATGACATAAGGAGGCACAAGGCACGAGGATCCCTGCTCTGGAAGCTCATGCTATAGCATATAGCAGTGTCTCTACCCAGCCAGGTGGAGTCACAGCCTCTGTCAGGCTTTGGTCCCAGTGCCAGCCAGAATTGTTGGTGCCTGCTGTGCTACTGAGCCCTTTGCCAGCACAGGCACAACCCTGCACTGCTGCAGCTAGCGAGCTTTTGGGCCAGAGCCAGCTCACACCCATCAGATGGAGCAAGTGCAGGGACATGCATCCCCTCTGCCTCCATGCCGAACACAGCTCCATCCAGGCTGATCCAGCAGGCACAGCTCAGCTGTAATCCACACCCCAGTCTAGGAGAGCAGCAGAGATGCATCCTTAAAAACTATCTGGATTAGTATCAAATTTGGTAGAGATATGAAGCGCAGAGAAGGTTACAGACAGTAAATCTCACGGTTTCCTTCAGGTCCATGGGATGGAGCTCTTCTGGTCCATTCCTCTCTATAAAATGATATAAGGCAGCCAGTAACACTCATCTGGAGGAGTTGTGAGGAAGCAGTACGTTTACAGGCAGTCCTTACTGTCTCGGCTATTTTCCTCCATTTCATTCCATGAATTCAAATTTTTTTTAGCTCATTACCATAAAGCAGTCACTTTACACTTTGGGAAAGAAAGCACACCTTGCCTGGCTTTCCCACGACTATTTATCTTCCTTGCATTGCAATAGCAGTGTTGTTCCTACAAAGATCCTGTAAAAACCATTTCACTCTTCTCTATATTTGTCACAAAATATGGAAAAGTGAAGAAACTACTTTCATTACCATGCTATATCCTATAGAGAAAAACCACTTACTCAAAGCAGAGTTCAATTTCTAAATACTTCTTAAAAGACATTCTCTATAATATTAGTTTTATTTTACCAAGGTAGTCACTAATCTCAGCGGTGAACCCAAATTTTATTTTGGTTAATCAATTGCTGCCCATGGGATGCTTTACTCCAATTAAGTTAATTTCTGCCTTCAGTTCTTGTCCAAAACTTGCATCAGTTTCCCATGGCTGTGGTATTTCACAGCCACTAAAATTCAACAGAACACAAAGTCTCTGCTACACACCAAAATGCCTGAGACACAGGGAGGGTAGGGAGCAGGCAAAAAAAAGCATCACATGAAAAAAGCAAAAGACAATGAAGTCTGCTTCAAATCAACAGATGTGGTGCTTGAGGGGGATGGAGGGACTGCAGTTCCAAAGAAAACACAGCACTGCACTTTAGCAATCAGACAGAAGCATCATAAGATTGCATTTGTTTCAGGGAGGAGGAGGAAACTAAAGATACACATGGCTGTGGGTTTTGACCAGCTCACATTGACTGCTAGCACACATTGTATAAACAAACAGACTGATTTCCTCAAAGTACTTAGGAACAGTTTGATTACTTACCAAGTCATTTCCAGCAGAATTCCTCAAAAAAAAATAATCCCATGGCATTTTGCAGGTATTATTTCAATAACAGCAGACACAGCCCATATACAGGTTTCCTGAAACAAGCAGTGTTTCTTTCAAGAGAAAGGCATCTGACGACAGAAAACTTCCCTGAGAAAAAGCAGTTTCAGCAGAGGCTGACAGCTGGTATCAAAACCTGCTTGAATGTTATCTGTTATTTCATGTAAGAGGTATAAACAGGTGGCCCTTTACTCCTGCAGATACAATCCACTGAAAATTTCTAGAGATTAGGCTCTTCTCATAGTACATCACATTTCCACAGTCAGTTCAATTTCTCTATTTCACTTTACAGTGAGACTTGATGAATGTGTAATGTTGCCTATTAAAGCCACACAACAAAAGAATGCCACAGAAGTCATCAAGTGCTTGAAAACCAGAGTGCAATAAGCAATTCAGACACCCAAGAAGGGTCAGCATGAACACAGTACACCTACAGCCTGGCATGTGCTGCAAAACCTGCAGCATTTCCAAGGTCTGTTCTCTCCCTCGCTCTTGTAGCTTTGTTTCTCATTTCTGTGGTGCAAATATGTAGTTGCCCAAATAAGACCATGTCATAAAATTAAATAAAATCTACTAAGAGCTGTCTTGAATGAACAGAACTATGAAGGCATACAACTGACGTGACTGGGTAACACTTAGATGCCTGTGCTTGTCATACTTTACATGCTGTTGAAACAGGATGCTCAGACAGCTTAGTGGTAGGGTGCTGGATGACCTGTTGACACAGAAAACATCAAGTGAGCAGGTTTATTTTGTGTGAAGTGCTCAGATAACCAATTATCAATACTTTCTGGGTCACAGCTAAGATAACAGCATACAATCACATGAAGTTTACTCACACTACAATAAAGCAATACATGTTTCATTATTTACTCATTGTCAGGTTTGACCACATTTTAGTGTCTTCTAAGACAGGGGTGAAAAACAAATAGCCTCTAGTAGATTTATTAAGGATGAATATTAGGGAGAAAAAATTAGTTTGTAAAGATCAGATAAAGCCATTGTACAGAACACAAACACCACTGATTCTTAACGGGGTCAGCACAGGGTATTCCCTACTTCTTGAAACCACAGAATGGAAGATCTTTGCTCTTCTCTTCCCCTGTCTCCACTGACCTGCACAAATAGTTGGGCACAGGCATTTGAAGGGTGTAAGAATGAGATTAGCAGCAGCAACCATTTCCTGCATTCATTCTCCTTTGCTCTACTTGTCAGCATCCGTACAAGAGAAGAGACACCCTTACTTCAACTGTGGTGCCCTGCAGCTTATTGTGAAAAAGAAGACTCTGACCAATTCCAGCTCATTTTTAGATGACATGGGGAAGGGGATAGCTGCACATTCTTTGAAGGCAATTCCTCACTCTGCAGGAAAAAAAGAAATACATTCATTACAAGGACCTCAGGTATGAGCAAGAGCTCTGTAATCCTTGCCTCTGCTATTAAACCTGGTGTCTTTGGAGAGAATCCAGGGATGTTACCTGGTGGGTGATTTACATTCTGTCCTCAAACCATGACCCAATTTTCTGTACTATCCAATTCACATAAAAGTATGCAATATTAGCACTGCAATGAGAAAATATTGTAAAAAAAGTTGATATTATTTAAAAGCATCCCTGAGGTTTCAGTAATTCATTGTAGGTTTGAAGAGGAAGCCAGCAACTTCTGAGTACTGAATTTCTACACATCCAAGCCTGCCCAGTCTCCTTGAGTCAGTTCCAGCTGCCTGAAGTGAGCAGCTTAAAGGTGCCCACACTCTGGTCTAACACAGGGGATGAGCCTGTGCACTTGCCCAGTCTAAAACACATAGGGAGGAACTAGAAATCTACAACAAAACTACTGGTGAGATGGTAAAAAACCTGCATACAAATGTTATGTGATTTAACATATTTACTACAGGCAAGAGACAACAGCCATCTGGACAAAGTAAAAGTCCATACAGAATTAAGATGCTTAGTGTTCTAAAAAAAAAAAAAAGAAGCCTTATTCTAAATAAAATAATTTTATTATTTCTGCACATCTGGTGCACAATGCCTAGAGAGTAGTTTCAATCGCCCTAATTTTGGAGATGAGGCTATGCACGTTTTTCTCTTTACTAGCTGGTTCTTACCTTTTACCTTTACACATGATGATAACTTCTTAAGAATAAAACCAAATATTACTCCAACAAGTGTATTATATTCCCAACAAGTGTATTGTATATTATATATTACAATATTTTATTATTGTAAAAGAAAATGTATGCTCTTTTTGGGGTAAGAGTAAAATTAATAGATTATGATCAAGAGCACAATTTGATAGGATAACCAAAGATATTTTCTACTAATCCATGATATCAGTTCACTAAAAACAGTACGTTTCTCATTTGAAGTAAACACTAGAGTAGCTATATAACAAAGCAATTACTTTTTAAATATCCTCAGCAGAACACAAAGAGGGATTTTATAGTTAAGAGTAAAAAAATTCAAGTTTTATGCTACAAATGGGACAAAACTGTGTTGTCAAATGAGGTCTCCTAAGTCCACTGGCACTAGCAAAACATATGTGAGATGTATGTTCCTAATGAGAGCTTTAATATGAAATTCAAAGATCCACATCAATATCTGCAGAAGCAGAAGAAACTAAAAAGAATCCAGAAGCCCTGCCCTAGGTTTATTTTGACTTTGGTTAACATTTTTCATAAAATATTAAATCATCACAGTGATTGAGAAGAACAGATGAGATAAAAATACCTACACTGGGAACTTTGCTAGAGATATCTGAAGGCCACCTAACAACCTGCAGTATGATTTCCTATTTTTGGCAGTTTGTCACTTTTAAAATGATAAAATTCCAAGGCTGCAGACTTGGTGCTTGATGTACTCTTTGCAAAAAGTAACAGACATTTTTTGCTTGAACTCAAAAAGAATTCAGTCACTTTTGAGCAAATGTGTGTTATCTCACACAACTGGAAGTTCTGACACTACAGCAGTTCAGAGAAAGAAACCTGCCTTCTGTCATGATGCTTGTACTAAGCTTTAATAAAACACTGGCTTCCCCTGTCACTTTTTTATTGTAATGTTTCCAGGTATCACATTTTCTGTTGTAAAATATGGTTGTTTAGGAAGAAAACTACCACTTAGGAAATGTGGGGCAGTATTTTGGGGTTTTGTTGTTGTTTTGGGGGTTTTGATTGGGTTTTGGTGTTGGGTTTTTGTTATTTTAGACTACTTACACTACACTTACACACTTAGGCCCTGCTTTGCACCCTGTGCAATTTCTTTCATCTCCTTGAAGACAGAAAATAGCTGTTATTTTACTATTCTGTATCATGAAGTAGGAAAAAAAGAAAAGAAAGTCCATATATCCTCAAAAACTGGTCACGTCAGACAAGGGAAAAGCTCACACCAAGCACCCCTCTCGTCCTGCAGGTATGCACTGCCTGGAAGCCAGAGAAAGCTCTTCATGTACAGCAACTTCAGAATTTTTTATTAAACAAAAAACAAAAACAACAAAAAAACCACAAAAAAACCCAAACAAAATAGACCAACAAAATAAAGCCAACTCAAACACTACAAAACAAAGCACTGCCTAAAAATTAAAAAAAAATTAAAAGTACAATTAAAAGTAAATTTTTAATTAAAATTAAAAGTAAAAATAATATTAAATTTGATTACTAAAGCATTGAATACTCTTACTTATTATATATAGAGAGATAAATATGCTCTCACACATATCTTCCTGGTAGGAGGTAAAAAACACACCAACTACTCCTGTAGCCTTGCAAATGCCTGTGCTCTCCCATTGCCATGACTGGCATTATAATGCTTCTCACAGGCCATTATGCCAGATGAAGCATGACTGCTCGAGGAGGCTTAGTACCCCACCTAAAAACTCACCAGTCTACACACTCTGCTGTAACTCAGCCTCCCCACCAGGTTTATTTGCATCTGGCAGCTCTCCAAGCCATCTGAAACATGTTGGACCTCTGGTTGGCAGGCAGAAAACACCTTGCCCCCAACAAGACACCATTTTCCATCTGGAACGGAATGAGCAAGCCTTCACAGCTTTTGTGCTCAGCCACTAATGCACATTAAACAATCTATTAGCAGGCCAAATTAATGAGCTAGTGCCAAGTTTAAAGTCAGCTAAGCACCGTGCCTGTGCATAGCTCCCTGCAGCATATGCTGGCACCGTTGTTTGTAACACATCCAGAGCTCAGGCATTTGGAGCTCAGCCTAATTAGTTCACTGCAATTGAATCTCAACTCCAGCCTTGATTCAGCTGCAATGGAAGTTTTGAAAGAGGCCTATCTGCACAGCCTTGCACGTTTTTTTCCCTGGCACTTGAGGAGCCAGGGCAAGGAAGTGTGCCAGAATTGCCCAACCAGCCATTTGACAGAGACACAGAAATGTGAATACTGCACTTACTGGGTTTTTTTGGGGTTTTTTTAAGATCATTCCTGTGCAGCTTTTAAAGGTAGGATAATTCTTTTCTTTGAGGAAAGCAAACATGACAGAAGGGCTTGAAAAGTCATACTGGAAGGATGATGGGGAAAGAGAGAAGGCCTCTCCCAGGAAAACCTGCCCAAACTGAAAAAATGCATAACCTTCACCTGTGCATTTCACAGTTCTTTATTTCTCTGCTGCACACAGAGAACCTGTCTCCACTGAGCATTAATGTTTGCCAGTTTACAGTCTTCTGCTTCCATTGGTTTTACAAATATCTAAACAAAAGTACAATTACAAAGTCTTTTTTCTCCCACGAAAATTCCTTGACCCAATGATTTTTGTTTCAAGTAGCCAACCATATCCCACTGTGAATTTCAGAACAGAAACTGGATTTTCCCAGTTATTGCTAGAGGTGACCTCAAAAGGTGTTTTAACAAGAAGATGCCTAGCTTTTCACCTTCCTTCCCCTTCAACAATCAAAATACATTTCCACAATAATTTTTATGCAACAATCACTGAATCCAGCAAATAATGCAAAGGTAGTGGTTTCAAAGTGGCTTCAGGATGTTACTTAAGTAACAGGGTATCAGGATTGAGCGGATCTGGTTTCTCATACTGCTTTTCTTTCTGACGACAGACAACTAAGTAAACAAGGATTTATTATTATTATTGTCTATTACACAGTTATTTGCACCTGCATTTCTTAACCTAAGAACTTCCACTGCCCCACTGGGAGAGAGAAATGGGGACCCCTTCTGATCTGCTACTAGACTGACACTTAGAGCTCTTCATGGCACAAACTTGGATTGGTCTCTGTCACAAGACAGCCAGACAGCAAAAATGAGACTTCTGGCAAGTTACAGATCGGGAAACAGGAGAAGAGTGGGGAGCTGTGTACGGGCCAACCCAAAAAAATACTATTTCAGTCACACAGGTCACAAAGAAGCACCTTCATGCAGTACTGTAGCTAAGTACAGCTAACTGCAGCATGCAGAGAATAAGGAGGGAACAGCAAAACCCTTCAGCCACTTCAGAGTCTCACCTGCACCCAAGAATCTGCCAAGAGCCAAGCATCAACATCTTGATATTGACCCAATTAACAGGGGTGCCCCCACAGCAACAACTCCTAAACATGAGCACGCTGTCTTTCATGGGGCAGGCAAATGGTCTTCCCTCCTCCCCTGGAATACTCAAAGTTGGCTTTCCAATCCTTTTTCCTCTCAAATAGAACTGTTACCAAGCACACTGAGAGTTAGGTTGCTCTGCTGTGACTTGGCCTCTAACTAGCTCAGTCTTGATGAGACAAAAAAAGCTAAACCTAGGTCTTTCTGCTATTGGCAGAAGCAAAAGGAACATGACAGTGATCAAGTCATATTGCTTTCTTTCCACCTGGAAAAGCCATGCTTACTTTGGAGGATTTAGGTTTTTTTTTTAAAAAAAAACAAACAGAAGTAATAATTGGGAAGTCTGATTCCAAGCTACAAAAATCTCTAAATATACAAATGTTCACATCAAAACCACAGCACTTCAATGTGCAACATTTTTCAGTCTGAAAGAAAAGTCATGTGTGAGCACACACACACACTAATTGTTTTATGGATCTTTTTTCCTCCTCAACATTTGACACAAGTATGAACCAGTAGGTTTGGAAATATGTTTGCAGAATGTCTGGAAACAATAGCAAAAATGGATTTTACGCTGGAGTAATGATTTTTCCTCACGATGTAACATATGCAAAGAGCATGGTGTAAACACCACATTGCCCTTAATAATTGACTACTGTGAGTCCTGATTCAAGCAACTGGAATATTCTATCCACCTTCACTTCCTATCTCTGTGTGCACACACATGCAGCCATGCTTCTAAGAGTTTGCCTGTTTCCAGTTTTCCAAATCCCAACCACTGGCCAGTCCAAGCTTATGTAAACAACTTGGGATTCGAACAAACTCAATGACAATCATTGCTGATTAAACCAAACTTATACAAAGGCAAAGTAAATTGAACCAGGTACAGGCATGCAAAGATAAGATAGAAGCTGATTATCTTGCACAGCAACAAAGGAGAGCTGCCACAATAGAACAAACCAATGGTCCATCAGTTTCCAAGTTGTTCTCTCTGGTTACAGCCAACACTTCAAAGAACACAGGGAGTCAACGCTGCCAGAAGTCATTATTTGCCACACCAAGAACATGAGAAATCAGTTCATAACTTCAGTTTCTTTAGGCACATTTTAAGATGTTTATTTTAAAATTAAGAGGGTGAAAAGAACCCCTTACCTTGAGCACTTAAATCTAAAATAATTCTTTTTAACATCTGACAACTTTACTTATTCTGTACAGTCATTTCCAACAGTGGGACAGTACCCAAGGGTTTCAGCATGCCACTGTGAGGGTAGAATTCCTTTTTCCACCTCTCCTCACAGGGGCTGAAAACTTGATTTGTTCAGGCTGCAGAACATTTCACCTCCCCAGGCTGCTCTCTCAAGGTGCACTGCTATGATAAGTGTGATAAGATGCCCTAGCCTGGAAGGGCACTGAGAACAGTGGCGCTCAGTCATTCCCCAGCTTTGACAGCCAAGGCAGATTTAGTGGCCCTGGCAGGACACTGCCATCCATACAGCCACACCACAGGGCAAGCTCTGGCTTGCAAAGGCCAAATCTCCAAGCAACCATTGACTGTGTTTGCAGAAGCCATGCACGTAAATCCTCAGCCATCAAGCACAATTCACTCGCCCTGGTAAAATTAGGTGTGTGTACATCATAAGCTTCATCCATTTAAATTAAATTTATTACAAAATCAAATCAAGTCAAGTAGCTGAACTAAGAGGTTCTATCATCTCTGCTAGTACTTTTAGGCAGGTTTTTTGAGTGGTAAATTAATAGCTGATTAGCCATTCCCTCTCCACACAGAGAATATTTCCCCAGCCTTCAGAAATATCATATAAATGAGGCACAATAACACATTCCCTAATCTGTTCATTTGAGATGTTTCTCCTCACTGGTCTAAGAAAATACAAAAAATTCTCATAAAATACCTGTCTAGAATTAAATTGATTTAATCAGAGACTGGAGTGTCAAATTACCCTGGAGACTGAAAACATCAACAAGAGAGAATATACATCTTCCATAGTGAAAAACAGGTATTTCAGACACCTCAGGAAAGAAATAATTCAGAAGAAAAACAGGTCATTGGTCTGACCTCTGCAAGACAACCAGATTCCATCCTTTAAGTCAAGGGGCTTTGCTGCTCACCAGAACATGCAGCAATCAAAACAACATGAAACAAACATACCAGCCTAGAACCTGTGGATTAAAGCTTGGTGTTCGACTTCCCTTTTCTAAACAATATAATATAAAACCAAGGAAAATCAATCCCAAGTATTAGCTCTTAGCTATTAGTATTCTACATACCACTGACTAAGATTCCTGACCAGGAAAAGGGTGTGACAGGCAATCAGTAGATGTAGCTCTTATCGCTTGATAAACAGTGTTTTAACAACCAGCCAGAGATATAGGTCCAGAGCAAGTTACATGGACTATTCCAGGAATTGTTTCTAACTGTAATAATTACAGCATATAATTAAGAATACAGCCACACACTCCACACCATCCAGAAAACAGAAAATTAAGCCTCCAGTGCTTGTTGCTCCCATCACTGGGTGAGATCTTGGCCAGGGCTCTCTACTCAGATCTTTATGCCCCGACTTAACACCACTCCCGTTTCCTTTCCTTCCCCGTCTAAACATTTAGGACAGCAAGCGAGACCTCCCAGGCAGCTGAAAACCCCTGGAATAAAGCAGGAGGCAGACTGCAGAGGGAGTCAAAAAGACAACAGGCAAAATGAGTTCAGCTTCTTAAACTCATTTGGGCAGGAGAGACAAACACCAGAGTCCTTGCACACTCCAAGGTAAAACCCAGCTTAGCGTTCTATGAATGACTGTTCGTATGCTGACAATGGAACAATCAAGTACTTCCTCCAGTGGGAAAGGAGCACACGCACGCCTCTGTGTGTGTGTCATGACTCCAAGTCCTTTCCAGCTCTGCACCTCATCCCCTGTACCCAGCTGTCCACACAAAGCAGGTCCTGAGGAGACGCTGGGACACGACAGCTTCTCTGAACCAGACAAATCTGCCTGGTCAGCTAATTTTAGCAACACACTTCTGCTCTGTAGCAACTATTCATCTGCCAATACTCAGCACCTGGCTGGCAGGGACTGTACTCCAAACAGAGCATTCCTTGGCACAGCAGAAAGTTGCTCGGGGAGCTCAAAAAGAGATGAAGAAGCATGGACCAAAGACTAGTAACTTAAACCATGATTTAATGGGCACAAAAAGCTTATGTGCTTAAAAAAAAAAAAAAAAAAAAAAAAAGTTGGGAGAAGTTGGGCTAAGAACAGAAAAGCCTCAATTCCCTCTGCTGGTGGGAATCAGAGTGAGGCTGCCTTAAAGGTACTTGCACGACTGCCTTGTGAGAAAGATACAAAGGTGTCAGTACCCTCTTCTGTCTCTTCAGTGCCCTAAGGAATATGAACAATGCTTGGTAAGAGTCTTGAGAATATTTACTGCCACTGTCATTTGTCATTGCATCAGAAGAGTTCTGGAAAGAGGGGAAATGCTGGGACTAATGCTTACACCATAGGTGTGTGCTGGGGGGGAGACAGGTAATGACTTACACATATTACAGAATCTTCATTCTTACACTGACAGAATTAATCCACAGTGCTAATACCTGCAAAAAAAACCCCAAAATATTCAGGCTAGAACCTTTAGTAGAGGAATGTAACCTTGATTTTTGTTTTTCAGAGTTCTCCTAGACTTGCTGTTAAGATTTAGAGATTAGTTAAGATATTGAACTTATTTACTGATATTTACTGTGCCACCTAAACATAATCTGACATACCTTAAAGATCAAAAAGCATAAAAGATGGCTACCTAAAACTCCCTCTTTTGGGGGGAGCTCCAATTCCCAAAAGTGTTTTACATTGTTCAACCACAACTATTAGGCACTTCATAATTACGGCCATTACTCATTTTCTCATCGCATGGCATTATCATAACACTAAGGAGAACGAAGCCCACAATTATCTCAGCAGTTGTACCCAGTCATCTCCCAATTACATACACTCAGATGACAACTGTTTCCCCCCCATTAAGGTTGGTACCACTTCACCTGTTGACCTAAACACTCCAGAATCCTCAAGGGTGGAACAGAAGCACAAATTCTGAACTGACTTTAGATAGCAGTTACTTAGAAATAGAACTTAGAACACAATAACAAAGTCATAAGAACTGACTTTGGTGTCTTTTGTCCTAGGATTTTGACCACAGATTACCTTCCCTCTAGCTGTTGGAATAAACACATATACATGTAATGGATAGATATATATATATATATATATATGTGTATATATATGTTTGTTCATAAGTACAGCAAACACGCACCACATTTCTACCTGACCTTCTTACCTACATTTAACACACGCCAATTGCCCAAGGGTCACACAAGCCTTCAGCAACACCTGGATGGAAAAGCTCCGATTCCTCACCGAGCCACCTGTTGGGATGCCTGGGCACCACAGACCTAACACTTGCTGACCTGGGTTTGACACTGAACTCTACAGACACTACTACAGGCAAAGCAATTTTCAGGCCACCTGCAGTTAAACAGCACCCTCCAAACACCACCTCCTTCCCGTCATAATGGACAGCACAAGTTGGAGCCAGGGGCAATAGAAGAGGCAAGGAAAAGGAGTTTCTCATCCTCCTCTAAGACTGCAGCGCTGATAGTCGAGAGCACCTGTTCAATTAGAAACTGCTGCTATGCAGTGAGCATCGGCATCACACAGGTGTCGCTGCTTGAAATCAGGAGCCATGCATCAAAAATTAATAAAGAATGAGTGGCACTGATACCTACTTCATTTCCACGTTCAGTGTGGACAATTTATTCCAACTCCCTGGCTAGCCTTC
This sequence comes from Cyanistes caeruleus, assembly GCF_971803275.1. Classification (NCBI taxonomy): domain Eukaryota; kingdom Metazoa; phylum Chordata; class Aves; order Passeriformes; family Paridae; genus Cyanistes; species Cyanistes caeruleus. The sequence goes on from NC_141706.1 coordinate 21,633,362, forward strand.
TGAAGAAAATTGCCTGAAACCAGCTCCTGCGCTATCTGATAGATAAACCTTAGGGCTCCTGCACTGAGAAACAGCATTTCTCTTAACTAAAAGGCAAACTTTCCCCCAGAGGGTGACTTTTGTTTTACTTCACACATGCGGGGAAAAAAACCCCAAAAAACCACAAAAATAACAAAAAAAAAAAAACCAAAAAAAAAACCAAAAAAACCCCCAAACCGCCCACAGCCCACAGGACGGTATCTGCACGATGTTCCAGCCCGGAGCAGCGGGCTGCCCTGGACGGCTCCGGTTCCTGAGGCGCCTGCGGGGCGGGCTCGGGGCCCCGCGGGGAGCGGCTGAGGGCGGCCCCGGAGCCCCCAGCACGGCCGGGGCAGCGCTCCAGCGGCGCTAACGGGAGCGCGGAGCAGGTGCCCGGCGGCAGCGGGGCGGTACTCACACGGTGAAATGGTACACGAAGCACTTCCATCCCGTGGGCCGCTCCAAGAAGTTGTAAACCCTGCCCTGGACGCTGCTGCGGCTCAGCAGGGGCTTGCGGAGGCTGTAGATGGAGACGCGGGGGTCCAGGCTGACGGGGGGCCGCGGGCAGTCGGCGCTCACCACCACCACCTCGCTCCGCAGCCGCGGTGCCCGCTCCCGCTCCCGCTCGGGGCCGCATCCCGGGGGCGCCTGCCCGCCCTGCGCGGCCCCGAGCGGGGCGTAGTGGGCGTTCGGGGCGCTCTCGGCCAGCTCCAGCGCCGCCGCCTTCTTGCCGGGCGTCATGCTGCCTCTCCTGGGCAGCGACAGCCGGCCCAGGCTGCGGCTCTTGGGCTCGCCCGGCGGGGAGCTGGAGGACATGGCTGTGCCCCGGGAGCTGCGGGCAGCGCCGGGCCCCCCGTCCCGCCACCGCCACCGCTGGCCCGGCCCCCGAGGGGCGGCTCCGCCGGGAAAGGTGCGGGGAAGCGGGGGCGGGCCCGGCGCTGTCCCGGGGCGGTGCCCGCTCGCCCTGCCCGGCACCGGCGGCAGCCCCGGGAGGCGCCTGGAACATCTCTCCGTGCCGTGCTCTGAAGCGTCCCTGTCCTCATTGCTGCCCTCCGCCTGTGTCACCCGTGCCCTGTCACCGCTATGGCTGCGGGGAGGTGGTCTCTCACCTGGGTGAGGAGCTGTCAGGGCAGAGACGGGGAGCAGACCTTCCTGCCTTCCCGGGCACTGCGGTGTTGCCCAGAACTGTGGCATCGGGTGGCTTGAGATTCTGGGCTACAGCCCCTTACTTCAGATTTAGGACCTTCAAAACCTTCTGGACCTGCTGCTCCTCACTCCTTTTTGCAGAATTTCAGCACCTGGGAGCAGCAGAGCTCTGCCAGAGTCGGAATCCTCCCGGAGGCTCTTTATAAAATGAGCAATAGGAGCTATGAGCCCAAATCACAGGTCTCGCAGTTCTTCGTGATACCGTAACCAAAAGGCGTGAATAGCTGTAGAACCGGGAAAACTGTAGAACACAGCAAACACAGTCCTGCAGAACTGTATCCTCTACAATTTGTGTCTCTCACCAGCAGCATTTTGGTTTTTGTGGAAAGCTGCATATGTTTGGCCATGGAGAACAGGTCGTTCTGAGGGCCTGGATAACTTTCCCCTGTGGTGGAGTTAGTTACGACTACTCTCAGTGTGGTCTGAATCGATTTGCCATGGCCTTTTGCACCAATTAGTTAGTTAACAATTTCTACTCCCAGAGTGAAGGGGAAGGTGCTCTTTGATCTGGACTGACAGGTTTTTTCTTTCAACTCAAAATAGAACAGCACTAGTAAGAGCTATGTTGAGTTCATGGTTGATACTGGTACCCGGACAAGAATGTTACAGGAGATAAGGTGCTAAATAAAGTTAAACGAAAACAACCCTGCTAATTGCAGTTCCATTCAAATGTCAGGCTGCAGGAATTGTAGGGGAACCGGGAAAGATCCTCCACCAGTGTAAACAAGAAAGATGGGTGGGCTCTTGTACTGATTTACATCCGTGAGGGATCAGGCTCCATCTTAGGAATACAGAAACAGAAGTGTTAAAATGAGACTTTGCAAAACTTGTTTCTAAACCAACAATGTCCTAACCAGGCTTTTCCCTCCTCCACCAGAGCATGAAGAACAAACCAACTTAATAAGAACAACATTTAAAAGGAAAATTTTCCTGTATCAGGTCAATATAGAGCCTGGTTTATCTATTTTGAGAAACTGTTCTTTCTTGAAACAAGTCTGTGAGAAAAATTGCTAATGGAAGAAAGAATGTCATCGCTACCCTTGAAGGCTCACTGTTTGAGGGCCAGCCTGATAAAGTCTCGATATTAAAGTTAACAAATGTGTTTCTTTATATAAGTGTTCCACTTTGGTTTATAGACCAACATAACATTGTCTGGGTTATACAGAGCCTTATCCTGGAGCCAGCTGCAAAATGTAACATACAGAGTTCAGCCAAACAAGAGGCTATGTGTTTATACGTAAATGATGTTGTTCTTCATAAGACATTTCAAAATCTTTAAAAAATATTGTGGCATGATGTTGTTATTTGTTCATTGATTAACAAAACAGGGAACAGAAACTTCACTCTAAACCTAGGAAAATGGAATTTCTGTATTACTTATGCAGTTTCCTTACAACAGAAAAGTTAGGGAGTATTATAGACTTACATGGCTAAACCAGGAAGAAAATTGGTAAGATCTAAATTTGATCTTCAGTGTCCAGTGAGAAACTGTTCCAAAGAATCAAAGTTTGTTTCAATAATTTTTTTTATTGCAGAACAAAAAAAGTTTCAAATATATTCCACAGCCTTATATATTGAGTTGTTTTTCAGGACAGAAATGTTTTCATGAGGTTGGAATAAGGTTGTAATGCCAATGTTGGCTAAGTCTTTCAGTGAATCATCACTAATAAAGGAAAGTTAAAGTATTTAAAAATAGTATTTAGGTAATATCTAAAGACCTTTTCCCAGAGTCCAGGAATTAATAAAAATCAAAATTGTAAATGCATTACTGGATTAAATTATAACATTTATGTTGCAAAAATCACATTGTTAGGTGATTGCCAGCTAGTTCAAGGTACTGAATGGTAAAACATGTCTGGCTCAAGTGAAAGTAAGAGCATACTTAAGTAAAAGTGTCAAATAAATGATTACTTAGTGATGAGAATCCAGGGTATCATTATCTTAAATGTATATTAAGTTACCAAAATCGTATATTAATTTGCAACCTTTTCAAGATGCATATTTTAACGTGGTAGTGGAAGTTCCCAGTTTTTCCCTTCTTAGTAGCCATGTCTTGATCTTAATCATGTTTATTTTACAAAACAACATAATTATGTAAGTGGAAGAAGAGAAAGAAAAAGAGAGAGTGATGTATCCATGAAAGAATTAAAAATGGGAAGAGAAGGCAGATGTGTGTTCAAATATTTTTATGGAGCTGGGTATCTAGGCTTTGATAGTGAAGAGGATAGGAAGACGTTGAATAAAGAGAATGTGGGGTTTAAATATTAAGGTGGAGCTACTATGCTGAATTGTTCCTTAGAATAGATAATATTACTAGATCTACTAATAGATCCATACTTTAATAGATAAAATTAGTATATCTACTATATTAGTAGATAATAATCTACTTTGAGTATTTACAGAACTGCAGCAAAATGAGCAACACAGCATATCTTAATTCACAGTTTGTAAGAACTGTTTAAAATCTTTATGTCTTTAAGAGGACTATGATTCTGAACATGAGATATCATAAGTCAATATAATATGATGATAATTCAGTGAAGCTGATGGCAAAGCTCCCAATTCTAGAAATTTAATTGGAGCAAGACTAGAAAATTATTAGTTAAAAGCTTTTTTGTGCTACAGTAGATCAAAAATATTTGTACCATCCTGGCCCTCTGTTTCTGTTACTCTGTACCAAGTTATGATCAATATTATGCCTGCAGCATTAGATAGGCTCATGACATGCTGTATTTTCACTTTGTGCCTGCCAAAGTACCGTGCAAGATCACACTGCTAAATCACTGATTAATGTTTACAAGCAGGAATTACTGCAGCCAGTTAGAGACACCTTGATCTTTTGCCTGATTGCTTCCCTGTGGAAGCTAAGACTCAAACAAACAGTTTGTATCTGAATGTTCTCTGTCTTCTGAAAGCCTTTAGCACTTACTGTTGCAATTACAGGTTGCACCAGTTCTCCTCTGGCATGGAAATCCTGTTGTTTGCTGTTAGATTACTTTGTGGGATGGTTTTTGTTTAAAATAGGTTTGGAGGGTTTTTTTGAATACCACTTCCATTTCTGCCCAGCTACAATAGGGGACACATTAAATAACAGTTTTCAAGGAGAGGAGAGTTGTGTTGTCTCCATTTTTGAACTCTTTTTTTTTTTTGGATTAGAGTAAATATTGGGTTGTGTTCCACTTCCTGGAGAATCCACATTTGAATTGAGTGAGTAGATCATTATATAAATACAGTCAATGATGTAGGTATATGTCACTCAGTACTGAACTAAGAATGAAGTCCTAGATTGTTTATATACTTTCATATACCAAGGTATGACAAAAACTTTTGAAATACTCTCTATCAATTAAAAAATTCTGCTCAGACTTGTCTTTGCTTTAAAAAACATTCCTATTAAAAGCTACAAAACAACTAAGTACTCAGACCTCAGACAAAAAGAACAGCTTGAAAACACAACAATAACGTGTTAGACAAATAAACCTCAGCTTTAAGATTCAAAAGAAAAGCAAGGGGAAAGAGACACAAGGGTTTGCTTCACTTTCTAAATCCTGGGAAGACTACGGCTTAGCCAATTCAGTAGGGAGATGGGGAGATATATGTATATTTTAATTCATTCATCAAATTTCAATTAAGAAAAATTTTCTGAGTACATGTCGGCATTTTCCATTGGACACCTTGATAACCTCATTTATCATTGTTTTTAATTAATCCAAATCTATTCATACACAACTTGTATGCTTTTATGCAAATTAACTCCGGGTTTTAAATTTAGGCAAAATTCTTTGTTACAGGCTCTTGAATACCTGTATTCAAGATTCTCTGAATCCCATGTGTAAATCCAGCAGGTTTTCCCTGTTGGCAGGCACTGCTAGTCAAACCACTTGGCACACCAGCAGAAACGTAAGATACAGAGAGTGTATTCAAAACTGGAGTACATCCCAAAACACCAACCATCAGCTTTTCATAAGTCAGAGATCACATTAATGAATCACCTCCTCAGCAGACTAATCACTGTCAAAAAGACACACTTTCAACAGGTGTTCATGCATTCTGCTTTTCTGTCAGTCACTTTCAAGACAAATGGAGCAGACAGAAATGAGCTGACAGTATTCTATCCAGAAAGTTAAAAGTGTCCTTTAATTCCCTCCCTTCTTTCCTTCTGGGTTATTTTTACCAGTGGATGCAGTCTGCTCAGGAATCTGGGCAGCAGAGAGAAGCAGCCCTGCAGAAGATAGCGAGGGGCACGCACCAGATATCTGGTGTATGGAGGCCACGCCGTCCTGCTGACATCCCTGATTAGCATTATCTGTTTGAATGCTAGCTGAGAGCGTGCTTATGGCTACATTTAAATTATGTGTTTACATTGTTTCATAGGATTTTAAAGCATATTGGTGCCGTTCTGAGAAATAATGTTACTGTCCACCAATGCTCAGGCTTGAAGTCCTAAAGTAAAGAAAGACTCCGAGAATATATTTAGGCTTATGCCTAATAATGCTTTTATGCTTATGCTAAGCAATTTTGCAAATTTGTTTTCAAACACATTGGGAACTCTGAGCCATTGATCTCTACCCTCTGGATGCAGCTATCCAGACAATTCTTTATTCACCTCACAGTCTACCCATTGAATCAACCTCCAGTTTAGAGGGAAGATTGTTGGGAAATCAGAAATCCAGATAAATTACATTCAGAAATCAAGATAAATGACATTCCATCATTTCCTGTGAAATGATATCCCTGTAAACCTTGCCTTGTCCACTGTCATAGGCATTCCATCACGGAAGGCCATCAGGTTGGTCAGGCAGCATTATCCCTGGCTGGTCAAATCACCTCCCTCTTCTCCATGTGCCTTAGCAGAACTTTTATGAGGATCTGTTCCAGGATCTTCCCAAGCACAAAGGCGAGGAAAACAGGTCCTCCCAGGGTCTTTCTTTCTACCCCTTTTTAAAGATGTGTGCATATTTCCCTTTTTCCAACCACATGACAATTCACCTGACAGCCAGGACTACTCCAGAGAGGGGCTTGGCAACTGTGTCTGCCGATTCCCTCAGGACTCTGGGATGCATCTCATCAGGTCCCGTGGACTTGTGTACATTCAGGTTCCTCAGGTGGTCCTTAGTCTAGGTTTATTCAGGTTATCTAACCTGATCTTTGTTACAGTGGGAGGGACTTTGCTCCCCCAGACCCCATCCTGCTGTCCATCCACTCTAGAGCTGTGAGAAGAGAGGTGGCCATTAAAGACTGAGGCAAAAACCTTGGCAGACTCTTAATTTTTCTTGTTAAGGAACATTAATTTATACAAAAGGCTAGTGCAGCCAACTGGAATTTTGGTTTCCATCAATAAAGATAAATATTTTATACAATGTCAGCCTCTTCTATTTGCTGACTGACCAAAATCTTCCATGTGAGAGTCTGAAGAATTCAGGCCCTAAGTGTTTACTTGTTTAGGAACAGGACTTCAGGGCAGAGCCCTTGAAGGGCTCATGGGCATTGAGGAAAAAAAAAGAAAGTGGTGCTAGAATTGTAACTGAACCTCTTTGGTGCATCATAGCTTGTAAACGTCCCTCTCAACATGTTCTTCCTTCCACCAACCTACTTGCAATCTTCAACAAAGTGGAAGTAGGAAAAATAAAAATGTAGAACTTGTGGAAGTCCTATAAAACTAAGAGGGAGATCTTGCTGCAGACACACACGTAGACCTGTGCATGGGTAACTGTCACACTATATTAGGAACGGCAGAGCATGGCACAGACTCTCTTAGCTAAGTTGCACAAGAGAGCAAGTTTTATTATTCCAGATCTTCTTTTATAGGCAGGTCCAAGTAGGTCTGGAAAGGTAAAACTCTCATTGGTCATTAAACTAACACATTACCATCATTGGTCAGCTGGGTACACCACCCCTTGACCTTCTCTTGCAGGAAAGCAACAAGGCAACAAACAAAACCTGCAAGGTCGTATTCTATCTCCAAGGACTGTTTTGATTCCTCCTTATGATTTCCCAGGCCACACTTCCCAGGCCAGTCTGAGAAAGTTATGTGACTTGGTTTCCCACTGACACTGTGCTCCCTGCCTGCTTTCTTGCATTCAGCATCCATAGGTAACCTCTCCAGTCTGTTTCAGCAGCTGCCCATGGTGTCCTGTCCTCCTGAGCTCTTTAATGCAGTTAATTTTCCAGCAATTTTTGTAACAGAGAAGGATTCTTTTAGGATTCTCCAAAAGACAAAAGTAAAGAGGCTGACAACATCCTACAACATTCATTTTCATCATTATGTCAGATGTAGTATTTCAGTCTCTGGAGCACGTGAGACTCAGCGGGCGTTTGCTCGCTCACACGATGCCACACAGGATTCAGAATGCACATTCACACAGGCCAGCACGTCTGAGGGCAGAGTGAATAACAGCATTCTCCAAATGAAGAGATTGTTACATCATTTTCTTGCATGAAAAGCAAATTCTCCTCCTCACATTAGCCACAAGAAGTACCTTCTCTTTGTTAGGTTAAAATCAGTACCAAATAACATCGCCGAGTAAGCGCCAAATAAATTAACTGAAATTCTGAAATACTCCCCAAATTTTTGCCCCATGGTTACTGATGGAGAGGACTATTCTTAATGAAAGGGTGTTCTGGTATTTTAGGAAGGGTTTCACTCTTAGTGGCTGAGAAAGAAATCACCAGCTATCGCCAAATCTCTTCCTGGTCCAGGAACACTTCCTGCCTGTGACGGCGTTAATCTGTAACATATAATATCCTACTTCACGTGTAAGGAATGGCATGGGACAGATAATCATTCTTCTTCAGCAGGACCCACTTGGCAACCCACTTTTGATGTCAAACATCGTCAGTCTGACAGTTAAGCCTGTGGTTGAGTGTCCTTTAATTGCAGGTAGTTCACAGGAAAACTTCAGTGGGAGGTTATACTTGTGCAATGCAAGGAATTTAACGCTACCTCTGTGGGAGAATCAAAGGTTTTTCAAACAGTAATACATCAAGAAGCTTTCTAATACCTGAAAAAAATCCCAACCACACAACAAAGAGTAATAGAAAAAGTATTAGCAATGTCTCCTCCCCTCCCACTACACCTTTTCTTACACAAGTAACCTCTCAAGGCAAACAAAGTGGAAACTATAAAACTCAGTGGGTAGACCACAGGAGACCTGTGCAACAATCAACTCTGCCAAACTGGAATTTCAGGTTGCTTTCATCTCACAAAATAAGAATTTTCATTTCACTAGAACCATTCTAATAGGTAATGCTAAACAATGAAATGTAATTTAAAGTCTTGAAAAAATTCTTTTAACCATAATTGCAATTTAATGCCAAATTCTCGAGACATGCATGACCTTTTTCTAATTGGGTTAGCTGCAATTCTTATCTCAGTGTCTTCATCCAGTGTCTCTTAAGAACAGTTGCCCAGCAGGATTGTGTGTTTTATGGTGCAAATGTTAAAAGCTGAAGCTTGCTGAGCTTGAGGAGACCCAAAATTTTGTGCATGAAGAACACCTCAGCACCCTTTGTATTTTTGAGGAAGTGAAAAAGGGAACATTGGAGCACCCTCATCATCTCCCTGATTGATGGCTAATTACAAACCCAGTGACCCAGGTGGTAGCATAACTACTTTTTAGAGACCATTTGCGTGCATGGCAAGGCACTAACAGATGTTAATTGGGCTATTAAACTGCTGTTAAAATTTGACATCACTTGAGGGCTCTGCTGAAGCACCACTCAGTGGGAAAATGAGGTTACTGATTTCAGCCTGTCTGCACCACATCCAAATCACGCTCTTCTCAGAAACTCTGGAATGAGAATAACTGCATTTGCTTTGTACTGCCCAAAAGAACAATCCATAACCTTAGTGGTGAATGACAGGCCTCTTCAAAGCAGGTGTGCTAACCTCACTGAGTCAGCGAAGAGGAAACAACGCACCAAAGTCATATTCTACCAGCAGAAAAGTTGCTTTATCTTGACAAAAATTTAAAAGATAATTAGTCAAGTTTGCTATTATTTCAGACCTCATGATAAGCTAACGCTTCGGTCTGCAAAGCTTTTTTGTTTTTCTTTAAAGGCACCTAATACTTCAAATGTTTTTGTGTAGTCTGTTTTTATATATTCTATTCCTGGAGGTCCCTCTAGTGGCTAAAGTGTCAAGTTTATCTGGTCTGGCTTAAAAGGCTACAGTTGTTTTGCCTCGTTTTCTTTGGCAGCTATTTCTCGTAACAGACATAAAGATTTTACTAACGCTTGTAATTCCTCCTACTAAATAAATTTAAAATTAAAATATTTTTCACATTACAAAAGAAGGAAGAATAATTGGACTAACTTGATACATTATCCATATTGGAATAATAGGAAGCTGGCAAAGAGAGGATCAAATTCCTGTGACTACCTTGAATTTAAGAAATTATTTTCAGTCCCCCATCCAAAAAGAAAGTTCCAGCCTCTAACCTGGGACTTGAATGACCAGAGTTCAGCACCCAGTTCTCCCACAGACTTCCTGTGTGCCTTCTGGTGTGTCATTGCTTTAATCTGTGTCCATCAGGCTGTCAGTTTGTAAATGGGATAATAGCACCGTCCTCCTTTGTAGCCGTGATGATAAATGTGGATGCAGGTTAAGCACTCGGATTTGCTGGGGCAGAAGGGAAGTAGGAACAGTCATTATAAAGGTAGGGACGGTTTGGAACACTGCACAAAAGTTCTGGCATGCAGAGGGAATGAAGAACACTGGAATTCTTAATCAAGACATTGCAGTTTGAATGGAAACACAAACTTGAATGAATGCTTTGACTGATGCTGTATGTCATACAGAGATTCTTTCTTGCATTTGCTCTTGGGGAAACTTCTCCATGTGAGCAGACTTGGCAAGGGACACCAGCTGGCTTATCAGCTACAGAGTAAAACGCTTCAGTGTCACCGAAAACCCTGATTTTTTAAGTTACAGACCAGCCATTGCACACAAACACCCCCAAATACAGCCCATCACCACATCAGTGGTTGGTTTGAATTATCAAAGGGGGAGAAATGGGAATCTGCTGAGGATGCAAAACCTCAAATTTTATGTTAGAAGACAGTTTAATGCAATGAACATTCCAGTGAAAGTTCCACCCCATAAGACAGAGGAATGTTAGTAATAATTCATTTCACATACACTGGCAGGGTGAGCAAGGCAGTGGAAAGAGCTGAATAAACAGTGTCATCAATTTTCAGGTGCATTTAGCAGCATACAAAATTTTTAATCTCAGGCATCTGTAAGATAACAATCAATTATAAATCTTCATATGTAAGCATTATTTCCCTCTTAGCAGATTGGCATTAAGGCTGGAAGGCTACCAGGAAGGGAGATAAATGTACAGGTGTGTTAATGGGTCAGATTCTCCCAGAAAAATTACAAGGATTCTCCAGAAAAATTAATGGAACTATCTAGGGAATGGGTTAATAACAAACACACCTGCTTTGAGCAAAAGGGAGAACATGCAAATAAAAGCTAACCTGACAGAATCCTGTCAGGTTAAATAGTGTTTAAATAGTGTTTAGAAAGATAAAAACATGCAGGATTTTAACAGAGACACTTGCAGAGAAATAGCCCAGGAAGGACTGAGATGGTCTTAATTAGGATCTGATACAGTTTAGCTTCAGACCCAGTATTGCTCATTAACTGTAGATTTAACTGAGCAAACCACTCACGTCTGAATAGGAGGGAAACTTCTGCTTGTGCTGTGACTTTCACAGTCCCAGCACCTCCTGCTTTCTGACAAACCATTACTCAAGCCTGGACAAAAATAGCCACTAACTTCAACACTTTCTGAGCACATTTCTTGGTTGAAGTCCTGCTTCATTTCAGGGTTTTATACTTCAAGCAACTGTCACTGCTGTAACAAAGATCAAAGACTTTTTATGACTGTGATGTTGTGGAATTTAACACAGTCATATTCCTAGAAATATAAACATTAACAGAAACATGGATAGTTAAAAAATATTGACATATAGATGTACAAAGGAAAATTTTAAGCAATTCAGAATTATTACATAGGTCATTGTGGGAGAACCAAAATCTTCTGTTCTCTTGAACAGATAGAGTTTGGATATCTCACTGGTTTATGTAATTTTATAGTCTAATCAAAGGCATGTATCAGAGATACATTTTCCAAATGTTTTGAAAACAAAAGCACAAAGGAATGCACACTTGAAGAAGAAAGGTGAATTTAAGGCCCATGAAAATAGCAAAATCTATGTTAAGGACAGAGAATATTAGAATATCAGAGCATGTATCAGCTCATACAAGAAAACCCAAAGCCCCAGTACAAACATACAGAAATCATACCACTTATTTTAATAGTGACTGACAAAAATATTTGAAGGAACACATTACTGTAATTATGAAAGGGTTGGACATATCTTTGATTTCTTCAAAGTAGCTTTTATTCACAGCAGTCAACTGAGCTGCAGTAATTTATACCAAATGTGGTCTGTTATATATCAATAAAAGCCCACAGGCAAGTTACCTATGCATTGTGATGCAATTTTATACTCTAAATACAGAACAAATCCTTAAACAAATCCACTTTTAAGACTGAGATGCTGTGCACCAAAATTTGAAGCTGCCAGTGAGGATAAGCGGACAGTTGCTGTGGAAACCTAAATCATTAAGAGAGCACCTTGACTACAAACCTGCACTTTGGGAAATTTGTTAAAGATTTCTGTAGCTTGGGAAAGCACATGACTTTTCTCAAAGGGAATGAAGGATTACTTACTGATGCATTTACTCAACATCCAAGTTATTGCGAAAATTTGAAAAGTAATTTAGCAAATACATTCACAGTTAAGTCCACTCCTGCTTGTTTGCTTCTGATACCTCTATGCTCCTCTACTGCTGGAGAGAAGTGCAAATTATTTGCATCTCCATCCATTTCACAGAGCTTATATTTCCATCCCAATGAGCTGTTGATACCATTCTGCACCAGCAATGTTTACTTTCATTGTCATAGGGACCAGTGTGACAAGTAAACAGGGAACATCTTCATCTTCCCAAACAGGAAAAGGGAGCAGCAGCAAATAAAAGCCACCTCAGTGCATCCCCAGCCCTGCGGATGGATGGCCATGCCTGTTGCAGAGGACAGCCAGCAGGTAGGATCACAAAATATTCTGTGTATGTTAAGAGGTGCTTGTGATTCACCCAAGAAGGGGATCATCACTTAGTCCACATTTTCTTTCCTCTTTATAATTTTTCAGTAATCATCAGCCGTATGGGAACTGACAATGGTCAGATAAGAGATTTTAGGCTTCAGGCATTAGCTTGAGCCTGTGTGAAACCAAGTCACATAACTTTCTCAGACTGGCCTGAGAAGTGTGGCCTGGGAAATCACAAGGAGAACTCAGAACAGTCTTTGGAGAGGGAAAACAACCTTTGCAGGTGTTGTTTGTCATCTTGTTGTTTTCTTGCAAGAGAAGGTCAAGGGGTGGTGTACCCAACTGACCAATGATGGTGATGAGTTGGTTTAACAACAAATGAGAGTTTTACCTTTCCTGACCTTCTTGGATCCGTCTATAAAAGAAGATCTGGAACAATAAAACTTGCTCTCTTGTGCAACTCAGCTAAGAGAGTCTGTGTCGTGCTCTGACGTTCCTAACACAGCACCACATAGCAGTATGCACAAATCATTGCCACTCTCTCTTCCCCCTGAATAATGAAGTATATGTAAAACTTGAAGAATTTCTGTCAATAATTTCACAAGTTAGTTGTTGCTATCCTTGGTCCATGATCACTTTCAGCTGTGTTTTTTCAGTAATTTGGTTTCCTTAGATAAATGGTAGCTAACTTACTGTATTTGCCCTGCTCTTCAATTAGATATCAGCAGCATTCCACTAGTGCACTCTCCACTACTTAGACAACTTTTTAGTTTGTACAAGGAACAGTCTTAATGGACTCAGGTATTTAGCTGAACCTTGCATGCTATTTTGGCCTGATATTAGCAGACTACAGAACTATTTTAGTCAGGCAGCCATCTACCACGCAGCTCTTTCTGAGACAGCAAAGTCTCAGACACCTGACCACTGCTCTTCTGCACTGTGGTTTCCTTACCTCTGGGATTCTCCCACCAGCCCCACGATTTTAGGATGTGAATATGTACTAACAACTTTTCTTTCTGCTACTCTGTCTTCTTTCATGTATTTGCTGTTCTCATCCTCAGCCCTTGAAGACAATTCCCGACAGTATCTTGGGGTGCAGATGATATCTTCTGGTTCTGTGTCTGCTCTAATATTTGCTTTTCTAAATTTTTCATGCAGTTTTTATTTTGTAAAGTGGCATTCAGAGCAGCAGATTATCTAAAGGCTGGATAAGAGAATTAAGATAGAATAATCCCCCTTTACTTGATGGTTTCTGAGAAAAAAACAGTCAACTGTCGGTAAAGGTTCTATATTCAGGCAAGATCAGGGAACACAGCCAGAAACAAACCAGATAAACCACAGTTTGGCTAAATTTGTTCTTCATTAACTCTTCATCTGGGAAAGTTTCTTCTTCCAGTGAATTTTGAAAACTAAAGTCAATAAATGATAAAGGTGAAAATCATCCAGCAACTTTATTTTGTTGGTTTTTTTTGTTCCAAGGGGCAGCTCAAGGGAACTGCTCATGTCAATAGAATTAGGTACATGCATTGTCAGAGTACTAAGTATATTGTCTTCAAAATAAGTTTTTTAAGATCTTCAAAAAAGTAAACAATATCTGGCAGTTAGTACCACCCCAGATGAATATGTAACCTATTTCAATTTTATATTTACTATTATGCAGCTACTTATGTTTTAGTTTCATCAACATTGGAATAATAGTCAATGTGGAATAGGAAGCAGGATATTCATAGCAATAGTAGAAATTACACATTTCTATAGCTACTTCATACATTGTATTAATTTGCATTAACTTTGCAAAACTCCATACAGTTGTAGTTTTTGGTTGTTTTATGAGAGGTGAGGCAAGTGAGAAAGTGACTTCTTAATTTTTTCTTGGCTTGTATTCTGTCATTAGCTAGAAGTTTCATGTTTGTTCTTGTGGATTTTGCTTCTATTTTTTTTTGTTGTTTTTTGTGGTTTTTTTTGGTTTTAGGTTTTTTTTTTGGTTTTTTTTTTGGTTTTTTTTTTGGTTTAGCAGACACTCAAAGAGCAAATTGAGTGTGATTTGCTGCAGCAATACTATCCAGAAGAAAAAAGAGAAGACTTCCTTGTAGTGGGCAATAGGCATACACTTAAAATCTAGGGCTGGCAGGCATGCTATATGCAGGAACCTGAAATTTCTGGGGGAAAAAAAAGATCAAAAAAATACATCATAGGGCATTCAGTGGGTCTGATTTCTAAAGGTGCACCCAGCCCAGTGAACTCAGGTGCTGAGGTCCAAGGTTTCCTGCAAGTCACAGGCACATCCAAATGCAACTTCGGTTCTGCAGTTAATGGAAAAGACAGAGGGAGATTTGTGTCTAATAAAGGAAAAACTTAGAACAGTTGATGAACCATTTTGCCAATACCATTTTTGCCCAAATGTATTAAGTTCAGAGCTGTGTCTGCAGCTTTGTTATATTTAAGAGGGGAAAAAAAAACTAAGCTATTTTCCTAAGGTTTTGAATTCTCATAGTATATTTTGTATACAGCTTATGCAAAAAGGCTCCCTGATTTTGAATACACTTCCTCTTTGAGCTCACAAAATTTTCCTGAAGCACTGAGCAAGCTGTTGTAAATGACAGACCATGAAAATATCCCCATAAGGAAACACAGCAAAGGGTTTTTTTTTCCAGTGTAAAAACTGCTCTTTTCCATAAAAGAACACATGTCTATGAGCATGAAATTGAAAAAAAAAAATTACACAGATGACAAACTGGAAAAGAAGTAAATATTACTTTATCATAGTTTACAAACATTGGCATGAGCTTAATGCTAGAAGTAAATTTTGTGAAGTCAGCTGTTAGCATGAGGAGAAACATTTGTGAACTTTTGCAGATTCTACAAGTATGATATATTGAGATCCTAATGAGCTGATCTGGATAAAACCACTCTAAGTTATTTCAAAAGTCTTTCCATTCCCCAAGTGGCAGTCCTTTTCGTTTTCCAATATTTTGGCTTTCAGTTGCATTTTTGTGTCCTTTGCTTTTAACAGCACTTATTTGCCCATGTTCCTGCACAATCCAATTTCAACTAAAATTTTCAGTTATGCTTTTGTCTGCTTTGTCTGTCACATTGCCCTTCCCGAAGCACTTGTTTTGAATTGGAACCACCTCAAATTTCTTGTATTTTCTTTCAGTATGAACTATGGTTGTGGTTTCTCAACCCATTATTTCCAGGGAGTTGTGTAGCATGCTGTACACCACATCAGTGAACTGATTTTGCTGAAAAATGACCTGGCAAAAATGAGTTCTTTTCATGTGAACTCAGTCTGATTCACTGTGAGGCCACACAAGGAGTTGTGCTGGCACAGCTTCAAAGTAACGTGCCATGCTGTGGGAACAGAGCAGGGAAGGTCCAGAAGCATTTGAAGCCAGTGTCAACCTTCCCCCACACCCCATATACAACAGTGCTGTGCAAGCCCTGCCAATTCCTTTATTTTCATCCAACAGCCTTGCTATGTGTTGTCTCTCATCAGATCCATCTGCTCCTTACATTGTTTACTTCCCCCAAGTCTACATTTCCCTTTCATCACCTCTCCACCCTCCCAGGTTTTCTCCCCAGAATAAATCCACTTCTATGAAATTTGCTGGCTGACATCTATATGCAAATTTCTGCAGATTCACTAAAAGTACATTATTCAAATAGCCTCTGGTCCTCTCTACTTTGTTAAGCAAATTAAGACAGGAACAAAAAAGACCAAGTACCTATATTTGCACTAGCATTTTGCGCATTCATTTGTTAAAGACTCGGTGCTAACCCTACCAAACCAAAGCACTACCCATTCTCCTGGAAAACAATGAGAAGACTCCTTCCAACAGTTGGTTACCTTCACATCCTCCTGGCAGTTACAGGGAGGATCCAGTTCCAGAGCCATACCCTCAAAATGTTCAAACAAGGCCTACACTGCTTCAGTAAAAAGACTCTTCCCACACATCTATTTATAGCTTCCTTTTGTTGATGGGGATTTTTAAATTGTTTTTTCCCTCCTTCATTCAGTTGCTCTGATTTTTGACTATGCACAGACACAGTAAAGAGGAATTACTTGATAAAACATTCTTTAGCAAGTGCTATTCTAGAAAGGAAACTATCAACCCTGATGCTTTTAAAATCTTCTAGTGGGGCCAATTCACAAAAATATACCTGGAAACTTAACCCCCTTCTATTTTTCTAGGACACTTCCATGCTTCACTTCCCCCCACGATTTTAATTCAAGTTCCTGACTTCTTGTCTGGCCCTTTGTCTGCAAACTCATAAAAACTCTGGTTACTGAATACATTCCCAAGGTTATCAACCTGAACTAGCCACTCTCTGTCTCCGTCCTAGCCCAGCTATGGAGAAACCTTTCCACAGGCTATTTTTGCATCCCTCCAGGTCTCATCTCTGGCAGTTAATGGCTTTCCTTAGCCCTCCTGTCTGAACATGAGAGAAGTGTAGCACAGAACAATGCAAGTTGGACTTGTCTTGACAGTCGTGTTTCTTTTGTCCCCTTTGTTATTTGTGCCATTCTCAGAGATTTATTTGCTACAGGCAGGACAAAGCCCTGTGCAGGACAGCTGGCCATGGATTCTGCTGGTGTATTTTACCACCCCCAGGTCTTTGTGCTTTATTTAGCAAGTCCTTGGCAATCACAGCAGATGATTCTGCCTTGTCATTAGGCTGTGATGCAGAAAGGTTTTATGCATTCTTATCAGAATTTCAATGTGCTCATTCCTGACAAACATTTTCCAAAGCTGCAGCATAAATATAATTAAGATAATGTTTACGACTGCACTCAGATGTACGTACATCAGTTTCTCACACAGATATATATACATTTATTTTCCATACCAAATACATCTTTTTGTTTCACATTATATTTTTATATTCCACCAACAATTATAGATATTTTTCCCTTCCTGGATTCTAATTAATGTCTTCTTATATCTCCCTTTCTCCACTGCATTTAACCCTGATTTAAGTACTGTTTTTGTTTCTTCACACTTAAATGTGCACACCAGTTAAAGTCCATCCAATTCACTTTTCAAACACACGCTGAAACTGAATATGAAATTTGCAGTCTTTACTGTGCTTCAATTCTCTCGTAGTCTTTATTCTCATCATCTGCATCAGCTTTTTTTGTCCATATTTAGTAAGTTTTAATTCAATTCAGCAATGAAAATGCAGCCACTATTTGAAGCAAATAATCCCATTACATTGTTGCTGGCATTGGCCCAATGAACTCACAGAAGCAGTTTTCCTGGAGTGAGTACTTGCACTAAAGTCAGCAGGAGCATTTCCATTGGAAAAGTTACATAAGTGTATGTGTATCTCCAGGATCAGAGCTGCAGTTGCATATCCAGCTTTTAGGCTTTAAGGTCAAGTTCTTTGGGTCACAACACAGAGATGCCACTGCAATCAGGAGCTGCTGTCTGGTTGCTTTCCTTGTTCCCTGCCCAGCAGAATAAGGGTTTCATTCTTTCCAAGAAGTCTTTCTCAGAATGCGGTCACTACTGTACCCCTGCACAGCCCTGACACCATTCTTCCCTTGAGCCTGTTCCTCTCTGTCCTAACCACAAATACAAACGGCAAATCTTTCCTATCATCCTTTTGCACTGGTAGACTAGTAAATTCTCTTTTTTCCTCTCTGCATTTTTACCTGCTTTTGGTAGCACAATTCTAATTTGTCCAAGCTTTCCTTCTCTTTTACCATAAGGTTTCTGCTGTTCTTATTGCTCCAGCTCCAACCTTCTCCAGCTGGTCCATAATTACCCTGAAGCCTGGTACCCAAACCCAAAGATGATAAAGCTGCTCTGATGAATAGCTGAGTGACTTCACATGGGCTGTTTATGCTGTTCCAGGTGTCATTTCTCTCCTGCAAGAGCAGCAGAGCACTGCTCATGTCTGTTCTGCCTGTAACCCTCAGATCCTTCCCTTTAGGGCTGCAGTTTAGCAAAAGGGATCTCGTTACGTGTGTTGGAAGCTGACTGTTCCTGCTCAAGTGAAATTCATGGTATTGGTTTCTCCAATTCACTTCAATTAGTGTGAGACCTCTTTTTTTTCTGACCAATAATTGAGGCTTCTTTTGTGCTGGGATTGTTAGCTCAGCCTGCACTAGTAAGGACATGGGAACCGGTGTAGTTCTCTTTTGCTCTACATGAAAGCATACTTGAGAGTTTATAAATCAGTAAGTTTGCCTTATCTGCCACTGAAGCTAAGGGGAGGGGGGACTTTGTGACTGGTTTAACATCAACAATACTGCATTATTATATTTAATTATTTCACCTATATATTCAAATGTAGACCTTGAGTGGGTGGAGGAATTTGATGTTATTCAGAGCCAGGGTGTGTCCCAGCCTGCTGATCAGCATTCAGGTATGAAGGAGAATTCTTAGTACTTCTAAGTCATGAGAGACTGCTGCACGCCTACTCTCTTAGTGGAACCACTGCCCTTGAAGACAACTGACGTCAAACCATGCCTTGACTGGGACCTTTTCAAAAGACGTGTTCAAAAGCCCCAAATTTGACCTCTCTTCCTTTCATGGACACAGCCTAATCCTGGTTAAAATCTAAGGGAAGGGTGAAGCAGACCCAGATTCTTCTCACCCCTCTGGAGGTGAGCAATCTGTCCTGTGTTACCACACAAGGAAGCAGAGATGCACATTCACAGAGGAGTAGGTGGCAGTGACAATGGGTGGAAAGAGACAGTGGAAGGCTGGGGGATACAAGGAGAGAAGCTGTAGGAGAAAAGGCATGGCGGAGGGGGAGGAGAAGAAGCAGAGACAGGCAGGAGAAAATTCCAGAACGAAGGGAACAGGAATCTAAATGCTTCCCTGTGACTCTGATCTCAACACTTTTTCTGACTAAGTCCTTTAGGAAGGAATCTGTGCAAGGATTCTCCCTCTGGAGCTCCCTAGAGCCACCAAAACTGCCCCTTGAAGTGATTGCTGCCTGACAATTTCCTACATCCCAGAATTTTCGAGTGCTGAAATCAGAAGTTTGGACCATCCGAAAGGAAGGAGTAAAGAAGCATTAGGACCTATGCTCCAGCATCACTAGTTTGTACAGTGGTACAACTCTCACAACTCCCATTTATGAGGTTAAAGAAATAATGATTCATGAGACTGGCTGACACCTGGAATGATTTAACCATGCCATCCCTTATGTAAATGACATTGACTCACATTTCCAGATGTAGGTGGAACTGGCAATTGTCTTTTCCTCATAATTGTCTTAACTTGCTTCACTAGTTAGAAATAGTTTTCTAGGTTATATTTCAAATCTGGTAATCATTAGAGGTACATTCTTTCCACAGATGTTTGTATTTGTAGTCAATGGAACATCTAGGACAGAATTCAACCTACAAACTTAGATATGTAGCAGCAGCCTAGATAGAAATATATGTACTTAAGTCTGAACTAAAGTAAGATTGCTTGATGTATACACAAAATTTAAAATAGGAATGCACATGTTTCAGCAGACAAGATTTTTGTGAGGTTTTTTTTTTGCCCTTACCCCTGAAGTTTCTCAGACTTCTTACATTTAAGTAATCTTTTAATTAAATTTAATACGATGACATTCTCTAAGATAATGCAGGAGGAAAACCTTGAAATAACAGGATAAAATAAATGTTGGAAATTTCTAAAAAGTTTAGTCAAAACCAGTATACATAAAGGGAGAAAATTATGAAATATCATTCCCCATTGGTTTTCATCCAAAAAGTGGCTAGACTCTCCTCCTCTTTCTGGCAGCCTGTCTGTTCTTTCCCAAGGCACAGGCTTGTCCCAGACCCTTGCAATTAAAGCACACTCTGTGACGTTCCAGGGACGGAAGCTGGCCAGGGCTGAGCTGGCTGCAGTGGTATGTCATGACTTCCACCACAGAGATCCGACCCAGTTACCGTGACCTGACACACTTGCAATCTAGTACAGCCTCAAGTCTCAGAGCAGCAGGCCCTGAAACCACCAGAGACCCATGTGAAAGCTAAAACCAAGCCAAACAAGGCTGAATTCAACACAGGAGAAAGACATTCTGAAAAACCGTAATTATATCGCATAGTTTGTTGATACATGCTTACTTTGCTTGTTAGAGGACTCTGGGTGAGATACCCACATGCTTTTTAAGAACAGAAGTGTTGACAATCCAGGAGGAAATGACAGGGCTGAGCTCACATCAGGGACAAAAGGCAATCCATGTGCTGACTGATGGGTGTGCAGTGATGCTGCACTGCAGAGTAAAGTGGTGGCAAGGCGAGGTGCAGCCCCTGAGCAGATCTGCACAGTGTTTGGTGATTCTGCCCCTGACAGGGAGAGGTCACACTGCAGAAGCTGAGACAGCTCCCAGAGGGAGGTAAGGAAACATCAGATGTGCTTAGGAACCACATGTACACATTTCATGCACCAGGATTCTTCTGTTGATTTTGCAATGCTCATAATAAACCTGAATCACAGAACAAGGGACCATGGTGGGGCATCTGGTCCAACCTCCCTGTTCAAGCAGGGTCCTCCCAGAGCACATGGCAGAGGATTGTGTCCAGATGGTTCTTGAATATCTCCAGTGAGGGAGACTCCACACCCTCTCTGGGCAATCTGTTCCAGTGCTCGGTCACCCACACAGCAAAGAAGTTCTTCCTGATGTAACTGCCAGTTAACAGGTGTTTTCCTCACTTTCCAGCCTTATAAAAGCTTGTGAACAAAGCTGCTGCATCTTACCTATTTTTGCCTCCTACACTGTTTTTCACTACCATTGAATTCCTAAACTGAAAATAATGTGCTATTTCTCAAAAAAAAAAAAACCCAACAAAACTAAATTAATTACCCAAATGCAAGAATGTTCTCTATAAATCTCAGCAGCCTAGTGTCTTTATTCCAAAAGGGAATTCACAGATAACTGGACTTAAAATGAACCACTTGAGGACAAATTAACCATTGGATTATTTTGTAAATTGCTGTGTATTTCAAGTTCATTGCTTGTGTGTAGCTATAAATAAATCTGTACTATCTAGGACAGTGATGAACAATGACCACAGTATCCTGGAAATTCAATCCTGAATAGTTTTTTTCCAATCAAATCCTTTGTTCTGTCATTAAGTTCCAGATAGTGATTTCTACATAAATAAGTAAAAAGTAATGTGCTATTATTACTCTATCTGAACTATTTTTTTCCCAGAATATTCTTTCCAACACTCTTAGGAGATAAAGCTGCTTCTCCCGTGGAGAAGTGGACACAGAGAAAAAGGTGGGCTTTGCTGTGACTTCCACTATTGAAGATCCAAGAGAAGTTGTCTTAGGTAAGACTCTCACCAGAGCAGTGTGTTATCTCGGTGTTCACAGAAATCACTGCTCTCTCCAGAAGGGAGCAGCATGCAGGCGGGGAGAATGAGAATCTTTAAGTAAGCGATCTCTGACAGGAGCTTGGGGGTGGATACAGAAGTGTGACATAGCTGCAGGAGAAACAAATTATGAGTGGGTCCATAGCCAGTCTTCAGAGGCAGGTCATAGGGAAAAAGGCCACCCGTAGGAAAAAACAGTATTTTCACAGCAAACAGAGGAGAAGAGATGAAAATACAGGGGCAGCTGTGATAAAACAGCCTGGACACAGGCTCCCCAGAGATTTCCCAGCCCAAGGGAACAGCTGCAGGGCTTGCTCCCTCTACTGGAACATCCTAATAGACCCACACGAGACTCGCTCTTTTGAACCACTCTCAACCCCACAGCAAAGCTCTCAGACTAGAAAATAAAAATTAATCCAGTGTTGATTACCATTGCTGGCTTAGTGTCACGAGGATTTTTTTAAAGACTGTGCAGTTCAACATGCAGCTGAATGCAGAGGGGAGAGAGCCACTTCATTGCTTTTGTTTGAAAAGAATAGAAATAAAGCACACAAGTTCAAATCTGCATTTTTCAGATCATAATTCTGTCAGTTCAGTCAAACTGGAACATAGGAAAAGCAGTCAGACCTTTCCAGTGTCTCATGTAATGCAGAAGAGCAATTCTTGCTGTGTGACCTTTGCTCTAGGACAGCCTGGCCTTAAATACTTGTGCTCACAAATAAACAGCCTATTCCTGCAGGAAGCAGAGTAAACCTCTCCTAAAGCATCTCCAGACAAACACAACGTCACCACTTGGTTATTTAGCATTCATGCCAGGTAAGATAGGTCAGAGCAGCATGAGGCACAGTGACAGCAAGAAACCATGACTCACACACTCGCTGACACTGCTCCACTCTTGCTTGAAAGAGTTGGCGGCTGAAACTCCTCCTCTGTAGAATCAGAGTCACCTTTGGACTCTGAGATTGCAGGGTCTTGCACTTGTGCAACTCAACTTTCTGTCTGCTGAATGAGAGTTCAGGAAGCCTTATTTCTTCATGCCTTTTGATACCTTAGGTTGCATAGTGTTGGTGTGGAATCTGCCTTCTGTATACAGCATCTGACATTTGGTACAAAGACCTCCAATTTTAGCTGAACATTACAGGCATGATAGTAAAAAAAGGAAAACATTAGACTAAAAACTCATCTAGATATATTTTAATGGATTTTGTGGCCTCTTGGGTTTAAATGGCTTCGCACTTGCCAACTTTCATCCCAGTGAACATCCTGTTCCACTGGTGCTCAGTCACCTTATGGATTCAGTGGAAGAAATGGAAACCAAGCTCTGCAGCAGTGACAAAGAGGAAGCTTTCAAAAGAGAATTACCATACTGCACAGGAGAAATAGACTTCACAGCTTCTGGGAAGAAACATGGAAAGGTATGGGCACTGAGGAGTTGTAATCCTTTTACAGTATTGCTGTTGGTCAGCTGTTACTCTTAGCAGGAAACAGTGGGGGTCAATGTGCCACAGAGTGAGGCATCACATTATACCCCAAGGAGGGACCATGCCTTCCTGAACATGAGTGTGGTCTAAACCATGTCCTTTTAATATTCAGAAATCGATCACTTGATTTGCAATTACATGATACAAATGCAGGTGATCACTTTTCCCTTTGAAAGAAAAATCAGTTATGTGCCCTGCTTCCTTCATTTTGTATCCTCTCCCTGGTTTAACCCACCAAAAATGAATCACTATGGATTTTCACATTTTAAACATATTTTTGAGCTGTTTCAAGGTTTTCATTAAAGTTCTCTCCCTGTTCTGCTGATATGCAGAGAGGGATGTATATATGGACTAACTCACCTCTTCAGTAGTCCCATGCACAAGTTAGTACTAGAGCAGAAGGAATTCCTAGGGATTCCTAAAATTTGCCTCAAGGTTTTGCTTCATCATAAAGTCTTAAGCACAAAACCAAAATATATACAGAACTGGAAGAAGCACTAGATTCACCTAACGTGTCCTCGAAAAACAGATGTGAAATCAGGCAAATATTTCAGCCTTTGCAGAAACAAGAAACACCCACAAAATTTGTTGGCTTTGTTAGGCTGCCGTGAAACTGAAGGCAGATCAAGAGGAAGCTCTAAGGGAGAGCATGATTTGTCAGTCTGCAACACAGAACTAGCCCATGGAGCTGACCCAATTAGTGAGATGGCAATTATACACAAGTCTGAATTAAATTAATTCAAGTATTTAGTTATCTCTTAAATCTTGCTCAAATAATTTTTTTTATATATCCAAGTTGATTATAATTTCCCTCTGCATTTACCATGAACAGACTACTGTATTTTTCTGTCCTGCTGTTATTCATTTGGTTTCTCTTGTGTTTGTTGAAGTTTATGAAGGTCCAGAGTACCATTCACCCTGGAATTATATTTGAAGTTATGCTCAACAAATGGAAGCTACCTGCTCCCAATTTGGTTATCTCTTTAGTAGGGGGAGAAGAAAATTTTCAGATGAAGCCTTGGCTACGGGACACCTTAAAGAAAGGATTTATAAAGGCAGCTGAAAGCACAGGTGAGTGCTTTAGTCTTTAAAGAAGGATTTTGTATTCCTGATGGATTCCCACCCCTAGCCTCCAGTGATCTGGTAATGACAATGGGACTGCTCACACGATTATTTTGAAAATTCAAGACTTTGCTGAATGTGACCTCCATGTAAATACCTCTGCAAATGAAAGCAATTGTATTATAGCAGCAAAAATAAATTCTTTCAAAGCAAATTATTCTAGGTAACCATTTTGGTTGTGTAAAATTACCTGACATTATTCCCTCAGAGGTGACTCTAGAAAGATAACATCAAAATGAGACCAGATACAATTGCCCCTGTTTTGTGCCATAACAAAATAATTCTGAGGAGAGCAGGGCAATTTGATTTCAACAAGAATGAATTTAGGTCAAAAGTAAGAATTTTTGCCTTCTCACCTAGAAAATACAGTGAGAATATCATTTCACAGCAAGCTCTTGGTTTAGCTTCACTGTTCCAGACAAGATTGTACCAGTTTGGGGTTTTGTAACGAGACAGCCCAGTACCAGAGCTGTTTTTGGTACTTTTGTGCCACACAGATAGAGAATATCTCCATCTGCCTTCTGTACTTCAGGCTGGGTACCATCAAGAGTTTCTTTATGTTACATATTTGAAAAAGGCCAGCTTGCTGTTTACCTAGGGTTCCTTGTCACTGTAACAAGACTGCTGTAAATTCTATTATCCTGAAGAATTCACCCTCCACACATCCACAAGAACAGGGGAAAACTGTAGATTAGGCAGGTTATGCCTGAGCTCTTCTAAGCTCAGCTAAGATGTAATTGCACAGGACTGTTTAGGCCTCAGTTCAAGTCAACAGCTTCCCTGACTCTGTCCCTTTCCTCTTCCGTGTAAAACACTCAGACCCTCCTGGAACAGGGATGTTTCTGCTCATATGTAGACAGCACATTAATATCACAGTAAAGATGGCAATGTTGCATCATGTGATATGTGAGGAGTGTTTGCTTGAGCTCATCATTTCTTCTTGTTTTCCTTACTAAAGTCTTATGTACTTGGCATGTTTTTTAGTTCTAAAAGTTATAATCCATCAAGACCTGTCTTCACTTTATCTATTTTTAAAAAAAACCCTTAAATCCAGTACTGCAAGTAATGTTACTTACACACAAACACATTGCAATACAAAGAAATTACCTAACTGCTTTTTAAAAACAATTTCAGGTGCCTGGATTTTCACCAGTGCATTGCGTGTAGGAGTAACAAGACACTTAGTGCAAGCAGTCCGAGATCTTGCCCTGGCTAGTACCTCATCCACACTAAGCGTGGTTGCCATAGGAATAACTTCACTCAGGAAAATCCAGCACAGAGAAATTCTGGAAAACACAAAGGTATTTTTCTCTCATTCTATTGTTCGCATATAAGCCGCACCCTTACAAAATTTGTAAGCAGCTGGCACAACAGCTTTCACAGAACTTTAAACAAAGAAACAAAAAGAAGTGGGGTTTATTATAGCTGTGTTTTGGGAGAAAACAGAAACAGAGCTCAAAGATTGTTGGATGAGTCTGTGTCCTCACACATGTGATAGTGCCCAGAGGGTGGCAGCATTAGACATTAACCCAGAGAGCAGCACAGGGCTGAACGTCAAGAAAATATCCTGGAATACGGGACTTTTCATGGATTTCTCCCTAGTCCACTTACTGCAGAAGCACTTACTCCTAGCTAGTACATAAATACTGCAAAAAGCATATTTTATATGATGGGACACCATACATAAATATTCCAGGACAAATTTTCCTTCAAGTGGCTTCATGTTGCTACTGAATTGGTATTTAATACAAAAAACTTGCTCAATACAACAGGTCAAAAATACCAGCTATGCAGGACTTCACCTAGATATGGGGAGTTCTAGGCAGTTCTCAAATTGGGTCAAGGGGATCAAAGTTCTTGGGAAGAAAACAAAAACAATGCACCAGCAAACAAAAAACCTCACCCAACAAAACTGTTGCTGAAAGTGTTGCGGCTGAATACACAGAGATGTGGAGAGCAAAAGAAAATACAGCATTCCCTTCCTGTCACTGGATATATAGTCCAAGCTAAGTAGAATATTATAACAATAAAATCAGTGTTTAATGACAATGAATGACAGTTTCTCTGTACTGTTTTACTTCCCTGCTGAAGGAACAAATGACAGGGACAGCCCTTTGAATTCACACCCTCACACAGGCCTGGAAGTATCAGCTAGAAGCTGAGAGCCTGGCAGACCATACCAGCAATTTATTGTCATTGTCATTGACAAATTATTGTCATTGGTCTTTTTTGTTTGTTTGGGTTTTTTGTTTTGTTTGGGTTTGGTTTTTTTGTTGTTGTCATTTTGTGGCATTTTTTTTTTGTTGTTTTGGTTTGTTTTTTGTGGGTTTTTTTTTGATGTTGTTGGTTTTTTGCCAATTACAGCTACCTGTGTGCTCTGCCAGGTGGGACTCTTTAGCTGGAAGACTTTAACCTATTTGTGCAGCAACCCAGCCAAAAGGGTCTCAAAGGAAAGAATTTGGTTCGTTGTGTTTAGGAAAGTTTGTAAATGCAAACTATTTCACCTCCCGTCTAGGCTAAGTGATCAAAATGCATCTGGATCTTTCCCTATCAACAGCTACAAAACAAGTGCACTCTTTTTTATTTTCTCCCCCTCAACTAAAGCCCAAATTCTTTGTCAAGGGATGTTTTGCAGAGAGCATTCCTGACCCTATGACTTCTGGCACAGCTTCCACCCAAAGATATTTTGGATTTCAGTCAGTAACTTTAAGATAAAGGAACTACAGATAGGGATGTTGATCTAAACCCAGCTCTCTTTATACTTGGCACTAACACAAGCAGCTTGTTGTATAAAATAGAGCTAACAACCCACACTAGCAAGGAGAAAAACAAGCCCTGAAATCAATGGATCCCACCCATCTCTTCTGTGTTAATGGTATGCTTTAAACATCATTGAAAGATCAGTTCCACATTTTCAGAGAATAAAGAGGAAAATTCCCAAAGGCCTTTTTCAATTGGTTGTTGTGCCTCCAGGTCCTAATCAAAGGCCAGATCTTTGGTGAGGAGGCTTAATGTTACATGGCAGCAGAATAGAGGCACACCCTGAGTCAAAGCAAAATCTGAAGGAAATTAATTACATCAAGAAGATTTCCCCAAGGAATGAGAGACAGAGAGAAGAAAGTGAAAGAAATTTGTGGCACTCAACATTTGTAAGAAACATGCAAGTTTACTGCTTTTTAGTGTGAGGAAAATACAATACACAGTGGCAGCTGCCAAGCTGACAGTCTGAGCTTGGCCCAGCAACACTGCAGGAACTGGAAAAGAGGCATTAGAGAAGGAAATGCAAATTTTAAACAGAGTGTTAATCTACCTGCTTACAAGAGGACAATGATTATGAAAATTAAAAAGAACAATCAGACATTTACAGCCTGAAATGATGTATCAAAGTGGATGGGCAACAGAGAGAAAGAGAGCTGTATTAAGAAAGAAAGGGGAGTTTGAAAAAGTGTACGTATAGAAGCCCATGTGTAGTGCAATACTGGGACAAAAGTCTGTAGGAGGGGTTCTGTTTTACCTAGAAGATGAGGTTATGCAAAAAACCAAACATTAATAAATAATTTAAAGGTATCACACCACGCACCCAAAATAAAAAAGGATTCCCCTTTCTAAAATCTGTCTGCCACTCTCTCTTTTAGAAAGAAACTTCCAAACTGAGAATAAACATCAGATTTCATACAACTCTGTCAATTAAGTAAGGCTGTGTATAAATTGACAGGGACATGGAGTAAGCTAACTCATTCACAGGCCTAAACATGGACAAAACACTACTGAAATTAATAGTTTGCCCCTCTTTACACCAGCTGAGGCATCACATCTCCAAACACTATTATCAGGTCTCATGGCTCCTGTCCAATAAACAGTTCCAAAACCTGCATTCCAGAGGTGATGACTGATACCACTATATTTTGCAGAGGCCAAGAGGCAAGCTTCAGGGACCCCAGCTATCAGTCCTGCCAAATCTGGCTGCTTTCAGAAGGAACAATTCTCCATCTTCGCCCTTTTTTGAGGGTCTATGCGAGTGTCTCACAGGTGGTG
This sequence comes from Cyanistes caeruleus, assembly GCF_971803275.1. Taxonomy (NCBI): domain Eukaryota; kingdom Metazoa; phylum Chordata; class Aves; order Passeriformes; family Paridae; genus Cyanistes; species Cyanistes caeruleus. The sequence continues at coordinate 21,661,670 of NC_141706.1, forward strand.
TCAGGGTGCAGACAGCACAGAAATGGACAGGAAGGATATTAAAACACGGGCTGGGCCTTGCAGAGTGCACTGACATCTCCCCTCCTCTCTCTAGAGCGAAAGTCTTGTACACTACCACTCAGATGACAACATCCAAGGCCCACCCTATTCCCTGGATCACAACCACTCCCATTTTATTTTGGTGGACCACCCCACACCAGACGAGCCGGATGGAACCACTGAGCTCCTCTTCACCTTGGAAAAGTACATCTCGGAGCAGCGCACGGGCTATGGGGGTAAGCAGGGTCTCAGGAGGCACCCAGTGTCAACAACACTGACAGCACAGCTGCCCCTGGCCTTACCACAGGGAACTCCAGCTCCCAAGTCAGACAGTGGCCAACGTAGGCAAGACCGAGTCAACACATTTGTCATCGTGTAAGAGACGAACGGCTGTAACTTCTGAAGCTGAGGAAGCTGCTCTTTGAACCAAAAATCTGGACTTTTGTTGCATCTCCTTAAATGTAGCTCAAAGCTGATCTTCAAAGAACAGCTCAAATTGCCTTAAAAGACAGCATATGGAAAATAAATCCAGCTTCAAGTGCCTTTACCAGTGGTTCTAAGAGATTGATAGTCATAGTTGCATACTTTTATCTCCTCTCACACATTTTCTTTTGCACACTGGAAGAAAAGACTTGTTCCAGAGCCCTCTGAAATATTTTAAGCCCTTTTTATTTCAGGATAAAATCTTATCCAGGGTAAACACCGTAGCATCTAAAGTCCATCTGAATCTCTGTGACCTTTTTTTTTATAATAAGAACTGAGTATTGGGCAGGTCTCCTACTGCTATTTGTGGAAAGAAATAATGCACTCCTTTCCAGTACTTTTACCTTAGCTTTGTTTTTGTCATACATGCAGTGCTAGTTCAGCTGAAACGGGAGGCAGAGCTCACTTGCTCACAGCTGTGTGCATCAGTGGAATATCCACTTACACAGCCCATGGGGTGGAGGCACAGAGGTACCTGAGAGCACAGGTGCACCTGAAGAGGCTTACTCAGACAGGAACAGCAGCAGGCAGGCTGTAAGGGTAGCCTGAGGTTGCAGTGCTGGGAGTTACAAAGCAGCCACTTTCTGCTCACAAACCAAATCTGACTGAACAAATCTCAGGGGAACATAATTCTGACAAAGAATGCTGATTCATATGACAAATATTTTGCTGGAACATACTGAATTCAGTGTTATCTTCTATAAACAAAACCAATGTAATTCATTTAAGCTCATTTATAAACAAGCTGAGCAAAGCTATGTGGCTATACTGAAGTGAAATACTTTAATAAGGTCATGCAGAATTTCCCTATTAAAAAAAAACAAAACAAAAAAACACACGTAGAGGACTTTTAGAGGAAATTCTTTATATACTGAATACTCTTTGCAATTGAGGACTTCCCAGCAGTGTAAAGTCAGAATCCACCTGACTTCTCCTCTGGCTAAATTTTATCCAAATCTATGGTAAGTGAAGAATATTTGTAGCCTTAATCATACCTTGAGGAACCTGTAGGCACAGAGGTCACTCTTCAAAGAGCACCATATTAGAGAGGTGTAACAATATTATGCCATTCATTAAAACAAATTAAATTTCTTGCCAACCATATCCTGACTACAGCTCAGTCCAACCTTATCTCTGTAGTCATCCCAAAAGAGATACAACAAATAGCAAGTAGAGATCCATACTGAGTTTTGGGAGATCTACAAAGGGAAACATCAAAAAATTATTTGAACCAAATGTCTTTTATCTTCCAGCTGAAAGAGGCATTCATCTCATATTACTGTTTCGACTGAGTTCCTTCAGGCCAATCTATGTCACCTTTGCATTACAGAGCTCAGCATTTAAAGGAAAAGCCATCCAAAACTATCTGGGCCCCTGTGGGAGGATGGCTTAGGACAGGGATCCTGACTTCATCTCTTCCCCTGATACCATGGCATGTTAAATATTTCATTAGCATTTCTTTTTAAAGTGTCAGACTGTGTTGTTATTAATCACCACACATCACCAGGCTGTGCAAATACAACTTTAAGCTGTTTAAGCAGAGTAATAAATATATGGTTCCTATCAACTTGAATCTGACTCATCCTGCCCAGTCTTCATAGCCAGACTCTTCATATTTTTAAATCCTCCTTTCTTAATGCTTTTGTCCTGGATTCCAGTCCCCCTTCCAGCACACCCTAGGCACATGCATAACACGCAGGACAAACTGAGAGCTTTTCACCTCTAACTGTGTCTTACTATAAACACTGGTAGATGCCTCCTGGAAACCCACCAGCCTTCTGCTGCACCCTAATGCATCTCCATTGCTCCCCAACCTGACAACCCTGCAGTAAATAACTTCAAAAGCCAGCAGTGACATGACACACAGAGGTGCCAGCATCCGTATTTTGCAGCTGAGGTCAGAACAGCCTGGACTGCTTGCCTGGGTTCACAAAAAATTTCCAAAGCAAAGGTGCCTTTGTCCTGAATCCTAGGTCAGGACCCCATCTGCTGGGTCACAGTGTTATTCTCTTCCTTTGCACATCTTTCTGCAGTTGCCTGCCTTCTGCAGGGTTCACATAGAGACCAAAAGAGCCATCTTCTCATAAAAGGAGAAATATTTTCAATGGAAGCTATTACTTTTTAAATTTTTTTAAAAAAATTAAACCATCTATTTCACAGGAACAGGTAGCATCGAGATCCCTGTGCTTTGCTTGCTGGTAAATGGAGGACCAGGCACACTTGAGGTAAGAAGCTGTTTCCAGCTTTAGAAAAATAAATTTACTGGTGCCAAGTAATTAATGGAAAATTTGGCTGGATGACAAACTCATCCATTGGCACCTTACATAAAGTGAAAATTCACATCTATACACCATTAAGAACTGAGTTCTGTTAATACTAAATTTCCCAGTATTTTTTGAGGAGAAATATTTCCTTTTGAACAGGCACAAGCTGATCATTAAAACTTCCATTGCCAGCTTGTCCAGTGGAAAGAAAGAATCCAAATCCAAAACAAACCCACAGAAACCATCTCCAGATCTAGGAAAACAGAAATACTGTGTTATTACTTGAGAACATCCACAAAAAAGGAGAGGAATCTTGCAGTGCTCTTCAGCAACAATGACACAACTGTCTGTCCCAGAGCTCAGAGGAAGTACAAGACCAGGTTTGCAGGACATGCCATTTAAAATGGGAGTGTCCTGGTTCCAATGAGCAAAAGTACATCGTAGGATTGAATATGGGAGTGTTGTAATGATCCCAAATGATCATTTGATGATCAAAATGATCAAAATGAGTAATGATCCCAAATCTTCTTCAGCAAAGGATCAGTTTTGATTCTTTTCCTCAAAGAGCCTGTTAACAAGGAGATAGTTTTTGATTTTTATTCTATTTTACTTTTCTTTTTTATAATACTCTCAGTCTAGAAATCTTTTAGAAAGACATAATTTAGCTATAATTTAATGTTTCCAAGTGATGAGACTGTGACATGCAACCTGATCACATCTTTCAGTATAATGACTCCTTTCCAAGGATGCCTTCTAGGTTCAGTTTCTCCTATCTTGTCATAACTTTTGTCAGCTGGACTAAAACACATACTCATATTAGAAATCTCAGTGTTTAAACAAAGATTATGTCACCTCATGAGCTTGCTTGCTTTCTTCCATAAGAAGCTAAATATTGCAGTGTTTCCTATATCTTTGGTTTAGAAAAATCCCATGTTATGACATGTAAATCCTCTTTACAAAGTTTTACAGAACAGTGTGACTGGAAGACAAAAAGTGACTGGCTGGAGCTGCTCTAAACTGACATGTGCTGGGAATGGATAACTGGCTGCACTTTTTTAGAATATCAATTCAATAAATGGATTTCTTAAAATGGATAATACACAGCAGAGACTACGAACAGTTTTAAAAACCCTCAATACCTAAACTAAAGAAAAAAAGCCCCTGCAACACAATTGAATCAATGCAGTCTTGTATAACTCCAGAGGAAGAAACAGACTGGCTGCAAATGGACAATTTTGCAATTATCATGCCATGGCCTCTGCTTTCCTCTCTCAACAACCTGCCTGACTCATTCTAATTTCACAAGTAATAGAATTAGTAGCCTTTAACTCTTGTAGTTGCAATGATTCAGTGGTTTTGGGTTTTTTTTCCTGTAGTCCAATGTTGTATTCCCACAGGCAAATTCCTGGTTTTCAGAACATATTGCCAGGTTTAGCAGACAGGAAAAAAAAAGGCCTATACAAAAAAGCCTGCTGATAATTTCTGCACAGGGTTACTCTTGCACTTGACTATGCTGAAACAGAGACTTCAGGGGAAAAAAAAATGTCAGGGTCAAAAAAAATTTTATGCATTGTTTGTCCAAATCAGGTTGCTTAGTTAATCAGCAGATGTGTCATGAAAAGCAGCATAATCAGAGGCCTATACATGGATGACCTGCGGCAGAATTCAAAAAATCTTAATAGCTTAGAGGAGTCTGGACTGATTCCATAGTGAATCTGACTTAGAGACACATTTATTCCTGGCTTGCTAGAAGCCCTTCTTTTGAATAACATTTTCTTTCCACTTATGAATTCTAAAAACTTCCTATTTTAAACTACAGAGAATTTGCAGTGGGTTGGAAAATTCTGCTCCCTGGCTTATCTTAGCAGGGTCTGGAGGTACAGCTGACATCTTAGCTGCATTCATGAATGACCCACAGCTTCTCATGCCAGAAGCTGTTGAAAAGCAATTTAAGGAGAAATTCCCTGCAGAGAGCTTCTCGTGGAAGGACATTCTCCAGTGGACAGTGACAGTGAGTTTGCATGTTTGATTAGTCATCACGATCACAAAGCTGTCTCCTAACACCTGTAGCTTTGGTAGCCCCTTCAGTACAGGTTTGGCAAGAAGCAGCTCAGAAGTTTTGGGAACTCCAGTGCCTTGACACTGGTGTCATAGAATGCCTCTCTAGCATTAAAAATCAAGTGGTCATTTGATCCTGCAAACTACTTTGTTGCCCCAGTAATTCAGCTGAACACTTAGGGCTCTGTCCTTCCTCAATTACTTCCTCAAGCAACAGCCAGCATCCAGGAACCCGACAGTCCTTCTGTAGGACAAGGAGCATTATTTATATCCACAGCTGTGGAGCTTGTGCAGCTGCGACAGAAGAGACCTAATTCATGATCTACAGCTGTTAAATGGAAACCTAGTTGTGGATAAGCATGAATAAATTAAGTAGAATGAGGCGTGTTTAGAAATTATCTTATCTATTGTCAGTTACTTGGTCTTTAAGAATTATTGTTCTTAAAACAGAAAGACAAAGCAGATTCAGAGATCCTCATTACTCTTTGTCTTGGGGTACACTTGCATAAGCCTTTTAGAAACAAATACCCACTTTGAGATTGTCCTTGTGTGAAGACTGAAGAGTGCTGGGTGCCTCTGAGATAAACCAAGTCCACCTGACCTAGCCCACTTTTCTTTTGCATTCCCTGCTGTAATCCTCAGCTTTAAAAGTTCCACATACTAATTCCATTAGGAAGAACTTCACCAGATCACAAAAGGGGATGAAAGGCATCCAGAAGCAATATTGCCAGAGGCTCACAAAGTCCCAGTGCAGCTGCACTGCAAGAAAGAAAACTCAATAAATAGAGAAGGAAAGAGTACTGTATATATATCAATATTTGAGGACTTTTACTCAGAGAAGAGTTAGAGACTATGCTTTTAAATAAACAACTCAGAGAACAAAACTTAAATGTCAAAGCAGGATGAGGTAAAATGAAACTAGTGGTATGCTGCCTATAACGTGACTTTGAGTCAAATAAGAATGTAAGTTAAGGAAGGATCTTTTAATTAAAGCACTGCTCTGGTTCTCAGGATATCCAGGTTCTGTTCCTCCTGTCCTGGTGGGTCACTTGGAAAAGGCATAACTCCCTCCTTGCCTTAGGAGTTCTTTATACATCAGAAACTAATAATGTTTGCCTTCTTGCCAAACCTCAGCTTTCCAATTACAACATATATCTTTGAGAAATACTGTATGGGTGATCTCCACTGGGCATCTGGGCACTAATGTACATCCAAAGGACAATGTGTAAAATTACTTTTGTTTTGAGTCTAAATAGATTCAGAATATTATTTCACACCAGAATCTTCTAACTCTGCACAACTTTGAACAAGATGGTTCAGAAGAGCTAGACACAGTCATTCTAAAAGCTTTAGTAAAAGGTAAGATACAATAAACAAACATTGTAATGTTTGTCTTCTTTGACTTCTATGCCGTAAATATATTTCTTTTTTCAGTGCAAGTTCAGTTGACTGTTGGATCAGATTTCATTTCTGGTGCACCGTTCTTATGTTTGTTTATTGACAAATTAACTGTGGTAGTTACTGTAGCTCTTGTAAGCCTTCTTTAAACTAGTGTTTGCTTTTTAATCTCATGCTATTGTATGGTACTATTTTAGTCACTCCTTTATTTCATTACTTGCCTCTGTTATTAACAGAGGTTATAAAAGAAATGAAATATACAGAAGCAGTATATTATTCCAATTAAACCATTCAAAAAACTCCATGAAAACAAAGCCAAAACTCACATGTAGACAAAAACCACCTTTATTTCAGAAACAACCTATTTCTCCTATAAGAAATCTCCACTATATCTTCTGAAAGAAAACATTACTTGTGCTGCCATCTATTTCGGTTTCTGTTAACTTAATGGTTTGTGTTAGCTTAAACTTAGCATGGGAAGGGGGGAAAAAAAGACATTCTGTTCCTGATGTGCTAATTGACACAAGGCAAAACCAACAGCCAGTCCTGTCCCCTGTTTTCTGCGGGCCAGGGTCCCTCTCAATACCCAGAAGCCATTTAAACTTAATGCTTTAAATAGAGAGTTCATCTAGAAAAAAAATAACATTTTTGAATATTAGTATTTCTTAACGTAGGAAAACATTGCTGTGAAGGGTTTCTGGTCAAGCAACCCATGGATCTGTGATAGCTGAAGGAGAACTTGCAATGCTAATCAAAGTACCAATACTATATTAAATGAAACATAACTGTCAAGTACTGACTTTATTTGCATTTCCTATTTTTTTCCAGCCTGTAAAAGTCAGAGCCAGGAGGCTAAGGAATATCTGGATGAACTGAAACTGGCAGTGGCCTGGAATAGGGTTGACATTGCTAAAAGTGAAATATTCAATGGGGACGTGGAGTGGAAGGTACGAGGTTTTTTTGCCTTAGAGGACACTCAGTGTATATTCCAATGTGTACAGGACACTGCAACATCCCAAAAGATGGCTTCAGTTTTTAACACCCTCTATACACTCTGCTTAGGCAGGGGTATTATGATTCCTGAGGCTGTTTGTCTTTCTTCCCCCCATATGATAATGGCTAAAGACAGAGGAATACCTCAGTGGTCATCTTCTCTTTCTTGTGCTGTTGGAGAGCAACAATCTCTCTCCTCTTCTGTATAGACCTTTAAAGCAAACAAACCAAAGTTTACAAAGCACAGGAAGCAGGCAGATACCACTGTAAGAAGGTGGCATGAAAAATGTCACTGCTTTCAACTGCTATATAAATACCCAATGGGGTGGGTACCTTACATCAAGTCCTACAGCACACAGTTTATGTTTATGTTGATGTTTTAATATTAATGCTGGCATAGACATTTTGCCAGAGAAAAATGAAGAGAGTTCCACCTCTTTCTCATTGTATTCACTGTTGACTGGTGGAAGACAAAATGTGCATGTCCTCATGTTAAATCTTACCTCTCTCATCATTCATTCATGATTAACCCCCCAAAATTTCCCTTTTTTGGCTTGCTTTTTTTTTTTCCCCTTTCATCAATCTAGTCCTGTGACCTGGAAGAAGTGATGATGGATGCTCTGGTCAACAACAAACCAGAATTCGTGAAGTTATTTATTGACAATGGGGCTAACATATATGAATTCCTGACCTACAGTCGTCTACAGAGACTCTACTGTTCCATTTCTCAGAAATGTCTCCTCTATGAACTTCTCTTGAAGAAACATGAAGAAAGCAAACTGACCTTGGCAGGGCTGACTGGTCAGCAGCAAAACGAGCAGAAGGAGATGTGCCCCCTCTTCACTCTCAGTGAGGTCTCTAGAGTTCTCAAGGATTTTCTTCATGATGCATGCAAAGGTTTCTATCAAGAGCTCAGACATGGAGGCAAGAAGAAGGCTGTGAGTCTCAACTTTGCATTGTAGTTCTGCTCCCCTCCAATTCAGAATCTGTACAATTTTAACTAGGTCTAGTCTTAGCGGTGGGGCAGGGAGCAGATTTAGTTAGAGATGTATGGGGAATACAAATAAGATTTATATTTACTAAGGAGGGATTAGACATAAAACTAGTGGGCTTTTATCATACAGAACTTCAAGAAGTAGTACTGGAAGGGCAATTTTTTCTAGGAGAAAGAAAAGCAGGAAATGGAGATTTTCAATCCCGGGTCTGAAAATGGTCATCTTTGTACACAAATTATTCTCAGATTTATACTCTGTATGAGTAGATCATACTCAGTATTGATATTCAATAATATCCAGTATTTGATATTTACCTTGAGATCATTTTCATCTTTTTATGGAGTGCCAGAACACAGAGCAAGAAATAGGAACAATTGTGTGACGTGGCCCTGGAAAGTGTGCTGGCCAACATATGATAAGGATAATATGTGATGGGGGTACCAATGTGGTGTTTCACAGTGGTGCAACAGCTGCATCATCATTTTTGCACATTGACAGTGTATTTAACATTAAAAAGCCCAAGTACCAAAGTTCTTGCAAAAGCACTGAAAATAGGTTTGGGCACAAGGTTTCAAAACAAAGATGTATCAAGATATTTCAGTAGGGTTCTGTTTCAGACAAACTGATAACAACCAAGCCTTTTGGTATTTTCCCAGTTCTAATTATACCTTAAAAATTGTTAAAATTAGAAACTAATTTTAAAAAAAATCTTGAGACTTTAAATCACTTTTGCTTTGGTAAAGCCTAGTTAAATTAATTAGTAGTAGTATGTAGTATGAAAATATAAGTTTGAATCTACTCAGGGTTTCTTCATTCAGAAGGATGAACAACTTGAGACAATACCTCTGAAGTCACTGAGCATGTTCCAGATTTACACACTTGCCAGAAATAAAAATTTTCCCCCAAAGCCTCACTTAGCCTCTCTGGCATTTGGCAGCAGGTGAGCTAAAGCCCAGTGCTGTAGATAAGACCCAATTCAGAGATCAGCTCCTGCTGTCTACCAGCTTTTATTCTTTTAAAGCTTCTTCCATTGTCATTGGCACCAGAAAGAGCATCACAGTACTGGGATATCAGCATCACTGCGGCCAAATTGTGTATCTTTTTTCAAGTTAGGAACAAAGATGAGACTTTCAGGATATCTTTGTCTCCCTGAGGTTTTCAATGCAATTCAGTTGATTCAATAGCTCACTACAAACTGAAGAAACACCCCCCAACATCCCCCAAAAGTACCATTAAAATAAATATGAACAGAGTCACATAATTATTAAAAAAAAATTATTCTCACAAAACCCTGTTTAATTAAAAATAAATACACCCTGGCTGCTTCTAACCAACACAACAGATAAAAAGGTAGTTTTTAAATATATTTAAAATTCAGAATTTGACCTAAGTGGCTACACTTCCTCTAGACATTTTTTTTTTTTTTTTTTTATCAAGTGCTAAAGGAATAAGCAGTGTTCTACTTAAACTGCTCTCTGCATGAGGGCAAGGTTTCTCAAAGGAAAGAATAAAAAGGGGTATTGATGTCCTCTGTTCTTGTCCTGTACAGGGCCTCGGCGAGATTTATTTCTGGTGAAATAAAATGCCTTTTGTTCCCTTTTCTCTGAAGCTGTGTCCTCTGTGGCAGCCGAGCAGAGTCCAATGTAATTGAAGGCAAGCTCAGATTAGTTAATCACAGGTTTGTCTTGTCTGATATTACACACCAGTGGTGAAACCCTGGCCTTAATCAAGTCAATGAAAACCTTAGCATTGGCTTCAATGGAGTCACCCTTTCATCCAGAATGTTCTCACACGTATTGGGTTCTATCAGGGGCACAGGGATCCTTTAACTCACTACAGAACGAGTTAATTACCTTGATGTCCTACTGAAAAGTCAAAGAAATATGAAGTAGCCAGCGAGGCCGAGAGCGTCTTGGATCACGTCATTTGCACGGAGCGAGACTATGAATCAGGTTTTAAATTCTACAAACCATATTTCAGGACAAAACGAACACAAAGCGATTACCTGGGCCCTTGGACATGAACCAGAAAAGCGAAAATCCTTGGAGGGATTTGTTTATATGGGCAGTACTTCAAAACCGGCACAAGATGGCAAACTATTTCTGGGCTATGGTAAGCTCTGAGCTGCGGCCGCTTCAGGTGAAGTATTGGCATATTTCAAGTTCACCAGACGGGATTTTTTGCTCAGCTTTGCAGCTCAGATGACAGATAGGTTTGTTTCCATAACACGAGAGGTGGCATTTCTAGGGCCTTTCATCTCCGCGTGCCTCCAGCCCTCGGGGGCCATGGGGAGAGCGGGAGCAGGTGTAGCTCAGCCCGGGCTGCAGCTCAGCTCGCTGTTCCCCATGGCTCTCTGTTCCCCTCCCCATGGCTCACTGCCCCCCATGGCTCGCTGCCCCCCATGGCTCTCTGTTCCCCATGGCTCTCTGCCCCCCATGGCTCTCTGTTCCCCATGGCTCTCTGCCCCCCATGGCTCTCTGTTCCCCATGGCTCACTGCCCCCCATGGCTCTCTGCCCCCCATGGCTCTCTGTTCCCCATGGCTCTATGCCCCCCATGGCTCTCTGTTCCCCATGGCTCTCTGTTCCCCATGGCTCTCTGCCCCCCATGGCTCGCTGTTCCCCATGGCTCGCTGCCCCCCATGGCTCTCTGTTCCCCATGGCTCTCTGTTCCCCTCCCCATGGCTCGCTGTTCCCCATGGCTCTCTGCCCCCCATGGCTCGCTGTTCCCCATGGCTCGCTGCCCCCCATGGCTCTCTGTTCCCCATGGCTCTCTGTTCCCCATGGCTCTCTGCCCCCCATGGCTCTCTGCCCCCCATGGCTCGCTGTTCCCCATGGCTCTCTGCCCCCCATGGCTCTCTGCCCCCCATGGCTCTCTGTTCCCCTCCCCATGGCTCTCTGTTCCCCATGGCTCTCTGCCCCCCATGGCTCGCTGCCCCCCATGGCTCTCTGTTCCCCATGGCTCTCTGTTCCCCATGGCTCGCTGCCCCCCATGGCTCTCTGTTCCCCATGGCTCGCTGTTCCCCATGGCTCGCTGTTCCCCATGGCTCTCTGCCCCCCATGGCTCTCTGCCCCCCATGGCTCGCTGTTCCCCATGGCTCTCTGCCCCCCATGGCTCTCTGCCCCCCATGGCTCGCTGTTCCCCTCCCCATGGCTCTCTGCCCCCCATGGCTCTCTGCCCCCCATGGCTCTCTGTTCCCCATGGCTCTCTGCCCCCCATGGCTCGCTGTTCCCCATGGCTCGCTGTTCCCCATGGCTCTCTGCCCCCCATGGCTCTCTGTTCCCCTCCCCATGGCTCTCTGTTCCCCATGGCTCGCTGCCCCCCATGGCTCTCTGTTCCCCATGGCTCGCTGTTCCCCATGGCTCGCTGTTCCCCATGGCTCGCTGTTCCCCATGGCTCTCTGTTCCCCATGGCTCTCTGCCCCCATGGCTCGCTGCCCCCCATGGCTCTCTGCCCCCATGGCTCTCTGCCCCCCATGGCTCGCTGCTCCCGGCCGCGGGCTCCGTGCTTCCGACAGTGGCCCATTGTTGGGCTCCGAGCGTGACCGGAGGCAAACGGAGCGCTGCAGCATCTCTCGCTTACGTGCTCCGTGCGCAGCGAGCAGCATCACGCTCTCCAAGGCTGAGCTTCGAGCTGGCATAATCGGCTCCTGTTCCACAGCCCAGCGCCCTGCCCCGCATCTGGGAGCCTCCCTGCCCCCACAGCGGGAGAGAGGAGCGCATCTGTCCCGGGGCAGCCCGGGCCGGGCAGTGTGCGTGCGGACACCTCTGCAGCCCGGCCCGCTCCGTGCCAGCGCTCGGCCAGCTGTGCGCCCTCCTTCCCCGCACATCTGTGCCACAGCACAGCCCTGCTGGAGGCACCTCCACACAGCGAGAATGTGCTGCTCTGCCTCCAGAGCGTGTTACTCTCCTTACAGTCCTTCACTGCTATCCTAAATCAGAGCCAGAAGTCTCCAGCCTTACAAGGCACAAGAACCACCAATAAAGAGCCATGGAAGAGTTTGGGTTGGAAGTGACCTTAAAGATCATCCAGCTCCAACCCCCAGCAATGGGCAGGGACACCTCCCGCTAGACAGGTTTGCTCAATGCCCCATCCAGCCTGGCCTTAAACACTGCCAGGAATGGGGCACCCACAATAGGCGGTTTTAAGTCCCAGCTGTCATCAAAACTCTCATTTTGATCAGCACTTTCGACTTTCAAAGCTGTATTAGAGGAAAGACTTTTCTTGACAGGCATGAACTTTTTGCTGTTGCTGTTCGATGTGTTGCATATCTCAGCCTTCCCCATTCAGAAATGTGCTCCAGTGGAGGGTGACAGCGGCACCCCTTTCAATCCTACAGGGTCAGGAGGGTGTAGCTTCAGCTCTGGCAGCCTGCAAGATCCTCAAAGAGATGTCCCGCCTGGAGACAGAGACCAAAGCAGCCTCTATAATGAAAGAGGCCAAGTATGAGCAGCTCGCTGTTGGTAAGTAATGGCACTTTTTGAATGGCATTGAAAATTTAAGAAGCAACTGCCATTGGAAGGCAAGCAAGGGAAAAAAAGAAAAATACTGTCTCGGTTGTAAAAGGTCAACTGCCATGAATAATTCAACAGCCTTGCAGCACAGGCAGTCCCCAACATTCAGATACTGAGGAAAGATTTAAAACCCACTAATTTTGGGGAAATCTGTGGTCCAAGACAGGCCCCCTGGGATGCATGGATACTCTCCTGCTGCTTGTTGGTATTTTAATTATCTGATCTCAGTACAAGGTTTGCCACGGTGATGTGGAAGATAGAATAACCAAAGCACTTCCAGGCTCACAGCAGCCTGCCGTTCCTGCAATATCAAGCTTGCTCTGTAAGGGCCACTAGAGCAACAAGTTTAAAGTTTTGTCATTGCAGCTAAAAATAATTTGAGATTACCTCACCCAGAAGAGGGCCAAGTGCACTGCAAACTGCAGTGAGGCTCAGGCTGGTTTCACAGCAGACAAGATGCCCCTCCCTTACAGCAGTCAGAACCAGGCATCCGCAATGCTGGAACGCTGAGCCCTCTCCCCCCTTTGCTTGCTGTAGAAACAGATGTGTGCACACAAGCTTCTCTGCTGATCTGACTTCAGTCCAATCCATACCTTCACTGCTGTGAGAAGAGGGCTTTAAAATATGCCCCACATGGAAAAAAACTCCTCTCCCTCTGAGATAGTTCATCAAGCAGCTGAAGGCTCATGTGGGCGTTGCTACATTATTTACATACAGATCACATTTTCCCTTCTTCTCACAGGGAGATTATTACTTACAAAAATTAAAAATCAGGTTCTCATATAATCACAGAGCTCAAGTAATTTAGTCATGAATTATGGGGCCTAATCCAATACACAGAACTTCTGCTTCTTGGCTTTGATAAGTATTAGATCAGATCTTCAGTTTTAATTTCTGGCCTGGATAATGCAAAGCATACTTTCTTTAAGAATGGTAAATACCACAGCAACTAGAAAAGATGTCTGTATATCATTTTAAGTGTATTTGATCTTTTTGCCCAGCCTTAAAATATAACAAGGCATAGGCTAGCTTAGGAAAGGTACGGAGATAATCAAGTGAATCAGTAGAATGGAACAGACATGAGAAGTCAGATCTTGTCTGATGAGAAGACCTTGGTTTCTTGTTTTGTTTTGGTTGTTTTTAATTTTTTTTTTTGGACTGTTTAAATTTATCCTGGTTTCTAAGCTCCAGGACCAGTTTCTCTGGAAACAACTATGCCATAACACTCCTCCAGGTCTAATATTAATTTATGTCAAGTAGCTTTGTCTTAAAATGAAAGATTTATTGTCTACAAGACAAAGCTGAGCTGCTTGTCTTCTTTAGTCTGTTCAGGAGAGTAAGGACAGCATGAAAACTCACCCTTCAAAGTGTAAGAAAATCACCCAAGAGATACATTTTTTTGTCTGTGTTTCCTTCCTACGGCAGAACTATTTAGTGAATGCTACCACAACAGTGAGGAGAGAGCGTTTGCACTGTTGGTGAGGAAAAATCAGTACTGGAGTAAAACCACATGCCTTCAGCTGGCCACAGAAGCAGACACAAAGTCTTTCTTTGCACATGACGGTGTCCAGGTAAGTTTCACACGCCCCCAGGGCCTTAAGCTGGACACAGGTGAGGACTCAACCACCCCAATGAATGTATTCCCCTAAGAACCATCCTTTGGAGAAGGGACCCTTCTCTCTCCTCCAGCAATAGACAAAGAGGACATTATACAACATCCTTGCCAAAGCAGCCCAGTTCCCCCTTTCCCCACCCTCTCATCCAGTTGGCACACAGACCAGCGTGCTGAGGAGAAGGTTTAGCCCTTAATCCTTCGTGTGCATTTTGCTTTTTATTCCTTCCTCGCTCACAGAGAAATATCAGAAAAGCACTGTAAATCTGCCTGGGGCATAATGAAGCTGCTCCAAGATGTGAGGTAACTCTTTGTTCAGATTCAAGAGAGAGCTCACTGATAAAAGTTAAATTAAATTACTATTCAGCTTTGCTCTCACAACCTGACTTTTCTCTGCATACACAAAGCTAAATTAAGAGTGATGCTGCTTTTATCTCCCAGTGACTGACTTGGGCTTCCTTAATACTACAGATGTTGTTTAATTCCATTTGGCTTGCTGTTCTTTCCACTGGTCTCCAAATAACTCTGCATACTCAACATCTGCAGGACACACAGAGAAGCTGTTTGCTCTGAAGCTGTGAGGTTTTCAGAGCATTCACCATCTTAGGAGTCGCTGAACATAGAGGTACTTTATCTGCAAGTATCTTTTTGTGATATTAAAGCCATCTCTTTTCTTCTTGACTTTCAGGCTTTCCTGACAAAAATATGGTGGGGAGACATGTCTACAAGCACACAGATCCTCAAGTTAATCTGTGCATTCTGGTGTCCTTTCCTAATCTACACAAATTTAATATCATTCAGGTATAAACATAACTATTTGGGTCCAAGAGCTAAATAAGTGATGAAAAATAAGCCATAAAAAAATATCCAGACTCAAAATTTCTCCCTGAAGTGATTAAAACAGTAACATCACCTAATATCACCTAACCAAATCGGTTTTCTACAGGGCTGCGTGATTGGTGTGTCCTGTGCTAGTGCCTGTTGTCATACTTAAAATATCAATGCCACAGTTTCTCAGAGATCATTCTATTTTGCACAGTCTACAGGAAAGCCTGTTAGAATTCTGTCAGCCCCAGATTCTACACAGCAATGCATAGAATATTTTGCAGCTGTAGCACCATTTGTTTCTAGATTTGGAGATGTCTGGCTCAAACATCAGTATCTTATCCAAGGAAAACAGCCATCACAAAGCAGTGTTAGCAGCCATAAGCCTTGATAATCATAACACATGATTGTTATCACAATACACAGGACTGACATTCAATTATCAGTCAATTAATCAATTAAGATTTTTAAATTCAGTGCCTTACAAACCTTAGGTTTTCTTGAAAACAAGGCCATGCACTATAAACCCAAACAACACAAAACAAACAAAAAAAAAAAAACAAAACAAAACCGACACCATAAAAACCAACCAACAAAAAAAAAATTAAAAAAAAAAAAAACAACAACAGAAAAGAAAGAAGAGCAGCGGAGCTGCTCAGATGGTCAAAAATTGAGGGTCTGACACTTTAGGAAAACTTCATAACATCCAGAAAATCATACACAAATCATAAGAATTGGCAATATCAAATGACATGTTAATATGAAATACATTTTTCTTAACTCAATCTACATAAAAAGCAAGAGGAAAACAGGTTTGGCAATGCTGACTTAAAATTTGCCTTTGGGCAGTATCACTAATGATGACCTTCAGCTATCAGATTCACAAATTCATTCAATGTGATGATTTCCATTTTTTGTCTCCTTTCCCTGGACATGCACATGTCACACGCCCCCTACTGCTTCTGGCATTTCCCTTCTTAATTGCTACTAAGAGTAACTAGGAAAGGAGCATTGAGCAATTCTCTTCTAAGCCTGACTGAGGGGCCTATTTCTGCTCAAGTCATAATTAGTCTGAAGAAACTGAGCATCCTGCTCCATTTTTATGAAGCACACCAATTACCATTTCTCTGAATCCTGTGGGTGACTTCAGCTTCCTCCTTAAAAATAAACAGAATTAATAAAGATTAAGTTTATGCCCTGTTTAATAACTCCCCAGCAGAACAGATCCAAGATAAGTACATGCTAACAGTTCTGTATCAATGCCAATTCAGTAGTGAAAAATGGCTAAGCATCACCTTTTAACTAATGAGTTTATTTCCTTACAGTGAGGAAAAACAATCAAAGGATGAGCCAGAGCCATTTAGAGAGCTGGACAGTTTGGATTCAGAGAGTACTCTGTTTTTCTCCAAGGAAGAAGATAGGTAAGTTTAAAACCCATCAGCGAATGTAACTTCAATGAAACAGTCAAAGAACAGGACACTTCTTGTGGATTAGTGACCAATTAGTGATGTAAGGAGCAGCTGAAGGGCCAAGAAAGACATTATTCCTCAGGAAGTGCTGTGCCCTTGGCTTACTGCTGTTGCTGCTCTCTCAACAAGGAATATAGAAAATAAACAGGGATATAGCACTGTTTTAAGGAGACACCAGTTTACTTTTTCTGAGCAGGTAATGTCTACAGAACAAGGAATTTACTTGGGAATCAAATAGCATTTCCTGACCTTCCCATCAGCTTGTGATGACCAATACACAATGGACTTTAGGAAGTTATCAGATTACTGAGCTGAACAGAAAGAAGGTTCTCAGCAAAACCTTACATCACTGCATACTTTCTTACAAAGGTGTACTTACACCCATCAGTACCAGGGAATTTTATGCTGAGTCAGTTCCTCATGCTCTTGATTTATATTTTAACAGATGAGCCCTGAGGAACTTTACGAGTTAGAGGCAGCATCACGCAAATGGGTAACTGAGCACAAAGGTTTTGTCAGTTGCTTGTGGTCAGTCATAGATCTTTGATTCAGAAGAGAATCCCCACCCCCATACCTCTACCACACACTCATCACCAAAACCTGAGAGAACACAAGGACTTAAGTCAGGATAAGTAGATTTTTGATTGGCACAAAGTCCTCTTAATGGCTAAAGAGTGCTAAATTACCACTTATCTTTTCCATGATCTAAAGAGAACTCCAGAAATATGTGAACAGAGGCAGAGAGGAAGCATCAGCTGCAGTATGAAGTCCCGGACCAAGTCAGAGTTATTAGGTTCTATTTTTATCTTTGGCATTTAACTGCTGGTATATTGGAGAAAATCATTAGTTCTTTTCTCTCCCTCCCTAACCTATAAAATAGGTGTAAAAGCATCTGCCTCTTGGGAGCTATTTGTAGGCAATATCATAAAGCACTTCCATATCCTGAGTGCAGCATGGTTTGGTCATTACATTCCACGTTCCAATTGCTATTATCCTAGCAATTTATTTTAACAAAGAGGCTCTCTCTCCCCCAGATCTATTTCAGCATCTTACAGTAAAGCTGCAATTATCTGTTTATGATATTAGCCTGTTACCATGGGAATGTATCTCATGATGTCATAAATTGAGAGGTAGTACTGAATCAGGCAGATAGAAAAGATTGGCCGCAAAGAGAACTTTTTCCTTGTAACAAATGTATTTAATAATTAGCAAGATCGTCAGAGGAAATTAAAAACCAGTAAAGAGTCACTGTTTATTTTCTGTGAGGTGAAATTGAAAACATACCCTAGTGTGCACATCCTTTGTTGGAGATCAAACGTCTCAGAGTAAGAATCACAAAATTAAAGGTCCAATAACATCCCTAGTTTACACAGGAGAGCATTTTATGTGGAAACAAATCTCACACAAAGATCATATTGCTATCAGACTTGCATTTTCTTCACAGGATGATTTCCATTGCCAATAGATACCACTTCATGTTCCAAAACACAGCAAAACAGCTGTAGATGTACAGGTCAAATTTCCCTTCAGTTACCAAAATACTTTTGTGTCATTCCACAATTGCTCAAAGACAACCTTAATACATAATATATGAAGTCAACTCTTTTTGCTAAAAGGCTTCCATATTGCTTTTTTTGCAACTTACTCTAATTTGATCACAAAGGGGAAAGATGCTAGTTCTGTAAAGGAGCAAGGTATTCTTCAGCAGGTCTGTCAGATTCCAGCAAGGATAGTCAAGAAACACAGGCTTAGTACAATCCAGCACTTAGAGACTGGGTCAGAAGTTTAAAGTCACAGCAGCAACAAGAACTTCCACAGGCAAACACTGCAAGAAAATCTTAAAGCCAAGATAATTAAGAGCTGACTCACAAAATCTCATTGGCCATTTTCTTTTCTTTCCTATTATATAGGTTATAAAGAGCAATTACCCTTCCCCCTCTCCTTGTGCATTTGCACTCCATGCAGGAACTCAATCAAGTTAACAAATAAAATTAATCCAGCTAAATTGAAATCACAAAAATGTGCACATACTTCTGATGTGACTTTGTTTTTCAAAACCTTTTTGATTTGAAATATTTCTGCTATGGTAATGTGATTGCTTTGACTTCTACAGCCTTCCCCCTTGGCCAGCCCCAGCATCTGCCTGTTACTATCTTACAAGAAGCTTTATATAGAATAATATTGAGCCTATTCCCATGAACTAATTTTAGGAGATTGTCACCAAGCATGTATTCTTTTTGGTTTGCAGAGGAAATGACACACTGGAAAAACAGAACCCTTCTGCAAACACAGCATGGGCGACATTCATGTTTACCCGGTGGAGAAAATTCTGGAGTGCCCCTGTAACTGTGTTTATGGGGAATGTGATCATGTATTTTGCTTTTCTCTTTCTATTTACTTATGTCCTTTTACTGGACTTCAAACCACCTCCGCCTCAGGGTCCATCTGTTAAAGAAATTGTACTCTACTTCTGGGTGTTTACCCTTGTCTTGGAAGAGATCCGACAGGTGAGTAACCTGCATCACCTTAGTACCAACGCAGCAAAACCTGCAGCAATATTTTCAGGAGATTTACAATCTGTGTAGCTGTACAAGCTTGGAGATTTCAAGTGTTAGGTGCACAGGTGAACAATACAGAACTTACCCTATCCTAAATATCTCACCTCCCTCTCCTAGAGCAAGCTCTTCCTCCACCTCTGTTTTTCCATCCTACTGCAGTCTCAGCCAAGCCAAGTGAGCTACCAGCATTCAGATATTCTTTGTTTTGTAAAGTCCCTCTCTGATTTCACTCCCCAGAACTAAGTGCTCCCACCACAAATAATGTAAGTTGAAAGTTATATTCTACACCTGGAGGCACAGCAGACAGCTCTACATCCTTTTAGGAGACTCTTCCTTGCTGGGGACTGTTTAAAAAATCACAAGTAAATGAATTCAGATTATTTGTGGCTTTTCCTAAAATACTCTTCAACTCAAAATATTAGCATATCTCTTTTGGGCTTGCTTTTCTTTAAAAAAACCCAACCAAACAAAACCACCAACCCCCAAAAGCCCTTTTCCATTATTCTCCTATTACTGGTTTTGGAATGACTTCAGTTCAAAAACTGAAATAATAACAGCAGTGCAAGCGTGTTGCCAATTGTGGGTGCATAAATTTCTTCTCTTTAGACACAAAAATAAAAGCAGTTAAAATAATTTACCCTGGAAGAACCAGTAGGTGTTCATTATTTAAGCAAAAGACACAGGGATGTTTGTCACAATTTGAAATTATGCAGCAAGGCCATAACCAGAGGAGGACATGGAAAATATCTGGATCAAAGAACATTTCATTATAAGCTTGTAAAACATGAAGACTGCCAGTCTAAAACACAATTAAGAAAGCCAACTCCTTGCCTAGATAATCAGATGTGCCTTCAACTGATAATTCCAGTACACAAATGGCAAATCTGTTCATGCTGTTTAGATAGCCTAGAATGCCTAGAAACTGAACTCTGACTGGAAGTTGCACTGTTTAACAGCTTTTTTTTTTTCTCCTTATTAATTTTTTTTTCTTTTTTCTCTTTGCAATGAAAGAGAAAAAGGCAACAGGTATTATGCTAAAACTCAGAAGGAAAGAGTGAAAGTGAAAAGTGATCAATACCAATGGTTATTTCTTTTTTTCAGAGTTTCTATACAGATGAAGACACAAACTTAATGAAAAAATTTAAACTGTATGTGGAGGATAACTGGAATAAATGTGATATGGTGACCATCTTTCTCTTCATAATTGGGGTAACCTGCAGGTATATATTTGCTCCACATGAAGTGGTCAGCATCAGTAGCAAGGGCTGTGTATGTCAACTGACAGCTGACTTTCATGTGCACGAGAGGACAGGCTCTCACATTCATTTTTACAAACTTTGAGACATGATTCTGCAGTAGGAGCCCCTAAAACTGATATATTCAAACACATGTACTGAAAAGCTCTGCTTTGTTTGTTTGTTTTCCAAAATCCCTTTTACTCAAGGTACCTTTTGTCTCTTTATTTGTTAATAAATCTCACTGAAGCCAAGAGAGAGAAAAGGGTGTTCCTCCATCTTTTGGTTAATTCTCATCACTGTACAGACATTAGAAGTACTTGCTGAGAGCTGACACTTCATTGCATGTGTTCTGCAGGATGCTGAACTCAACTTTTCAAGCTGGCCGTACAATACTTGCCATTGATTTTATGGTGTTTACACTTAGACTTATCCATATTTTTGCAATTCACAAACAACTTGGACCAAAGATCATAATCGTGGAAAGGATGGTAAGTGTGCAGTCTGTCTCAGATAAATACTTGTGCCTTCTAAGAAATGGTGAATAGGAAATCTTGTATTTAGAAAGGAAATACCTTTATAATCTGTCTTTATTTTTACATTTTTAAGGCTTGTCATTTTGCATATTCCTGTATTTTATAAGATGCAATGTTTGAAATAGATCATGTCAAAGACCTCTATAGCTGGTCCCAATTTACTAATCCTTATACCTCACCTAATAATCTATCCTCAGATCTGTCAAATGAAGAGCAGTCTTTGTCTTACTGCTGTTCCTCCTACTTCCTAAGCTGTGTGCATCTAGGGCAAAGACCTCAGGCAGATGGCAGGCCATGTACAGAAGGGCAGGGCTTCCAATGCATGACCTGGGGAAACAAATTATGGGTTTTGCAGCAAGTGTGGAAAAGAAAAATCACTGAAAAAGGATAGTTACAAGTTTCCTACAGGAGTTATTCTTACTTGTACTGTTTAGTTCCCTGTTACAATGAAAACATATTAGTACTTTGTAAGCAGATTTTGGAAGATGTTGATAAAATATTTTTACTTATTATCACTCTCCTGTGGGAAATGAGACATTGGGATTACAGTTACTGTGCTTGGGTATGCATTGGTATGCCAAAGTAGCTTTTTATTCAGGCATGTTAATCCTCCAGGTCAATTAGCTCATGCTAACTAATTAATAGAGTTCATCTAATTGTGAGTACCATTACAGAATCTACAAATATTTGATTTGTGACTCACAGCAGAACTCAGCAAAAGCTCTACAGTCTAAACAAGCCCATACATTGAATAAACATAACTACCAAGCTATGTGGATTTGTCTATAAATGCAATAACTGGAACTCTAACATGACATTTGGTTGGACTGGCAAAGGGGTAAATGGCAAATAAATATTTGTTCTTGTTCATTATCTAGCTTATGGCACTAGCAGACTTCTATTGTAAGAGAACAAGTCAGATGAACAGCTCCTAACCCTTCCTTCGCTGACTGCCAAGCTAAACCAGGGTCTTGAACAAGTCCTGCAAGATAACCCAAGGATTGGGAAGATGCAAACAGGAACATAAACAGCAGCCTAGACAAAACCCTAACATAGGTTCTTTTATCTTCGCCCCACTCAAGCCAACACAATACCTCAGCTTTGGTATTTCAGTGCCTTACATCAAAGAAAGAAACAGTGAGGGTTACTTCAGTAAAGGAAACCTGCCTAAAGGGTTCAAGGGGGTTCATACAAAATCATCTCCCTTATTTAACGGAGAAGCCACATTGAAGACGAATCCCATGTCTCTTATGGTCTTTCCCCTTTATACCCTTGCTACAGATTTGCTGGAACAGGTCTGGTAATTTCTAAAACACCAGAACAGTGTTCATTCCAGAACAACACTTACTTCCAGAGACACTGAAGATTGGAAAAAAATAGTTCTAGACTTGTCACCATTCTCCCATCACCATGATCCAGTTACAGCCCTGCAGTATTCCTGTATCTTACATTATCCAGAAAACAAAATAGACTGATGGAAGTCAGACATCAACTCTGTCTTGTCTGGCTTAGAGCCGATGTTTCTTATCACAACTCCAGGTAACATCCTGGAGCTCTGAAATGCCTATGCTTTTGGGTGACTGTACAATCCACTAATCTAATTGAAATGAATCTACAGTCCCTAATGAACTCTGCCAGATCAGATGGGGAGAGGATGAAGTGTTCCTCTTGCACCAGGGAAAAATTATTTCACTTGAAATGCATATTAGATTTTTTTTTTTTTTAAGTAAGTGTTTTAGGATTCAATTACTTCTGCTTCTGTACAGAAACACAATGTTTAAAAGCAGGAAGCCCCAAAAAGAATCTTTCAGATGCATCACTTAGCTTGAAAACTGAAGACAGAAGGAACCTGATCCTTGCAGCCTTCACTGCCTGCTGTATCAGTAGCTCAGTATTCATCAATGAGCACTGACTGCTACCAGGATTCTCTGCTGCAGCAGAACTCTTGTAATTCACAGTAAAGTAGTCCATGGTACTGAGATAGCTCACAGAAAATATGCACTTATAATGTGACAGTCACTGAAGAGATAAAATGTATTTAATTTTTAAATGCTTTCATTTTTTAATGTTTGATGATTGGAGAGCAAGATTTTAATTTAAAATGTGCCTTTATCTAAATGAGCTATCAAAGAAGAATGCTTACTGTAGGCCAAGGACAATATGGGAAGAGCAAGGTCAGACAAGGAATTCTGTGCATGGAACTGTATCCTATTCCACCTCCTTTAACCTAAACAAGCTTGTAAAGAAACAGAATTATTTGAGCCATATTCATACAGAAAGACTACTGTTCCTGGACTATGCTGTCACAGTCACTGCCCCTCCTTCTCTCCCCTCCCCTCTCTTTGCAGATGAAGGATGTTTTCTTCTTTCTATTTTTCTTGAGCGTGTGGCTCATTGCCTACGGTGTGACAACTCAAGCTCTGCTTCATCCCGATGACAGCCGAGTGGAATGGATATTCAGAAGGGTTCTTTATCGTCCCTACCTTCAAATATTTGGCCAGATTCCACTGGATGAAATAGACAGTGAGAAAATTTCTTTCCCCCTAACTTGGCCATTTTTGAACGGACACTTCTGATTAGAGCGTGGAATTCCTTCCAAGTATTGACCTTTTTTAATTTTGCTTTTTTGATTCTTTGTCCTACAGGCCAAAGCTTACACATTACTGCTGCACAAATAATGTATTTGCAAAGAGATAATGGACATTGTGGAGTTACACTAGGCTGTAAGGCCTGGCCCTGTTTAGATAAGCTCTCAGAAATACACAAGGATTTGCAGCTTTAAAGGCTGGCATACCTGCTTTCACTTTGATCCATTTCCTTTCAGTTTAACCTAGACCCAGATAACCCTTTGTAAACTCAAATAATAAATAACAGCACCTCCACACATTTTGGCAGTAGTTTAATGCAACAGTGTTAAAGCAGTACTACTCTGCCTATAAGCAAACGTGTTTTAGAATAAAATTTACTCCAGAGCACTTATTTACTCTGGGGATAAAGCTGCCCAAATCAAATAAAGCTAGTAATTGCTTATGTGCAGCATTGCAAACAAAACAACATAAAAATAATCACAGGACACTGAAATAATTAGACATAAAAGTTCAAAGGCAACGTTTCTGATAGGTAAGCAGGTAAAATAAAGAATAGGTCACCTCCCAAAGAAGTCTGAAGTAACACCACAGCATTTAGCCAGTGCTAAATGTCACTGGCAATAATGAAGTGGGATTCAAACTTGCAGTAATATAAAATAGAACCAAAAAAAAAAGCCATAGACAGAAGCAAACCAGTCAGTATTCTTTCATGTTCACTCTGCTTAATAAGGAAAAAAATATAGAAAAGCCAAAAACCTGAATGACACAAGAGCGATTCATGTCCATTTTAAATACCTATGGTGTAAGCATGCACAGCACAATCAGTCACTCTTATTTCCATTAAAGTAATTTGAAAGAAATAAATATTTCTGGAATAGGATTCAACTCATTTGCCAAAAAGTCAGATGTAGCACTCCCTAGAAAGGTGTGTTTCTCTCCACTGAAACTCCAGTGGGTGTCTCCACCTGGATAAATAATTGGTCAAGAGTAAGAGAGTAAAAAAGAACCAATTACATGGGCAATTTCCAGAAGGGATTAATTTGTCTTAGGGCCCTCTGGGTCTTGTTCTGTTTAACATCTTTATGAAATATATGGAAAGTGAGTGGGGTAATGAGGAGGACAATATTTGCTGACAAAACCACATCACTGAGTAGCAAAGACAAAAACTGACACCTAAGAGAGACAGAGGAGCCTCATGAGTGCTAAATCAAATGAAATTCAGTGTAGATAAGTATAAACTAGTACCCTTGGTGAAAGCAATCCCAGCTTGGTGAACTTTGATATAACCACATGCTCTAATGAATGTAATCAGGGGATTATCTGTGGCACCAGGGAAAAGGTTTATAAGGAAAAAAATGGAGGAAAAAAAGTAAATATCATTATGCTGCTCTAAACTTGTGGGTTTAATTCATAGCTGGAGAGAGACAACAGCACTAGACCTCTAGTTTGATGCAGTAGAACCAGACCTTCTTCCTAAGCTCAACTTCAAGCTCAGATACACAAAGCACTTTAAATCTAGAACAAGGAGCCCCATTTCCAGCTTTTATTGAGTTTTCTCCTCTAATGCACATGCCAGGCATGAAGACACAAGAATGTGGAGGAACACAACTCAGAGGTGGTTTGACTTTCAAATTCAAAACTAGGATACAGCCCTTTCAATACAATCCCCTTTTTTGATGAACACTACTACAATCTTGCCACTAAATAAGCAGCCAAGCTGTGGAGGTCTGCAGTGTCCTAGGGCTGCAAACATCTTGCACAGCAATGCTATGTCTTTTCATGTACACAACACGATGATACTTCCACAAAATAAAAGAAAGAAACATGGCATTAGGATTTGTCATAACTATATTTTTTTTCCTTCATCTTCCTTTGCAGCGTCACGAGCATATCCCAGGAACTGCACGTTTAACCCACTGCAGACTTTGCAGAACACGCCATCCTGCCCTAACAGCTACGCCAACTGGCTCGTCATACTCCTGCTGGTCATCTTCCTACTTGTCACAAATGTCCTCCTTATGAACCTCCTGATTGCTATGTTCAGGCAAGAGTGATTTCACTAAGTGTCAGAATAGAGGCTGCAAAGCTTTAAGTGGATGCCCACATTTATTACCTCACTGCTGGCTATTCCTTTTGGAATACACTTCTAATTTTCCTAATGAATATTACTCAGGGATTGATAGGGAGAATCCTCTGATCAGATAGCTTTTAAGTTCTCATCAGCTTTTCTCTAGCCACATTGGAGACAAAGAGAAAAGAAGCCTCTTTTACTGCTAAAAATTCCATAAAACATGCACAGAAGGGTCTGTGTCCCTGGCTGTGTGGAATCACAAATCTGCAGGTGCACAGCAGCCACATATTTGGCAGACTTTACAGTGGGTGATTTGTACATCAGGGAAATGCTTGCTATCAACACAGCTAATAATGATTCATTTGGTTGAAGAACTGATGTGGCATCTTTGCTGATCTTTCCTGAGCAAAGTAGAATTTTCTTTCTGAAAACAAAAAAAAATGCCAAACAAAACATTTACAAACTGCAACTACTGTAATATCTAAGAATTTGCACAAACTTTAGATTAAATTAACACTACTTGCTGACCTTGCTGTTCCTTTTATAAGGTAAATACAGGACTAAATTTTGTTATATTTATATTTAGCTTGTTGTGGTGGGAAGAGTTACATGCTTTTATTCCCTCCCCTCAAATTACAGTTACACTTTTCAAGTTGTCCAGGGCAATACAGACATCTTCTGGAAAGTACAGCGCTACAACCTGATTGTGGAATACCATGGCCGGCCTGCCTTAGCACCACCATTTATCATTATCAACCACATTACTCTGGTTCTCAGAAGACTCTTCAACAAAATGGAACACAAGAGAAAGCACCTGGGTGAGCTGTTAACAAATATGATCAAGCAACTCTAGTGCCTGGCTCTCTCCCAGGACATGGTGCACACACAAAATAGGAGAGGATTTCCTTTGGCCAAAAGTCACAAAGAGTGCCAGGAGAGGACAAACCAAAAATTAAGGTTTATAATTTAAACTATAAGCAGTTTCCCACAGTACATTCCTTGATGCACCCTAGTTATTACATCAAAGGTAGCAATTTAAAATGGGTTATAGGGATTTGATTTCTGAAGATTCAACAATTGATAGGTTTAAGTAATAGTTACTTCATTTGCTCCTGAGTTTTTCAGCAATTAACCCTAAAAACAACCTTCCTTTAGCACATCAACTTTTCACTACTAGTATCAGAGAAAAAGGGGTAAAATTTATTTCTTATGTTATTTTTCCTACAGAAAGAGATCTTCCACTGGGCCTCGATCAAAAAATCATAACATGGGAGCTGGTGCAAAAAGAACATTATCTTGTAAACCTCGAGCAAGAAAAGAAAGAAAGCAATGAAGAAAGGCTGAAGGCCACATCTAATAAGTAAGTTATTCTGACCCACAGTAGGAGTAACTTGCAAGCCTTCAGCTTTCAAGGAGTTCAGCACTGAAGTTCTTGTAAAGTTTATATAAATGGTCCAACAGGAATGCAGTTAGGAAACACAGTCCATGAAAAAATGTGAGAGGCCAGCATCACTACAATGTTAGAGTGTTTGTCACTCCTGAAGTATGTACAATTATAGACCTGCAAGTTCCAGCCAAATCTGCAGCCAAGCTCAATGAAAATCTTATTCATGAAGAAAATGGTGGAAAAACAGTTTGTTTGCTGGGCTGCAGCACACATAATTTCATCCCCTGTAGGAATACAACACAGAATTTTGAATGGAAGTTTAAGATACCTTTAATTAGCCACAGATGCAGAAGAACAAATACTTATGCCTTCATGGTATGGGACTGAGTCTCCATTTGTGTACTTCTCTGTATTTCCCTACTAGAAATATCACTTGAATTGGTTTAGTCTGATGAAGTACAAGTCCTAAATTGTTATTCAGAGGTTCAAACCTTTAAGTGAAACACAAAGTAGTTATATGCAGGGAGAATATCTAAGATAGAAAAGCACTTCTCAAAGAAGTTTTAAACACCTATTCTGTTTTCTCTTACAATCAAACAGACTTCAAATAGAGGCACAATGGGTGTGAATGTTACCATAATAAGAAAGTTCCATGGAAATGTTCCTGGGCTGCTTTCTTTCAAAATAAACATCCATCTCTCCAACTCACAGAACAGCTGGAGACCAGAACAGCATACTTACATTCCTGGAATATACTCCTCTCCCTCTAATTCACATAGACTCTTAATTCACAATAATTTAAAATGATTATATAGTTTTAAACTTTATTCTCATAAGCAGATCACTGACAAGCCCCAGGAGCGAGAGCTTAATTGTTGAGATAAAGCAATAAATATATGTACAATTGCTTCCAAACAAAGGGTACTACATCCTTTATACAATAAAGGATAAAGATGGTACATTGCAGATGAAGTTACTGGAGGGGAAAAGTGAGAATCCATCTGGCTTCACAATATTTCAGGTATAGCAGAGCCAGAGAGAGACTAAAAGAGATTCAGATGAACACCACTACCCCCATGGCTTTTATTTTTTGCTCTTTGGTGGTAGCAGTGTGGTTTTGGGATCTTAGGAAACCTTCAGGAAGTGATTCTTTGAACTTTGTTTGCACTGAACCAAACTCAAAATGCATTAGACCCACCCAGCAGCAGGTTTTTCACATAGATAGGATTGGAACATAGCCTGTGAGAGGGAAACTTTGAAAGGGGAACCAGGAGAAACCAGGGAAGGATTTGCCAAGCCTATGAGGAATCAGATGCTAAGAATAAGGAACTGATGGGAGAACAAGATGAAGGATGCAGAAAGCAAGGGGATAATTTGCAGGCAATGTATGGAAGTTCCTGAAGTAATCCCTTTGGACTGCATTAAAAAATAGATTTGACTGTCAAGACAGTTTGCAGAAACAAAAGCTTGCATAGATTTTAAGTGGCTTATCTGCATTGCGGCCTCAGTTCTCACACCAGGATCAGTTTCCATTTGGTACAGGTGGGAGAGACACAAATGGCTGGAGAGACAAGAGCTGCTCCTTTCTGCTTGATTTTGAATCTGTCCTTGATTTCTGCAGCAACTGAGGCTAAGTGGCCCTCACCAGAAGCTGAATAGCTGCCCTGATCTGTCATTTGTGAGCCCCTGGGCAACAGGTGCATGAGAATGTTCCAGAAGTGCTGCTCTGCCCAAAAAATACTTCTGTGAACACCTCAAAAGGACAAAACTTTTAAAGGGGCTGTGGGATGTCTAAGAAGCACAGAACTGCAGTGAAGGACCGTGGCTGTAGTAAAGTTACAAGTGGTTTGTGTTTTATGATTTCTTCTGAGGCCTCTCCTTTTTTTTTTTTTTCTCTCAAGGTGTTTGCTTTGTTTCCACAGGGTGGATAACTTGTCTAAATATTTTAGTGGGTTGAAAGAACAAGAAAAACGATTTAAAGTTCTGGAAGCTCAGGTAAATAGTATTTTCTAGGCATTTATATCAGCTTTAGGATTTCACCATCTTTCTCTCAGTTAATGGTGGTCTGGCAGACCCTACTTAGGGACAGAAAAACAGATCTGTATTATGGTTTCACTTTCCTTATTGCTTTCTGGTATTAAACATATGTAAAGAAAAAAATTCTAAACTCCTGTAGAAAGGAGAAAAGAAAACACAACATTTCTTGCCCTCTTTGGTAGTTTACTTGAGAGTGATTATTTTCTTTGTTAAGGATGCTTCTGGAACAAAATGCTTCATCTTTCCCCCCTTCATTCTTGTCCTTCTCATAGTTTCTTTTTTTTTCAAATGTCAGCTTGGAAAATACATTCTGTCTGATCTAACCTAATCTTCTTGTACATCAGTTTTTCTAATTTTCTAAAGTTACCAAGTACCAACATCTCAAAAGGGAAGTGTCCAGCATACAATTATGAAATCCAAATAATAGCAGGAAATTCTGTCTTGCACTTTTGATGACAAACCCTTGCAATATAAACAAACAACATTTTTTACACAGTCTGAAAATGTCAAACCACCTGCTGTGTAGCACAACTCTTATTGTTTTCTTTATCTCTACAACTCTCCTGATAATTTTGGCCTCACTGAAAGTTCTTTATCTTAATACTCCTGCTACAGTTTCCTGCTCCCTTCTTATCCCTTTTATGGCTTCCTGAAAAAAGCCAGGCTATACAGGTCCAACAGAAACACACAAGGAATGCTTTAGTAAGTTTGTGCCAGCTTGAGGTAACGCAGTATACTCACAAAAAAGGGCAGGTGTTTAATCACTACCTATTTTGTAGATTTGCTACTGTACGGCTGTTATCTCCTCCATGGCAGAGGTTTTAACCAAAACCAACCTCTTGTGCACTCCACCAGCTCCAAACTATACAGGTAAGTACTGAAAACAATCACAGAAAAGCTAATTAATGCAGCTGAACAATAAAATACAAAAAATGCAAGGCAGAAAAAAAATAATTGGAAAATAACCCCATAAGGAGATACCTAGAGGTACGGGGAATATAAAAAAGGAACAGAATGTTCTTACTTCAGAATGAAAAAAAATTACCCTTTGTAAAATACATTTAAGCTCTGGGAGAAGGACTGTGACTTAGGGTGAGTTAGAATAATCTCAGCCTGTTCAAGCACATAAACAAGTATCTATTTACAACAGAGGATTGCCTTGGAGGTCTCTTGAGTCCATGAGACAATCCTCAAGTATTACAGAAGTGTTTACAATGCATAACAATAATCATTATAAATGAAAACCGAGCAAGTCTCTTTTTTTTTTTTTTAATTAACAGAATTCATTTGCTTTTAGAACTGCACCTATTTCTGTCAGTTAAGAATTTTGTCCTGTGTCCCAGGACTCCACTGTATGGAGTTTAAATCATTAGAGACAGGAGCAAACTATTTCTCACTCACTGCAGAATAGCCAACACAAGAAAGACTTTGGATATCCTTCTTAATTTACCTATTGCTATCTATTACACAAAATAACTTCCAAAACTCATAAACTCAATATATGTATACTACATGGAAAAAAGAAGTAGCTGGAAAACTCAAAGTCATGACAAGACCTCAAGTCACTCAGATTCGAGCTAACCTCAAGCTTTACTTAATTCTGTCAGAATTTTATAGAACATTTATGTGAGTTGCTTCATGATCAGTATTTCAATAAAAAAACTCTATCTCGTAGAAAGCTTCCCAGACACTTTAATACTGTAACTGTATAAAAATCAGAAATTTAAATAGCTGAAAAATAAGCCTGTGTTTATTATTTACTGAGCAAATGCAAAGTAATACAATCTACAGTCTTTTTTTTCAGCATTTTAAAGTTTCTTAAAAAATTACTACTTTGTGCCCCTTGTCCTAAGGCTTTTAAGTGAGCACGTGACTCTTCCAATCCTATTAGGAGCGAAGAGAGCCAACACAGAAGCCCCTTTGCTGCAAAGAAGTGAAAGAGAAGAGCGTGCAGATCAGTTTGAGACTGACATCGAATACATTGATAATTAAATTTTATTCTATTTCTTTACATCAAACCTTTTGTCCTACTGAACTACTGTAGAAGTAAAATCCTAATCTCTTTAAGGCCTAAGGGCAAACTCTCTATGCTAAGCACAATGTATGCTTGACATTACTGAGGATTTCTTGGTCTTTCTCCTTCAATTTCTTGGGTTTTCTTTCCTGCTCTCCCATAGCACTTGGTCCTTTCTCCAAAGCCATTCCATAAACAGCACTAAAGCCTTCTTCTCCAGGGTGACTACCACCTTATTTTCTAAATACCATTTGTTCTCCAGGTACCACACCCTCAGTCCACCATCATCACTGCCAAATTCCACACTTCTCTGTTTAAGGGAGTCTCCCTTTGGAAGGGCAATCATTTACGCACTTAAAAACATGCTCCTTCCTTGGCCAAGAAATCAAGCTTGGACTCCTGAGCTGCTTAGAAAAGGAAAACACAAAATAGTTTCCAAGGAAAGGGCTTGAATGCTGAGACATTACAGTCTGTGCAGTTCCTGGAGTTCCTACAACTCTCAAACAATTGCACTTACCAGCTTCTCTTCCCAGGCTGGCTCTGGTACTCCTTGCGGGTACCCCTTCTTAAGGGCTCCTCTCTCAGCCTCAGAGACTGGAATCGCCTGGTTTTGTTGTTCCAATGCCCCATCACAGCTGCTGCCAGTTTCCTGCTGGAAAGGAGCCTTTGCCTCCATGTACAACACCACATGGAGTGCCTCCTCTACATCTAAGCATCTGATTTCATTTTACTTTTCTTTCTCAAGGGTAGGGGGAAATAAGAAATCACTTAAGACTTTAAAACAAAAACGTGTACCAAGAATTATCCTGTTCCCTAGGAATTTGGGCTGTTTGTGGCTTTTTCCATTACTTAAACTGGCTTGTACATTTTTAGCATAAAAAAGCTCAGTGGCTTTATTAGAATTTTTCAAGATACACCAATAAAATATCAATACCATCCTCTAAGGGGAAATTTCTTTGGAATAATATAAACAGCATCAAAAGGGGGAAGCATTGGGCTGTGTCTGACTCTGATAAGCTTCAACTTTATTTCCTCACCCATATAATATTGTCTCTATGCAATGTAATTGTAAATTGCACAAAAGCACAAAAGCTTTCTGTTACCAGAGGTGGAAAAAAAAATAAATCTCAGCTCTGACAAAAATGAGCCTTTTATTAACAGATATTAATCTTGTTATGATGGCCTCATGAAACAGGCATTTGTCCAGTTTATTCAGCTGTGCCCCAGGCCTATGACTCCCATTAGTGGCAACGGAATTTTGATAGTCCTACCTGTTCCTCACCCTGGGCAAGCAGAACTCATAAACCCAGCAAGTTTGTACTACTCAGCTGCATTTTTTGTTAAGAAATAAGATATCTCACGACCAGCATTCCCTGCTCTTAGCAGCAGCTTCTACTTTGAAATTACTACTATTTTCATCATGATCAGCATAGCAATTATACACTGGAATCCAAAAATCTATCCATTTGCACTTGTGTGTGTCCACTCCCATGCACTGGAACAACCAATGTATTTACAACGACCCACTAAGTTATGTGCATCCAGCTGCACAGTCATGAGAAAATACATTCTGCTCTGAAAACTAAAATGTGAGTTTAGAAAAATGGATCATAACTGCTTCTTTTACACTGTTTTCTGCTTCTTCTGCCAAATGATGCATCAGTTCAAACACAAAGAAAAGTGATTTGGGCCTCCCAGTTAATTATTTTTAAGATGGACTCCCCCCCCCTCCCCCGAGGAAGTCACCCCCTCAAACACTCTTTAGAGTCTGAGCAAGCACAATCTACCAAGAAATATCACATACTCTTAAGAATGAATCTTTCACTACACAGTGAATTATAAATACTACCCTTTGGGATTGGTTCATTTAGAATACTGACAAAAAAAATGTCAGTTCAAACTGACCTGAACTAATCTGAGTTTCAAATCATGTAACCTTTCAAAGAATTTAATCTTTCAGCCTTATTTATTAAATTTACTAGCACTGTGGAAAAACCCCACTATATTTGACATTGCTTACAATGTGATTCATTGTATGAAATGACTCATCCTATGAGGGGATTATACATTGTAAAATCATTGAAAATGTTAAAAATGTGAGGTTTAGAATCTGTAAGACTTGAGGGAGAAGTTAACAAGATGGTGAAGTTAGAGTAACACTTTCAAGAGTTTTCAAGACAGTTTTGAAATCAAATAAAATGTTTGGTAGAACTTCTACAGCTGCATTACTCAGCGTGGTTCAGAGGTGAAATCAAGCTACAACGAAAAGTTTATTGTATCACATAGAACAAAAAAGTCTCCAGTTCTGGTATAAATACTTCCACAAACACCCCAATCCACATACAGAATCAATATGGAAGCAGCACCTCCTGCAAAGCACATACAAATATGCAGATCATTATGTCATGTAACAGGGCATTGCTGTGCTTTCACCCTCAATGGCAATGAGAGAAGGATGTTTTTAAACAAAAAAATTAAAGGGTTTTCCTTCCTGGGATAGGGCAAGGAGAAATCACATCCAGTGGAAGACTACGTTTTATTTTCATTGTTTAAAAATCTCTACATAATGAGCTCATCACCTTTTCTCCAGGATTCCACAGGATTTGGGAACAATATCAAAACTGGGAATTACTAGGAAGCCCTGCAGCCTTTTAGCCAACACTTCTGTTTCTTTGGATACTTCAGCTCCAGAGCAAGACCCAGGGAGCTTTTCAAGCAAACAAAGCACACTTTATTCTGTCCTGCCAGGATGCAACTATCCTGTGCCCATGGACTTTCCATAAACAAAAAGTCTGGAATTTATTTTAGGCAGCTTAATTTCGAACAATACAAAATATTCTTGGTGGCTATGATGCAAGCTGTTGGACAAAAAGTTATCACATGGTTTTCAGGCCAGGAAAAAAAAAAAAGGAAAAAAAAAAGAACAAGACAAGTCCTTGGATGCCTCCAATGTGCTTCAACCTTCAGGACTCTTCCTCCTCCCCTTCATCTACTTTATGTCTGAAGTTTTTCCTGCTCTTCTTCTTACTGCAGTGGAATCCAACTGGTCCCAGCGATGGCTCTTCACCTGTATCACCAAGCCTTGCATCAAGTTTGTATTCTGTGTTCTGGTCCCCTTCCATCACACACTCTTCCTCCTCTGCTGCTTTTCCACTGTCACTGTCTAAGTGCCCCAGCTCAACCTTATCTTCTTCCTTCAAGTCATCAGTCTTCCTAAGAGATTTTCCTTTCAGATCTGTCTTCATCTGTTTCTTATCATCCTCTCCTGTCAATCTTTTCTTTTCCAGTCCATCAACACCTCTTTTAATTGGTTTGGTGAAGACAATCCTCCCAGCTCCACAGCTGGAAGGGTCCTGGTTGAAGAATGGGGCATAATTATCTTGGGAAACCGAGCTCTGTTGCTCCCCTCTTTTCTTCAAACCACCTAGAAATTCCATGGCCACTGCCCTGTTAGTCTTGTCACTGGACTCTGAAACTCCCTCTAGGCTGTATTTGGTCCAGCGCTCTGGGTGTGCCATATAGTCAGGCACTGCAGGAGAGGTTTTGGGAGCCTGCACTGGTCTGGCTTGCCTCCCCATGTTTTCTGGGACCAGGGTACCTGAAATCGTGGTCGGAGGCAATGGACGCTTAAACCTCCCATCAACAACATTATCATCACGCATTGAGGGCACAGACAGCTTGGCTGCCTCTTCCAGGCAATCAAAAATGTTCTGGCTACGGAGGGAGAATGTAGAACTCATGCCCTTCAGATGGAATGGCTGGACAGGAGATCTGTGACCGCTGTTTGAAGAGTCAGTTGTGTCTCCTAATCTGAAATCCCCTTCATCTACAGATGGCTCCTCTGGAGATATTGTATCAACTTCTGCTTCACCTGCCAGCCCCAAGTCATCAGAGTCAGAATCGCTGAGTGACACCGTGTCTGAGGGCAGAGCTCCTTCGTAGTCTCTGGCACCATCAGCCACTATCCCCAGAAAAGGTTCACCTCCTTCCTGGTCTCCCATCTTCGAGCTGTCACTCCACTGCGGTCTTTGATGCAGACCCAGGAACAGCTCTAAATACAGTTTTCCAAATGCCCAGCGAGTTTAGTGCCTAAAATATAAAGGAGCATAAAAACTTAACTGTGAAATGAGAACCAAGGATGAGACCATCACACTGTGTTGTGCAAAGTAATTATAACTTCAATACAATAGTTAGCTGTGCTTTAGGGATTCCCAAGCAATTTTGCTTCAAATGAAAACATTATTTAAGGAATGAATGCACATTAAAATTAAAGATTTACACAAGACTGAATATAAGAATATGAAGTAATTGAAAGTAATGCTACCATATTTCATTAGAGGTTGCTGGGATATATCAGGTCTAATTACTAAAAGATGAAAAGCTCTTGAGTTAATCTGAATCCCCCCTTATATATAAAGCTGTCTTATATATCTTCCAAGAGACAGCAATGACCTCTGCATATTACACCATGTGTTTATTCACACTGTAAAAATGCACAGGAACACATTCAATTTCTCACTCTTTGATTTGGCCAGTACAATCATTACTGCATTAGCACTGTACCTGCTGTTCTGATAGCCATCACCTTCTGCCTATTACAAAGGACACTATGACTGATCCCCATCAGTGACAGAAAACCCACAAAAATATCAGCGCCACTGTTTCAAGTCTGCTTTAATGTGGCATAAAGTACAAGCTCCACTGCTTCCTCTGGCTTTAAGCTCTCAAATCATTAATGGATTCCAGGAATTCGAAAACGAGCCAGCTCAAGAAATCAATCCCATTGGATTAAGAAAACTAATCACACATGCCATGCTCACACATGGAAACGAGGAGAGGTGGCAACCACAGGCCTGCAAGAGCTGGCCCTTCAGTCAGTAAATGACAGTGTGATTTGAAGCCTGACTTTCAGAAGCAGCTGGAATACCTGACAGTGCCATGTGCTCAAAGGGAACCTTGCTGGATTCAGGTGGTCGGTGATCAAGCTACCATTTGCTGGGCAACTGGAAAGAGAGCTGGCGTACGCACACTTTTTGGTTCAGCTCTCGTGAATTATGGAAACAGTTCCAACATATTATTAGGATAAGCTTGACTACCTAATTATAGGCTCTTCTGAAACGATGCAGTAAACAGACATGGAAAGTCTGTTAGTCACTCACTTTCTCTTGAGACTGAGTCAGCTTCCCCTCCTGAGGGTCAGTTAAAGCCACCAAAGATCTCAGCACTTCCACCCTAGAAAACAAACATTTCCATCATGATACTGGAAATGTAGTTTTAAAAATAATTCTGTCCCACTCAATCATCCAAAGCTGTAGAACTGAGTTCTAAATCTGACACAAACTCATGGCGGTATAAAGGTCTGCAGATACTGAATTTTTGGCAGAAGAACAGCAGACAGCCTAATAAGGCAGGCACCACTATATTTACCCAGTCTCCACATTCATACTGCCAACTTTATCCTGCAGAACAGAAGAGAGGTTTTAAAAAAATTCAAGCTCTAACTTGCACGTGCAGAAAGCCAGTACTAAATAAACAGTATTAAATGCAGCTAAGAAGATACAATAATAATAGTTATGCACTGCAAACATTAAGTGTTGCTAAGTATTAAGATCACGGGTAACACAGACTTCTGTTTCTAAAGAAAGGTCATGTTCAAAGATTTTCATGAAGCACAAAACACAGAGAATCTTCTGAGGAGTGCTGTGTTCCATGTCAAGTCTGGCTGCCTTTGACAGAAAGGTTCTTACGGCTGCTTTTGAAAACACTGCCCTCCATGTAATCCCTAGCGGGAAATAATCTTCTTTAAATGATACAGTCTTCTACTTAGTTTTGGAACACATGAAACATTAACGACTACAATTTAGGAAAGGCTTTGAAGTGCATAATTAAATAAAATAGCTGTTTTCAGACAGCAATAGAAGTGTGTTCATCATGGGCATCTCTTGTCTGAGAGCACTTACACAGAAAAGATCCTAAGGAGATGTTTTAGCCTTAACAAAGTTAGTGGCCAAATATGCTGGCCTTTACAGCACACCAGACTCACTCACAGGTTTGTTATGGTGATGTGATCCCAGCACGACTCGGAAAGAATGACGTCTCTCCGGGTGGGAAGGTTCCCAGTGGGCTCCTCCATCCTGGTGCTGCTCAAACACACTGTGCGTCTTCCTGCTGCCTCCTGTGAGGAGGACGAGACCTCAGTCACCGCAAAACACGGCCACGGGCCTGCTCTCACGGTGCAGAGCACCGCACCGAAGCCCACGCAGTCCCTCGGGACAGGGATCCACAGGCCCCCGCGCCAGGGAACGGGGAACAGGATCAGGGAAAGAACGTGGGCCGCTGGACACTCGCCCCGCTGAGGGGAAGGCCACGGCGCAGCCCCAGCTGTGCTGCCCGTCGGCTCCGGCCCCAGCGCCCTTCGCGGCCCGGGACGCTGCTGGATGCGCACCGCGCGCACCACACGCGGCCCTCGCTGGCTCTGCACCCCGGGCACCGCCACCCGCCCGGGCACACAGCGAGAACCGCCGGGGAGGGGAGGGGGAGAAAACTGAATGGAGGGCCCCCGTACCCCGACACCGCACAGCCCCACACTTGCCGCAGCAGCCGCCCGCCTTGCCCGCTCTTCCCACCTCTGCCCCGCCGCCCGCGGCGCGCCGGGACACCGAGTCCCTGCCGGGCTCCACGGAGCGGCCACGGCGGCGGCAGGACCACAACTCCCGGCGGGGAGAGCGGCGCGGAAAGGGCCGGCGCCTCCCGCCCCCTCTCCGCTCCACCTCTCTGGGGGCTCCTGGGAGCTGTAGGCGGCCGCCTTCCCACGGCGGGGGACATTTTGCGAGCTGGGGAGCGGGGCTGAGCGGCGGGACTACAGCTCCCAGGGCGCACCGCGGCGCCGACATTTCGCGGCCTCTGCGGGGCCGCACCCATTGCTAGGCCGGGTGCGGGGTTCGGCGCACGGGGCTCGGTGCCGGGCCCTGCAGCCCGGAGAGCCGCGGTGCCGCCCCGGAGCTGTCCGGCACCGTGAGGGGCAGGCACGGCACCGCCCTCCGCAGTCGCAGTTTGAAAAAAACCCCATGTCACGGGTTTTGTTCTCATCGAAAAGCAGGGATTGGCCACCGCGAACACATCCGAAGTTTTTTTTTGTTTGTTTTGGTTTGGTTTTTTTCCCTCTTTTTATTTTTTATTTTAAAACTAGCAAACCCAAACCCCAAGTCACTTGAGGAATAAAACCACTATCCATCCAAATTTAAAAATAAAAAAAAGTTTCCATTTTCTATCCCAGATGAACATTTTTTGCACATGTGTCAAGAAGTGGAGCTCTGTCTGAAAATGTTTCATTGGCACTGGCCAAAGAGGCTCGATTTTTGTTTTTCCCCTTATTTCAGCAAAAAGTTCAACTTTTCAGTGCAAATCCATTTCCCAAGAGGCTTCAGTATTCAGCTTGTTTTCCCAATGTTTAGGAAAAAGGGTTCGCTGTGCCGAGTGGTTTTGTCAGACAATATTGTGGCTGCAGAGGATTCACTGGCTCCCTCCAAGCTGGGCCTCACCGTGACTCATCCGAAATATAAACTGCAGCCACTTCATATGCATCCTCGGGTTTTAAATACATACTTTTGCCTGCTGGAGTGTTGCTAATTACAGTAATTTATGACACAAGGTCTGTGTCCGGAATACACTTGGCAGCAGTGATGACGTTATTGCAAAATGTCTTCTGTCTAGCTGGAGTCGTGCTGTAGTTTTAGAACAGCTCTAGAGGTGCTTCCCCATTTGGTGATCCTATTTTTGATAATGTATCTGCATATGGTAGTCCGGTCACAGGCATTCAAATGAGTATCCAGATGGAGGGAGGAAAGGGAAACATGACTCCTGTAGTAGGTGAGCAGGAATGGAAAGGAGGAAAGCAGTAAATGGGCAAACGAAAGGAAGACTAAACCTGGGTAAAGGCTGCCAGTGCTGTGTAACACGGTCTAGGCTGTTGTGGAGACAGCAGTAGAGTCTTGGAGCTTAATAAGGAGCAGGCAGGAAAAAGGATGTGGAGTGGTGGCATGTCCCATTTCTGTAAGAGTGGAGACAGGCAGGGTACAACAGACTGGTGTAGGCAATGGCACTGTCTTCTTTTGAACCTTGGTTCTTTGTTAGATCAGGGGCTTAAACGGGCAGGAGAGGGCAACACCACCTCCAATGTCTCTGTCACCTGTGGGTGTGGGTTCCTTCAGGGACAAGCCCCATGTCTCCGTTTTCAGAAGCTACAAGTTCTCACTTTTTGCCTGGATGATGTGTGTATTGATGACTAGGGAACCTGAATGCACACTTTTTCTCCTTCCTTGTTTTTAATTCATGAAATTAGCTCAGCTGGTGCTAATAGCATTAATTAGCATGGTGCTAATAAAACCCAAGGCTGTGGGTTTGATCACCATACAGGCCATTTACTTAAGAGTTGGACTTGATGATCCTTGTGGATCCCTTCCAACTCAGCTTGTTCTGTGATAGAATCTGTGATATTTAGTATCGCATGCAGTGGAGAACTGAGGCTGAGCTGTTTATTCTCTGGTGGCTGAGGACAAGGCAGCTTGCAGCAGTGGAAATGCTGGTGTGTTGGGACTTTCGCTATTGCTTGGCGACAGCTGAAATAAAAATAATGAGTCAGAGTCTGAAGACCAACAGATGGTAAAGTGTTTTCCCCTTGCTGGCCTGAACTGAGGTGGCTTGAAGAGGGGGCTGGAAGGTGGAACTGAGCTACAGCACAGGCCATCA
This sequence comes from Cyanistes caeruleus, assembly GCF_971803275.1. Classification (NCBI taxonomy): domain Eukaryota; kingdom Metazoa; phylum Chordata; class Aves; order Passeriformes; family Paridae; genus Cyanistes; species Cyanistes caeruleus. The sequence continues at coordinate 21,701,492 of NC_141706.1, forward strand.
TCCAAATGAGCGGGCTGTATCCAGCATGCAGGCTCCGAGGGGCCGCTCATTTGCAAGGATGGCTCCATGTGTCTGCAGGAAGCCAGCGCGTCCCTGTGTGTGGGGGTGGCATGTGAAAATGCACAGCAGCCTCAACCCCATCACAGGCGCCTCATGCTCCTTTCCTGCATATAAATCTGTCCTTTGGCCCCATCCAGTGACTGTTTCCACTGCTCCCTGGCAGGCTCCTGCTGCTCCTCCTGCCCTGGGAGCCTGGGGCAGGAACCACTGGTCCCTCTCCTCACAGCTATAGGAAAAAGCAGCAGGCCATTCCCCAGCAGCCACCCAGATCTTGCAAGCCAGATGGAGCAATAAGATGCGTTTTTCAACATCTCCTGCATCTGGAAGGAGCGTGGAAGTTACTCAGATGTGGCCACGTGCAGCTGATGCTGGAGCTCTTGAGGGGAGGTGCGGTGGGAAAGGAAAAGCAGAGTCATAACCACCGCAACCTTCTCTGCTGGGAGAAGGCAGTCACACTAAGCCAGACTGGTACAGCCTGAAGGAAATAAATGAGTTGTCCTCTCCCATTCGCCAGAATGAAGTCCTACAAATGGCCTTGAAATTCCCTGTGGGGTGGGTTTTCAGAATTCAGTGCTTTATACCACCTCTCTTCTACATTGAGCTTCACTTACCTGTTTTACTTTGGTCCTGCAAGCAGCTTAGATTTATTCCAGTGCTGTTTACCCATGTTGGTGCTATTTTCCCCTAAGGTAACTACATAAAATTAGTTCCTGTGGAGTGAGTTTTAATGCAGGCAAGCTATGAAGGTCTTTATCAACTCTATTCTTCACAATAACAATGTGATTGCCAGCCTATAGAGGACCTGCAGGGAGACACCACAACCCCTTTTTTTGTTCGAGACATTGCATGTGTGGGAGGGAACTGAAGCCCTTTATGAGCAAAATTAATACTCTCTGCAATTATTCCAATTTTTAAAAAGAAACAAAAACAGTTGGGGGTGTCTGTTCATTTTGATTTAACCACAGAATATTTGCACTAAGAAAACTCTTCTCCCAATTTTGCTGCTTTTTCCTTTCTCCTATCCCTGCCCCCAGGTGCCTGATACTAAAAAAATGTGTAATGAAAGGCTGAAAAAGGTCACTGGAACCAGCTGAGGGGCCTTAAAATTAACATTAACAAAAAAAACCCACAGAACCCTAAAACTCCCCAGACCTCTTGTTCCAACAAGACCTGTGGGAGCTCCATCAACCAACACTGAGCCTGGCATTAAGAGTGTGAATCCCTGCTGGAGGAAATCTCAGCAGCCTGCTTGCAGCCAGCAGGCAGGGTGTTGTGTGCATGCCATCTCTCCTGGCCCAACACCAACACCTCTCAGTACTCAGCAAAGCTGTGTTCTGGCATGAGGGAATGCCCTTGCAAAGCAGGGCCAAGAAATACTTTTTTTCCAAAAAAGAAAAAAGTAAAAGGTGTGATTAAACTGTAATTAGAAGTGTTACTTGCAACCATTGGCACATGAGCTGGGTCATCTAAATCCACCGAGAAACACCAGGCAGTCTGCAGTAGTTGCCCTCTAATGTGTCTGCAAGTGTGAAAACAACGTGGGTTTCAGTTTGCTGCAGTTTTAGCACCTGGGAGGTGTTTTCTGTTTGTGTCAGGTCCCTGAGCACTGAAGTGAAAGCATCAGGCCGTCAGAGGTCAGCTGAAGGGGTCGCAGAGAACAGCACTTGTGCGTCCCATCGCTTAGGTTATGCCCTGTGCAAGGCAGTGTGATGCTCCCCAGGATGCAGCTGAGGAGTGGTCAGGAAAAATATGCAGCCTCCATCTAGTTCAGGAGCACAGCGTGGTACTTACGGGACTTGGGGTTCCTAGCCTGTGTCTACCGCTTAACCAAGAACTGGTCAGATAGGTCATCGTTTCCTCTCCCTTTCAGCACCACTGGTGGCAGATGTTTCCTCCCTTGGGGCTGTAATTCCGCTGTTGCCGACTCCCTGGTGCAGCCACAGTTCCCAGCCCCACCACAGCCCCGACAGTGAATGAGATTGTTTAAACAGTCATCTTTTTTCCTCCCCTAACTGTAAGGGCGGTGCTGTCATGCCCAGCAAAGGAAAGAGTGGTTCAGAGCAGGGATGTGAGCACAGCCACGAACGCATCCTTCATCCCTGAGCCCGGCAAGGGCAGCTGGCAGGCAGAGGAGGGTGCTTGCCTCTGCAGAAACCTCCACCATAAACAGCTCTAGCATGGGAGAGCTGGCTGGCTTTATTCCCTCCTATGAGAATATTGCAACTCTTGGTTACAGCTTCGACAACCTCTGATTAGGGAATGGCAAAAGCAATTTATGCAAGTTAATCACAGCTGTCTTAGTACGAGACAATTAGGCTCATTGCTGCTTAGAAAACAAACAGCCCAGAAGAAGCTTATGAAACAGAGTCTGCCAAAGCAAAAAAATACCTCCAAAATTTCTTGTTAGAAACACTCTAGGAGATTTTAAAAAGAAAAAAAAAAAAAACAAACCAGCTTGGGAGGGAGGAGGAAAAGAATTTCCACTGGAAAAAATCCTGGTGTGGTCTAGTTTAGAAAAATTCATGCTTGTATTTTTAATTCCTGAAAAATCTTGTTTCACAAGGAAAAAAAAAAAAAAAAAGATTCCACAGTCACATTCCTAGGCAGTGGAATTCCACAGCAAGGTCTTCAGTGACTTTCCACGTCCTTCAGACCTCTGGAGAAAAATGTTGAAGAGAAGTGTAAGCCAGGGTTGTCTGTGCAATATGAGCACAAACAAGCTGCAAGCTGCAAACTCCATCCACCCTTCCCCTCACAGTCGGTTATCCACATGGCCTCACATGCTCTGACATGGCAGGACTGCTGTTTTCCAAGGATAACCCATATCTCCACACAACCTTAAAGGGGCCTGTTTTACCCAGTCCTCTCCCTGTATCATATTCAGCTCATCTGTTTCAAGCAGATCAATGCTCATACTCAGACCTGAAGTGCAAAACAAAGGGAACCACATTTAGCTGGGGGAGGTTTAAGATCCCAGCTATAATTCCAGGCTGAGGTCCCAAGGCACACACCCTGGATGCCAAATACATGCTGTGCTTTGCCCGTTAGTCTCTACTATTGTTTTTTCCCCCTTGAACACCAGCTTGGGTCTGACAGTGACTCATATCAGCTTAATCCTAGCTCCAGAGGCTAGAATAATTTTATCCCCATCTGGAGCAACAATGCAGTGTCACAATCCAAACATTTCATCTTTGCATGAAGCAAAGAGCATCACATTCATGGGAAACCACCTAGAGGGTCAGCTGAGGACGGTTTTCCCTGCAGCCCAAATTTTGCCTGAACACAAGAATAAGACAAGCCTGTTCCCTTGGAAGACGTGGCAGAAATCAGTACGTGATGGAAGGAAACAAGATCTGACAACACATCATTAAAAATCCACTAACAAGGGGGAATTGCTTTGTTTCATTTTTTGTTTATTGTTTTTAAATATCTATTTTTTTTTTCCAGAAGTCATTATGTCCGACTCCATTAACATTCAGGTAAACAAGTGAAAGAACAACAGATGGGCATGATCTTGCAGCACAGGCACAGCCGCTGTGAGTGGGGCTTGCCTTTCTCTGCAGCAGCTCAACGCTGTGTTCCCTCCTTGCTCTCCCTCCCGCACCCCCCTCCCTCTCTGTACCAGCACGGGTGATGGCTGGCAGCTGCCGCAGGACATTAAACACAGCGCAAAGACCAAAACAGGACAGAGGCAGGCAGGCAACGGAGGGATCACAGCCTCCCACCTCGCTCTCAGCCAGGCTTTCTCCCCTGATGCTGCCAAGGGGCAGGTGGGAGCAGCAACGGTGGCATTGCCAGACCATCCACAGAAAGCAGAGCAGCCCAGTCCCTGTTCAGATGGCAGCACGGGGCACTTTGGGTCATTTTTGGAGGAGCTCACTTTAGGAGGAGCCCCTCAAGTGTGCGCAGGACTGCCACCATGCATCCCCTCCCTCTGCCGAATTTCAGCACACTCTTTTTGCAATCCACATTAGCTCCCCTACAGCTGTGCCCCCCTTCCCTTGAGGGAGGGGCACAACTGCAGGAGCCAGCACTTCTGGCAAGCAACCTTTCTGCCTTCCCTCAGCACCAGCCTGGATGCATACTCAGCCTGTCTGCAGGCCCCCCTCCCAGAGGCTGTAAAAACCCGTGCTGTTGAAGCCTGGTTCACAAAGCATCCTGGTGTTAAGGTTAACTGGTTGTAAAATTGCAGCAGTTCATCACACTATGCACACTATGAGAAATGTTTATTAAATTGATTTTTGTTTCATTTCTTTTAAAAAAAAAAGGCAGAAAGAAGTTAAACACACTGCTTTGTGGCATGCTCCACAGTATGAAAAAATCCCAAGCATTCAGTTAAGCTGTAAGCGGCTCTGTTTGACCTTTCGATGCGGTCTTTGAACTCAGACCTGGACAGTTGACACTCCTCATTCCCACCTCAGCTCACGACCATTTTCTCAGCTGCCACTAGCTCCAGGAGGGATGCTTCCATGGAGAGGGAGGGGTTTGTATTTACAGCCTGCAATTCCATCCTTTTCTTCCCTGGGACATGGAGAGGAGCAGCACAGAGTGCCATGTTGCATGCACAGAGGCACAGGTATGCAGGAAAGGTGCTGGGGCAGAGCAGGGTTTCTGCCTAGTGGGTTTTCCCCCCTTCACCTCAGCCAGCTTTGGGACTGACCAACTGGCAGAAGAACTCTGTGGCTTTTGGATCCCGAGGGCTTGCAATGGGGAGAGTCCCCTCAGCCCTTCACCACTCCCGTTCTAGTTTGTGTTAACTCAGGTCCAGCTTCACAGGAGACCCAAGTGGGTAATTTTTTTCAGAGAGGGTTTCTCAACTACTTCCTTGTTCTTAAGCATGATGGTTCCTCTCTGTCCCTGTTCTCTGAGGGTTGACTCCTCCAGCTGAGGATCATTCCATCAAGTGTGGGGACGCAGCTGATAACTAAAGAAAGCATTGTCCCCTCTGCAAACATTTTTCTGTCCCTGCTCTCACAACCCTTCCCTAGCTGTTCCTTGCCTTGAGCACCTTTCCTGCAGCAGCCACAGAAACAGGAGATGGCCCAGGAAGCTGCCTCTGGAACTCTCCACAATGGCAAGCCACCTCTGAAATGAGCCACAGGGTGAATTGCAACCCCTGTGGGACACTGTCTGAGCAAACTTACTGCTCTTCCTCCTCTCACAGCTCTCAGATTCCCTCTCCAAGTCCCAGTTTCTCCTGCGTGGGACAACTCAAACCCTTAAAGTACAGTGTCTGAGGACACACCTGACCTGCATCGAGACCCAGTCTGTCTTCAAACAGAGCTCCAGCTATGTACACAGCATCAACTGAATACTGAACAATATCAAAAATACAGTATAAGGAAAAGAAAACAGAACTGAAATGCTTAATGGCATATTTATACACATTTACCAACAGTCAACAAAAAAGGTGGCAAGTTACACATCCATTCTGTATGCTGACAATCCTGATGCACACAGATGTAAACGCACATGCTTGGATGATGCATATACATATGGCCACATAACAGAGTAGATGACCTGAAGGAGCTACACTGGGGAGCAGGGGAAGGGGTTACCTACTGTAAAACCTCATCTCATTCTCAATGTGCACAACGTGGACATTCAGGGCAGTGTTGCTTTAAGGCTATTTCTAAGGCTGAATCTTTTCTTGTCCAACCCCTCAATATGAAGATCTGTTGAAGCACTTCCTCCTCTTTACCCAGCACAACTTGATATATATATATATATATATCTATATATATTTATCTATATACTTTTTAAAGGCCCTATATACTAAAAGGCAGGAAGAGGAAAGGGGGGAGTAGAAGGAAAGAAAAACTTGTGAATGGATCAATTTGCCCCAGTGCAGGAATCTTCTATTCTGTAGTGGCAACAGCTGTGACAGCCACCTGCAGTGGACAAGGTACTAGTTTAAAATGATTGATGATCACAGGTCTCCCTCCCTATCAGATCTGAAGCTCTTCGTTGTGACAAAGTGGAAGAGTATAAGAAACAAAAATACTCCTGAAGTGGGGAAAATGATCACTAATTTAAACTCCTCCCCTTACCTGCTTCAAGGTGGCAAAAGATACTATAATTTCCAGCTCAAGTGCCCATACGGCTAAGGAAAAGGCTTTGCTTAAAAATATATATCTATAGAACTATACATATAGATCATCTTTTTAGTGACACTCTGGTTTTATTACATAGCTCCTGGGTCACTCTCCCCCTTTATCTACATGGTGACAGAGTGGCATTTAAAATAAGCCACAGACATCAAAGTGATAACCAAAGTTACCAGATCACAAGAATGTGTTTCAACTGGTGCGATCTAACATGCTAAATTACCTTGATTTTATAAGCTGATCTGCTGTTAATATAACTGGAAGGTCTTAAAAATAGCCTTTTTTATTTCATAATCAGATTAGGACAATTTCTCAGCAATATTACAGTGTGTGACAATATGCTATAATTAAGAATAACTTCACTGAACAAGAGAGTGATACAAAGATGAAATTTTAAGCATATACGCATATGGCTGGGAACACCCAAGCATCATCCTGCAGTACATAAAAGCAGGATTTCTAAAGTCAAAGACTTATTTTTTACAATTTCTTCTTTTTCCAATATTATTTCTATGTGAGCATTAGCTTAACAGTGGAAACTTGGTATAGAACTAGATTCTCCTTGAAACATATGTCTATAATGAAACACTGAAGTACATTAAAAAAGTAATTTAATTTTCAGTTTGTTATATTTGAAGAACTGGGACTAAAATTCACCCCCAGCCACTGACCTCTTAATGCAATGAATCAATGGAACTGAGACAATATATAAATTGCCCTAAGGAAAAAAAAAAATAAAAAAAAATATAATCACAAAACCAAAAAACATTTTTACATTAGAGAGTAAAAAAGTTCCAGCATGACTTCTGTTAAGGATTGACCTACCAATGGAAACAGGCTGGAGAGGAATAATGCCTGTGTTTCCCCTGGGATACATTGCACCCAGGTGATGGAGGCTGTATTCTTTCCCCTCCTCTCTCCTAGGCTTTGGACAGTCAGGCAAGCTTCCCTACAGACAGCTTGGAAACACCAGGGAGCTGGGGTGATGGTTGGAAAAGATAAGTACAAATTAACAAAAATACTAAATGCTGCTTCAACATCCAATTAAAAAAGTTGGTAAAACCAAGGCAAAATTTTCTGAGACCAGGCAGCACCCTTCTCCTCCGCACATCTTTCACCAATGTTACTTCTGAGTTACTGGGGGTGGGGAATGGGGAGGAAGGACTTGATCTCCTGCTACAGCAGCTTTCCCATCACACAAAACTGATGTGTAACTAACTCAGCCACAAAGATACGGGAAAGTTTTATTTATTTAAAAAAAAAAAAAGTACTTCAAAATAAAAATGATAAGTACTGTATGGTAATATTGGAAGCATTTATATACATAATTTTCTTTGTCTGTTGTTCAAATGTCTCCTGGTCACTCGGTGGCACTTGGGGTCCCCTCTAGCGCCGTCTGCCCTGCTCCCCCCTTCCCCTGCCTGGCTCTCACGGCTCAGTAGACGGAGCTGTTCCTTATGCCACAGCACAGCACCATGCTCAGGATCATCTCAAAGATCTGTTGAGAGACACAGGAGCACCAGTGAGGCAACAACCAGTACGATGCAGGAGCTCCCCCACTCCACATTAACACTCTCATGCCAAAGGTAAGGGCAGGGATGCTACATCTTTGTTGCTGTTTTCATATGGAGTTGGCCAGTTTGAGATAAGGCAGTCCTCCCATCTCTCACTGGCAGCAGTGGTGGTACCTGACAAGCTTTTTGGCTGTCAGCTACACAGCAAATGCCTTGAGATTCCTCCAGCACTACAGCTCAGCCTTTGCACAGATGCCATGTTACACCCCCACAGCATCCAGCCCTAACTAGGGAGCAAACCCAACATAGCAAAATAAGCAAATCCCTTCCCACTGCAAATGCCAGCAACAAAACATGGCAGTCTGCAGAATGAGTGGCTTTGGAGGAGGTTTCAGTGGTGCTCTACTCTTTCAGCCAGGCTTGCAGGTGCTCCTGCTCTACTGAGCATGCCAGGTGACTCCCCTCACATCCCGACTCCCCAGGGGGATGATGAAGCCCTTGGTCTCGCCATGTTCCAGAGTTCTGTGGTGCATAGGGCTGGTGCTGCATGCAGAGTTGCAGGGGCATCCAGAGAAGGACACATCCAGCCCAGCTGGAAGAGGACCAGGGTGCTCTGAGGAGGCTTTTCCCTGTCCCACCAGGCTGTCACACTTACCATGATCACAGCAACCACGACGGCAGCGATACCAATCAGGTAGAGCTTCCCGGAGAAGAGCTCATCTATTTTTTTGTGGCAGTTTGTGTTCTGAGGCAGAGAAGCACACCAGTCAGACAGTCTGCTTCCCCCTCACCCACCCCCAGCACTAAGAAAGGCAGGTCAGCATCTCCCTGGTCCCACTTATGTTCCCCAAGTCCTGGCTCCAAGACTTCCAACCAGATTTCACCCCTTTGCATCTGTCAGTCCCCTCAAGCAGGAACAGCAAAGAAAAAACCAAATGGGAACCTTTAACATCCTTCTACACCATCCTCAAATAAATGAAATCTCTATCCTTTATCTATTTCCCAATAAATCCCCAAATTTCCTTGGCAGCCAAGGTTTTCTGAAGCAGCTGTGCTGACTGAAGAGCAGCTGTGCCTACCTCAAAATAGCTTTTCAGGGAGTCCTTTCGGCAGAGGTCATCCTTCCACACAGGAGTGAAAGTCGCTGTTACAATATCAGAACCACAGCAGTCCAGCTACATGGGGAGAGGAAAAAAGAAACAATGGAAAGCCAACATTAGCAGACAGCAAACACTTATGCAAGGCTCTCCCTACCATTACATATTCTTGAAGCCACCCAAGATCGAGGAGGCATCTTGGAGGGGGAATATCACAATTAATTCCTCAGAGCGACATTCTTCTTCCATCAAATTTTAGTTAAATCAGGGGTGCTGAGGTACATGAAAGACAACTTAATCAGAGTTTTGTCCAGACTTCCCAGCACCTTGTGATGGAGAGAATAGTGACGAGCACAACTCTGCTTCTTAACATGTAAGAACAGCAAACTTGATAGGCTCAGACCTGCACTTTCCCATCCATTTTCCTGACCTCCATTACTAATTCTCCAGCACAACCACCACCATCTTACCGTTTCGTGGAAGGTCTTCACTACAGCTTTGGCATTGCTTGCATCTGATTCTCCCATGAGCGCTTGTTGAAACGCTTGATCGTAGAACTGCTTCACATCTTTGGCTATCTAGGAAAAACATGGGAAAAACTCCCTTTCAGCCGGAAGAGGAGGAGGAGGAGGAAGAGGAAACCTATCCAGCAGACGTGCCTGAAGGACAAGTTCCCTCTAATGGCACTTAGAGTAAGATGAGCAGTTATTGAATAGATTTGGACTCCATTTGTCTGCACATGAAAAAAGGCCTGTCTTTCATAGGGCTCCAGCCCTTCCAGCTGTCACAAATATTAAGAAGCCCATCCACCAGCCAGCAGATTCCAGCCAGCACTATCCAAGGGCTCCACAGGCTCTGTCTAGGAGCTAAAGACAGCCAAGGCCTGGAGGGTGACCCACAAGTTGAGATAGCTTTCAGCCCACATGGATGTGCTGCTGGGCTCAGAAATGCAGAAACAGCTCATTTTGAACCACACATAGACAAAGCAGGCAGGCAACACTTTTCCCACTGAGGCTGCAGAGGCTGGAGACGCTGGAAAAGTCAGAAGGAGGTGGGGTGCACAGACAAGGCTGTCTGCAAATATGGGCACCTCGGCTTACTGAACGGCTCTGAGGGGATGGCAGGAATTTGGGAGGGACTGCACACTAAAGCCTTGTGAGACAGCTCACTTGGGTCAGGAAGCTTAGATGCATTTAGATGGATATAAATCCCTGGCTGGGTCCCTGCAGACATCACTGTCCTGTGAGTAATTATGTGAGACATCTTATCCAGACTCTAACCCTGCACCTGGCTGATGAACTGCAGCCACCCGTGAGGGCCTGATCCCCAGTGCAAAAATCTCCTAACTTTTAGGGGAACTGGCCTTGTGACTTCTCCTCTAACACCCTTCAGTAATTTGAGAGAGAGAGATGAAAGAAGGCCATGCAAGAGAAGCAAAAGAAAAACATAAAAGCAAGAAAGGGAAAATGCTTTCTAGAACATCTGCTCTTGGCAGCACAGGCTGGATTAGCATACGAAAAAAGAAAGTGCAGCAATATGATGCATGATTTCAATCAATTATCCCAGAATTCCTTCATCGCTTCTCAAAAAAGTTTGCTTTGGAGGATGATATTTTCCAATCAAACCATTTCACGCTGGTATATAAAAATTAAAAAAAAAAATTAAAATCCTATTTATTGCCTCCCCATTCTGAATCTACAGCATCTCCAAGAAGGCAGGCTGAGGCAGAGCCTTCCTTCAGCTTTGTGAAAAAGTGTCCCTTCTGGAAGCATCTCTCAGTGTCTGGGATCATTCAGTGCTTCCTTCCCAGCCTGTACTGCTCCCAACCAAGGCAGGGAGAAGCAAGCCTGCCTTGAGAGCAGGGACTTCAAAATAGCCCATTCATCATCAAGGCTGCAAAACTAGATGATGCCAACAGACTGCCACCCTTCCTTTTAAACTGCAAAATTAATTTTAGGGGCTGAGGTCATCACTTCTGTATTGGGAAATCCTACATTTCCCAACTTTATGCTCTGGTGGCCAAATGTTTTCTCCCCAGGATGGGATACAACAGCTGTGGGGTCCCTCCTTACTCAGCCTTCACTTTTTTTTTGCTGTCGGTTGCAGTTGCACATCTTGGAGTCTTCAGGATTCACAAACTAACATCTGCAGGAGGCACAGTCCCTCTGCAAAGGTTAATTAGTTCTCTAAAGTTGCTAGGAAACAGCACCCTGCCTGCATAATAATATGTTTAGCCACAGAAGAGTTTATTCCAGTGAAGTCATGCTCTCTCCTGAATGACTACAGGGGTGCTCCCATTCGGCTGAGCCTGCGAGCCGCCGCCCACATGCATGCGACAGCTGTGCAGGCCAGCACCTACCTGTACAGCTGGTAACGTCTCTTAGGAAAGTAAACACATTTCCTACTCTGCCAGAGAGTCTAACCTTGGCTTTGAGAACAAGCAGTCCCCTTCTCTCCTCCAAACCCCCGAGGCCCGTGATCAGCACCCAGCCCGCTGCTTGCTGCAGCAAGCTGTGGTTCCCGTACACGGGCAGATCTACGTTTCGAGACCAAATCTCTGTGTGTGAGCACATGTGACCGTAGTGAAGGGAAGGTGAGCAGAAACAGAAGGTGAAAAACTGCAGTTTTCACTTCTACCCTTCAGATCAGCTCCTCCAGCCAGGAAACCTCATCTGGGATAAGATCTGTCCCTAACCTGGGACAGATAACAGGACTTGTACCCCACATGTATGCACAGCATATGGATCACAGCAAACCCAGTGCTGGCAGACAAATGGCCTGAAACAGGTTATATGATACTGGAGAAGAGCAGGAAGCACCAAGCAATCCTGTTAATGCAGGCTCTCCCTGTTTGGTATTCCCACCCGTTGGCACTACGGCTGGGTTCACTCTTTGTTCCCTGGCACTGAGGATGTGCAGATGGCTTTCCTTCACAACTTCATGCATGAATCGACTCCCTCTGACTGACAGCATGGCAGCACGGAGGAGACCCAAGCGAGACAGGCTATTTTTATTAGAGACATCAAACTACATACCCTAAGGGGCAGCTGCTACTGTCAAGTGCTCACATTTAAAGTTGTCAGCCTGGCCAAGAGGAGAGAGGTGGCCTGCCCAGGTCACATCGCTAATCCAAGCCCCATTACTCAGTCTGGGAGAAGTTTGTGAGCAGAACAGCTCATGCTGGGATATTCTGTGGTTCTGCCCCAGCGCCCCAGGCCCACAAACACAGGTTTTAGATCTTACTTGGTCTTTGTTGACAAAACCCCAAATTCCAGCTGCAACTTCACAGGCAAACAGGATCACCAGGCAAGTGAAGAACTGCAAAGACAAATCAAGAGAGGAATCCTTAACACATCTGCAGCAATTAGGTGGGGAGAGGTGTAGAGCAGCACTTCCACTGAAAAATCAGAGCAAGGTGTCATCTGATTTCAAACCATCTTCTCTCTCATACATGCACTGAGCCCAAACACATTTTCCTGTAACTCATCACACATCACCCCATGTCCAGATTGTTGAGGGATTGGCAAAACTTTTCCTAAAAAGGGACTGGCAGGGATGGAGATGCCCTGTGTACCACAAGACACACTGCTTTGCTTCATGCACCAGCAGGATCATCCAGACAAGGTTTCTACTCTTCCACAAATGCTCTGAGGACTGGAATTGCCAGTGCAGGGTTAAAAGCACATTTCAGCTGCTGAGGAGCTGGGGGTGTCAGGGTATGATTTATGGCCAGCTCTCTGGCATCCACAGCCCTGCAAGACTACCGCAGTTTTTTGCATAAATACTAACCCTGACGTTTTCCCACAGTCCCACCCTGTTTGTGCAATTCCAGCAGTCCTCCCAGCAGTCCTCCCTGCCATCCCCCCCGTTTTGTTCAGATCGCGGGAACGCATTGTGATGGTTGGTCAGTTGGACTGGGAGTGGGAAGCTGTAAACTCTCACATCAGGGTCACATGAGAAGGCACAGAGAGGCATGGCCCATATGTGGCCAACACCACCTCTGTGACAGCATCACTCAGTGACTTCTTCCTGGGAAAAGCCCCAAAGTGGGAGAAGTTGCAATGGAAGTCAAGAAGCAAAAGAGGTGAATGCAGTCAAGGAAAGACAAAATTACAGTATAGGGTAGGAAAACAGCCTCTGGCTCTTGAACAGTCTCTGTTCAAAATATATTCCAGGGCATTTTCTCCAACAACAGAGGAAACAGGAGTTTACAGAATGATGCCATGACCTGGCTCTCGCATGCAGAAGTAAAGGGTTATCAGCAAAATAGAAACAAGACTGTTAACCTGATAGTAGGAAAGGACTTCCAACATCTTTGTTCAGTCCCTGAACATTCAACTCCTATGTGAATATCTATCTATCCCTAATTTTGTAGGAACACCTTTGAAGGACTAGGTTCCAAATCCCTCCCAGGGACTCATCTTGCTAAACTGTGGGTGCAGTGCCACTGTAAGCCTGGTTAAGCTCTAGGGCTCACTACTACAGTGATTACCCTTCAGTGAAGGATGGTTCATTTATCCCAGATTTGGAGGTACTACTTCCTGCAGATTCAGTTCTTCTGTAAGTTGGCTGCAGACCACCAGGAGATGCAGTATGATGCTATGGGAACATAGCAGTGTTCTGGGCCAGGCAGCTGGCTGTGTCCCAGCCCCTTTCCAGGGAGCAGAGCCTTCTCCATGCCAAGTGTCTCTCTCCTGTCTTCCTTAGGTCTTGCTGCTCAGCTTCCATGCCACCTTTGGCACAGGATTTTAACAGCATGGAGGTACCTGGTACTTTTCTTTTTTGCAGTAAGCCCAGAGTCACCCCCTCAGCTAGGTGGAGGAAAGAGCATGGCTGCTTCCCTAAAACACTGTGAGGATGCTTCCTGGAAATGTCCTTGGAACACAGTGGGAGCCTTGGCCAGCAGAAAGTGCCTTCATGGGGCATCTCCAGACTTTTCTTGGCAAGCCAAGGTGTGAGCAAACACAGGCAGTGCACAGCAGCTAGAGCTGCTAATTTCAGCCAGAGCAGCCGGTTTCCCTGTCGGACCTCAGGTACGTTGTACCATCTGCCCTTCTAATCCTCTAGCTTCAGGAGGGAGTGAGGGGTAGTTCAGGGTCGGTAATCACCTGCACTAACAAAACAAAATAAAATCCAAAGCTGCCAAACTGTGCTCCAACAACCCCTGTCAGTTCTGTGTGCAGGCTCCCTGTATTACCATAATGCCTGCAAACTCCTGCTGGAGCTCCCATCCACTACATTCGGAAGTGCTTTATCAACACTGGGGAAAAGCATCCCCTTATTACTGGGAATCAGCAGCAGCCAGAAGTGAAGTCATCTGCAAGAGTGAGGGAAAGCAGCTCCATTTCCCTCTGTCCCAGCTGAGCCCACACCCATGAGTTGCTACACTGCCACCAAGATTCCTTCAGCCCAATGAAGCCAAGTGCTGGAAAGTCATTTAAATTAAAAATAAAAAAAAATTAAAAAAATATGTTTTACCTTTCCAGTTTTACTTTTTATGCATCTAGTTTAAACTGAACCACATGTGAGAACTTGCTTTAAATAAATGGGTCTCCCTTGCTCCCAAGGTGAAGGCTTTTGGTGTGGCTACAGTTTATCCAATTAAGCTCATCCTGTGCCAGGAATTCTGAGCTGCTGCCTCACATCAAGGACGCCTGTAGCACTCCAGTAATGGATTTTCCAGGATGTACCTAGATGTTCTCACAAAGAAATTATGGAAAGTCTTTGCTGTTTCCTTGTCCAAACAGATAAAAATAGTAGATGATTCCTTAAAAGAACTAGAATTGCTACAGGCACCCTTGAAACAGAGTGAGAAGGGATGCTGTAGGGCACACCAGGTAAGAAAGAGGGTTCAGTGGGTGCTTGGTAAGACAGCCAGACCATAAGGGGATAAAAGCAAGGTGGAGATTCACATATAACAGAGAGTCTCTAAGAATCCTGCTGATCTCACCCCTTCTGCCCTGCAGCCAGGCACACACAGGACACTGCAGCACGCCTGCCAGCTCAGCCAGAGCTCCACAGGCTGGGCAGAGATGCCCTCAGCCACACAGCACTGCCTTGCTCCTTGCAAAGGTCACCTCGTTCCCACCTACGTGCTCACACATCCTCCCAGCCCCGCTTGTTGGAAAAGACCCCAGCAAGGGAAGCACAGCCACGTGCCATCCAGCAGGGAAATCAGGGTGCCAAGTGATTTCCAAAGCTTTGTGCCTCCTACCGTTCCCAGAAGACACTGAGACTCCTGAATAGCGCCGTAGCATCCCAGGAATCCCACAAACATCATGACAGCTCCGACTGCGATCAGGATGTAGATTCCTGCAAGGCAAAGTGAGAGGCGGACGTGTTACTGCACAGCTTTGTCCAGCAGCACCCTCGTGCCTGGCTGGACATTCTGGCTCCTGGGGAGGATAATTATGGGTGTGCAGAATTAAGGCTGAGGAGGTGTGAGTAGAGGTGGCAGCAGACACAGTAGAACACAATGTTCACGAGCTGGGTCTCAAAGTGTTTGAAGCTGCCAACACTGGAACTTTAATAACTCCATCACCTCCAAAATGAGAGGAAACGCTGGAGTAGCACTAGGCAGAGGATGTAGGAGGCAAGACAAGGGTTCTACAGCATCCTCAGAGCTGTAGTGCGGAGTTACCCTGGCATGCTGTTTTAAATATTTAAGCAGAGATAAAAATGATTAGTTAGCATATCTTGTAAAATAAACAGTAAGGCACATGGTTTATTTATACTAAACATCATACAAATATTTATCTGGCTAACATTTTAAAGGCAGATGAACCACAAACCAAGGGGAAAGTACTGCTTAAGCATCTCACTTAAAATCTGGTGCTTTTTTTGTTATAGGTTCTTCCACAGAGAATAAAACGTTTTTTACTTTTAACTTACTGAATTTGCACAATTTGCACCATAACTAGTTCAAAGCTTGAAATGAGGCATCGGGAGTGGTTCAGAAAACAGAGGGATAAAAGTTTATTCATTCAGGAAACAAGAGCTTAGCTCAAGGCTCAAGTCTGCTGCTGTGAGTAATCACCATGGTCTCACCAACCACGAGACTGGTGAAGCCATGGTGATTACTCAGCCAAACACTTCCAGCTCAGTTAAATTTGACACGGCTTTCCACTGGTCTCCCTTATATTTAGTGCATTTTTGGTTAACTAATATTCTCAAGTATCATGGTTCTACTACCGTCTAAGTGAATCTTATTTCCTATTCAAAATCAATTTGATACATGCAAAAAATTACAAATCAGGTAAGACTGCAGTCACTATTTCTAATAGACAGTGAAGAAAAAAAAAGAATCATGATGAGGATAAAAGAACATGGGGCATCCCTGAGGTAACAGCAACACAGTGAATCTTACTAGTGGTTGGGAGACACATCCCTTCAATGAAATGTTTTCTTCTGCTATGAGCAAAAATATTTTATAGTTATTAATCAGACTGTCAGCTCTCCTTTAAGAACAGCCCTAACATATAAACAGAGCTCCAGATTAAAACTGTTTGTACATGCTCATGATGTTTAAGGTCTTTCTTATCTCTGTAGCTTTTAAACAATCTGCTGATAATTAAAGTGCAAAGTCTAAAGGGCATGCACTGAGAGCAGAGTCAAGTCAAGTAAACCCTTCTCTTAAACACCAGAAATACAGTAACAGTCTCCACTTGTTCAACGTTCCCTTACAGATCCTTCAGACTCGGGAAAGGCTGGACTTCGGCTCCCGTTTCTTCCCTCTTTGAAGCAGAGCTCACACAAGCACAAGCGCCAATGTGAGGGCTGACTTGGCGAGCGGCGGTGACGGAAACGCCGCCCCAGCGACTCTGGCGCTGGAACTCTCCGGTGTTTCTCAGCAGCACCGAGCTCACTCTATTTTTAGGCAGAAGGGAGGAAGCCAGCTGCAGGGGAAGTGCCACAATGGAGCACGCTGACCCCGCAGGAAGCCCCTCTTCACAAAACCTGACGGGAGCTGTGGCCGGAGACACCAACATCCTTGCGGCAACACTGTCAGCAACGGGGGCCGGATGTGCGAGGTGAACCTCCTGATGTGCTCTGAAGGGGCTTCAGCAGCGCCCAGGAGCCATGAAAGTGAGGATGAGAAACCTCCCTATGCGAAGGTGTGCAAAGAAAGGGAGAAACAGGCAAAATAAACCTGCCAGGAGAGTTTCTTGGGAAGAACAGGCCAGCAGATTAAGTTCTGTAGGCCTGCCTGAAGTGGAAGGAGGTACTTTTGGCCCAAATGCTGGAGATAACAAGAGGTGGAGCAGCTGTAGCAGCTGGGCAGGGAGACAGCATGGCAAACAGTGGGCTGGGCTCTGTGCAGGACAGAGGGGCCCCAAAGGGCTTGGAGGTGGTGGGAAGGCATTAATGAACCCTGTACAATGAAGGCTGTCTGCTGGATGCCTGCCAAGCCCCAGAGAGACTGAGGGAGACTGTCAGACGCTGCATAACTGCTGTCTCACGAAGAACAACATATCAGTAGTGGTGTCCCAAAAAATGGCCTGCTTACAGTCCCCAGAAGCTGCTAATGGCCTAGAACCAGCCCTTGCCACTCCAGCTTGTACCAGTGAAGCCTCTGGCTTGGGTTTTCAACCCAAACCATGGCAGATTTTTATATTTTAAACACTGGGTAGTTCAACAGGTTTCATCACAAGTCAGAAAATCAACTTTCCTCATCCTTGAGTGCAACAGTTTCTGACTTCTTCTCCAATTAGGACAGTAGAGAGAAGACAAAGCTGTGCTAGAGGCAAGTCATTCCCAGGTCTGACAAGTCACTCTTCATTCTAACCACCCCAGTATATGGGTAACAAGCAGATGCAGCACATGTGAAGATCAAGCAGCATGATGCTGGGACCCCAACAAACAGGTCACCACAGACAGAAGGTTTTGTTCTCAGTTTTTTCAAAATAAACACTGAAGGCACCTTCTGGGGTGAGCAAATATTGCCAGCAGATCACAGTCATAGAGCAGCCCAGGCTGAAGGGACCTCAAAGGATCACCTGGTCCAACTTTTGTGAGACTGGGAACCTTAGAAGAGATTATGCAGAACCCTGCCCAATTATATCTTGAAAACCTCCAGCGATAGGGACTCTATTGTAGTGTCCCTGGGGAGGTTTTTCCAGAGAATGATTGCTCTCACTGCAAAATATGTTTTTCTGATATTAATATTATCAGGAAAATACAGGTGACTAGGAAAATTTTGCTCTGAAAACTAGGAAATGAAAGTCCAGTGAGACCCTCAACTGATGGAGAAGACTAAGAGGAAACACAGACATTTACTGTTTCAGAGAAGTTTTCCAGTGACCTCTGTAATTGCTTCTTGCTGGGATTTCTGGCAGCTTCAATAAAACAAAACCAATCCTGACCTGCTGAACTCCCACCCCAGGCAGGCTGTGCAGACCTTGGACTGTCAAGTGAGGCCCTGGCTTCTCGTTTCTCTCCCTGCTCTCACTTCACCAGCTCCTCATCAGAGCCAGCATCACTATCAAGTGAGGAAACAGCAAGGAGGAAAGGAGGGGAGGGAAGAAGACGTGCGCCACGTGCAGCTTCCTGACCGGAGCACAGCGGATGCGACCGGTGCGGTGGGAGCAGCAGGAATGCACAGCCAGGCAGGGGAGAGGGCAGCGATAACTGGCCTGAGCTCGACAAACCACAAAATAACCCTGGAAGGTTTTTGGAATAAAGGCCAGCTTCATTCCCAGGCACAAACAAGCGGCTGTTATGGAGTTGCCTTTTGTTACCGAGGGCCAGAGCCTCTCCTGGGAGGCAGCAGAGCAGGACTCTGCACCAGAGTTTATTTAAAAACAGGCACAAAATACTTACTGCAACAATAGCATCTTGTACGAGGAATGCCAGCGGTGTTTCTCCACAGAAATGGCACGCTGAAGGCTGAGAAAGCAATGGAAGGCAATCCAAGGGCCCAACCACATGCTTTGAATGGTGTTTGTTTTCCCACACCCATCCTTCCCCTCAAGGGGCTGGTGGGGGGGTCTCCGCTTTCAGACTGGGTGCCAGGTGGCTGGGGGACTATTTCACAGCAGTCACAGCCCAGACTGGAACAACCAAGCCCTTTTCCCAGAAAGCAGCCTGACACATCTTAGCTTTCATTCCTGGCACACAGGGACGATGACGCCTAGTGTGGTTTTGGGCTCCGTGTCTGTGAGCAAGGCACCTGCCATCCCCATCCTGAATGGCACATTACGCTCCTCAAAGTCAGAGGAGATTCCTCACAAGCCTCCCCCCTCCTCTGTGTAAGCACCAGAGACTGATTAGCCCCTAAAATCCTCTCCTGGGTGAGCAGCTCTTGACTAAAATGGTATTTGCTCCTTTAGGGCTCCACCTGAACTGGCATTATTTGGCATGAGCAAAGCTCCATCTGCCTTTCACATGCCACTTCCCAGCTCATTTTTACTGCACCTTTCTCTGGGGTTTTACAGCAAGCAGCTTTGTTTGCTGTAAACAAAAATTAAAACAAGAGAGGTATGAACTGCAGTGTGCAGTGCCTACAGCCATGCTGCCCCCTCACACAGCAGCAGTACATAACCCTGGGAACAGCTGGAGCTGCAGCAACAGGTACAGTGAGCAAACACATGTACAGCTGCTCATGGCACCAGGGCACCTCCACATCCTTAAGCAGCACTGCACTGTGATTTCTAACCCTATGGCACGGTGCTCTGATAAAGCAGCAGCAAGAAAGATTGCTACAAGTGCCACACATAACCAGTCACAAAGCAAGCTGTGAGCCTCAGGACCTGAATCTTGGAATTGGAGAAGTCAGAGGAGTGGTGTCAATACTGCCTGGAGTCCTCTATCCCCTTTGAGATAGAGCCTTAGAGCAGAAAGCTTTAGGAGAGAGATCAACCACTCTTAGCTTCACCTCCTCATCTGAATTCAAAGCAGGAGCACAGGAACCATAGTATCATCTCCTCCCTCAAGAGCATCATGATCAGGACATAATGGTCAGAGAAAGAGGCAGCAGTGGACCAAACACCATCCCTCTTTCCCCAGTACAACCAGGGCATGTGCTGCTTTGGGCTGCAGGGATCTTGTAAAGCCTTAGGAAAGCCCCCAAACATCAGAGCCAGGAAACTGAAAGTAATTGAGCACTTCTCTTGATTTGATGCTCGGTGGGAAAGAGGTAAAAAACACAGCCAAGAGGCCAGCTTAGCTTCCAGCTCAAGCAGATGATGCCTTCATGGAGGGCCCTTTACCTGCAGGGCAGGTAGGAAGCAGGATGCTCAGTTCTGAGAGCAGGGAAGGGAGAAAAAAGGCAGTATTCAGTGTCAATACTTGCTTTGGCATTAAAGCAGCATAGCTGGTGCCTGCAGGGTTGTAAAACCCATGTCCAGTCCCCGCTGAGAAATAAAGAAACCAAGAAGAAATAAACAGTCTTAAAAAAAGGACATGATGAAAAAACAAATAAAAGAGGGAACAAGCACAGGAGCGTCCCTCTAAAACAAGCAGGGAGCAGGCCTGCCCTGGCTAGCTCTCCTGCCATGCCCCAGCATGCCCATCAGAGATGCTGTGCAGCTCCAGGCATGGGCATTCCTGGACACTTCTCCCCTCATTTCAATCCTCTCCCAGCCTCCTTAACTCATTAGACTGAATGGAAGCCAGCCACTGCCCCCAGGTCACCATGGCAATATTTCTAAAAGACAAAAAAGAAATTAAGTAAGAAATCCCCCCCTCCAACATGACACCATGCTTCCTGGGAAGGCCAGTCAGCTCTCCAAGCTGTGCCTGCCCTCCCCATGGGGTGGGCTTTAAAAGGGGGCTGAGAATAGACAAAAGAGAGATGTTTACTCTCCCAACAGGCTCCTGCAGAGAGAGTGTGCACATCCAAGAGTTCTCCAAGCCTCAGAGGAAAGGAAGGAGGCTTCAGTGCCACCCTGCTGCTGCTTCTGGCCTGGAGATGCTGAACTTCACTGAGCCCATCACCACTGCTGCTGCAGGGAAGGGTGGGACCATTAGACAATGGCAGGGAGACTCCCTCCTACCCCACACCACCCACTGTGGAAGAATACCCTTCCCAGTAGCCAAAGAAGTGACTGTCATGTTCTCCCTGTCAGCTTGGGGGGAAAGATACAGGCAGAGAGTGGAAAGTCCCTCCAGGGCAGGGTTGAGGCAGG
Source organism: Cyanistes caeruleus (assembly GCF_971803275.1). Classification (NCBI taxonomy): domain Eukaryota; kingdom Metazoa; phylum Chordata; class Aves; order Passeriformes; family Paridae; genus Cyanistes; species Cyanistes caeruleus. Next base: position 21,722,395 of record NC_141706.1, read on the forward strand.
AAAAAGATGACTGTGTGAGCCAGCCAGCAAAGCAGGGTCTCCCAGACATTTTTGTCCAGCTGCCTGGTGGAATTGGCCCAGCAGAGCTGGCAGTGCTTTCTTCAAAGTGGGGTGAGAGAGGGGGACTGGAAAAAGAGAGGGTTTGCTGGAAGATGACAAGTGGGAAGCCCCTCCATTCCTCTCCACCCCCTTTCCCAAGGAAAACATTGCTGCTCTGTAGCTGCTAATGACTTCCAGATGGAGCAACAGGGTCACAAAGCATGGAGAGCTCTCACGGGGAGATGAAAGCCTGGACATGCTGCCCTCATCTGCAAGAACAAGGCAGGAAACCAGGAGCACCCTTCTGTCAGAAAAATAGAGGGGTGGTGGGGAAAGCCCCAAAGAATGTCCTTTGCACACACTTGTATCCAAATCCACTCCACACAGATCCCACAGTCAGGTTTCTTCTCCTTTGCCTACCCAGGAAACACTGGAAGGAGGCTCAAATTCAGCACACCTGCAAAAGCCGGGAGGAAGTCTATGGCACAGCTCCAGGACTGGGATGGACAATGGTGGCACAGCACAGGAGAGACAGGCGGGAATGTGCTGGCCCATCCTCTGCTGCCCCAGCCTACAGCACTTCTGGGCATGTCTGTGTGCCCTGGGATTTCACCCACCAGAAGAGCACAAACCCCACTGGAGGATCCCTTGGAGGTTTAGCAAGTTTCAAACATGATGCAGGTTTTCTAAGGAAAACTGTCTAAGCTACAGCTTTGCTTGCTCTGAAGAGCAAGGAGCCACCTCTGGCTCCTTGACAGGTCAAGGGCAGCAAAGCCAATGGGAGGGGACAAAGGAAAACAACTACATTAGTTATACTTGGATAGATCTGAACCAAAATAACCTGATGCTACCAATGCATTTTTAAAGACATAACCAGTTTTAGTCTGCAGAGTAAATGAAGCTCAGGGGTTGGTCATGACCAAGGTAGAATGAATTACAATTAGATGGAAATTAAATGGAAATGCAATGAAATAACATGTTGTTTTCTTAATAGAAATTGAATTCTAATTCATTATTATTGAATTAATAAGAAGAATACAAAAAAAACAACAAACCCACCCTGTACTGTCAGATGCATGGTGTAAGCCAGAAAGGAAAGTACTAAAAAAGTGTTTTGCCTTAAAACTGCTATTTTAAAAATAATTCCAGTATTATTGAAGGAGTTGATCTGACAGTGATTAGAGGAAAATCTAGAACAAGTAAAACTCAGCCTTTTGGCTTTTTTTTCCTTTAAGGGACTAAATAATTAAATTGTCCTTAACTGTAAGTAAGTTTATTTCCAAGACAGAAAAATGCATGTACTTCTATTTTTGAAAATCCACATATATTATTTTTTAAATAATCCATTTTTCTCGGTGCGATTCAAGGCCAAATGTAAACCTTGGTTTCCACTGCCAAGCACGCAAGCCTGGCCACAGCTCGTGTGTCTGGTGGAAAATCTCCGACACAGGGAGCCTTGACAAAGTAGAGCACAAATGGGTTAGAGAAGAAACCAGTCCTGAACCAGCTGTGTGCATCCACAAGGATCCCTACAGCAACTCATGCTTGTCATCTTCCAGCAAAACAACTAAAGGTGGTTTTTGACTGGTGTTTATTACAAAACCTACAGACCAGGAGCCTCAGACTCTTCTCTAGCCCTTTCACAGCAAGTCTAGCAAAAGATGTGCTGTTGAATCTCACCCCACCATGTATGGGAGTTGGCACCATCACTAGAAGATGCCTAACATTTCCAGAGGGATGGGGGGCAAGGATGGGAGTGGGAACAGAAACCAAGAACTTCTCATTGCTCATGGTGGGTTCACAGCCTTTGTAGCATTGCTCATCTCTAGAGCCTTTGCAACACACTGGAGCTCTGCTGAGCCCCCTCTGCAATGAAAACCTCCCAGAAATCACTGCTTTTCATCCCAGGCAGTCCTGAAAAGGCTAATTAAGCTAAATTATCTAGAAAGGCTAATTAAGTTATGGATGCAAAGGATAGCTCCTCCACAAACCACTTACCCAACACAAGCCTGTGTGGGTGATAGGCTGGGAGGCTCTGCACTGCTGGCCACGTCTGGGACCCATGACAAGAGCGGCCAAGACATCCTCATGTGCTGTAAGGACAATGGGCAAAGCTGGGGAAAGCTCAGAGAAATGTCCCCATCCCTACCCTATGCACTGCCACTCTCTGCAAGGGTCAGATTTCCCCGAGCCCAAAATCTCATGACAGGACTTCCAAAACCCTCAAGACACCCATGAAAGCTTGCGAGCAGCTGCACTTCAACTCAGATATGTACTCATTTGTAAGAAAGACTTCAAAGCCTCCCTGTGCTTTCTGGCCCATTTATTCTAGACCAGCCTGCGTGAAAAGCAGCTTGAACTTGTTTCTAGGGCAGAAATCATTATCCTGAATTGTATTTGTTCCAAGGAGGATGGTGAAGACAGTCTGATTCACCTCGTAAGGAAGCCTGTGTTCCCGTTAGCCGATGTCCCTTGCACGCCTCAGAAGCACTCGCAGGCACATTCACCACCTTGGTCCAAGCCATTACTGCCCCCCACCTGCCTGACTGGCTTGGGAGCTGGATAAACATTACCTAGGGAACTCCCCCACCAAAAAAACCCTCCTGCCTTTCTGTTGGGACAGTGACACCCAGCAGGATGACAGGGAAAGGCAGCGGTGGCAGCAGCCTTGGTGGCCAGGTTTAATCCACCACTGTATGCCTGTCCAAAACTTCACACTCCTCTCCTGTGTCCACCATGCTCCAAGGGAGGAAACACTGCCCAGCAGAGGATTTACTAGTAAGACACACAAAACCTAGACAGAGGCAAAGCAAAGACCTTCCTCACCCCAAAAGCTACGTGGAAAACCGCACCCCAGCTCAGGACGCTTTTGCACTCTTTATCGTGGCTGGCCCCGCTCCCAGGGCCGAGCTAATTAGAGCCACAGGTCGTGCTGCCCTGTCACTTGCTGTGAGCAGCTGGAGGCAGATTTCCTATTTTGGTTTTGGCAGGAGAGAGTGAAGCCGAGACCATCCGGCTGCTGTGCTCCATTCCTTGCCGGGCAGCCTGAGGAAAAGCACAGGAAGGGCAGCAGCAGGAACCAGCACCCAGTGATGCTCCCAGCACACAGGCAGCCCAGCAAGGGGGAAGTGGGAAATCCTGGGGTGTGGATTTGAGGCAAAGAAGAGCTGAGGTTTTTGTTCCTGCCCTCCTCAAAGCATTTCATCCACAACAGCCATCTCCAGGCATCAAATCTTTGAAGGCTATAATAACCAAATCTTTGAAGGATAAGAACCTGGCTTTTTCCTCCCACTGTCATGCCATAAAGAAAGGGCAAAAGTAGTAAGTGCAGGGTCACTCCAAGAGCTCCAGGTGCTCTTAAAAACGGTTACACCACAGCACTAATTTATTGTTCCAATTTGTCCTGCTATCTGCAGAGTCCAGCTCAGCCTTCTATGGGCTCTCATAACACCCCGAATCACAGTTTTGTTGTTTGTTTGGTTTTTTACAATGGTACTTTATGTGTAGGATCAGTAAATATCTGAGAAGTGGTTAGCCAGTTGTTAGCAACTTATCAATGCCTCTAGCTATCCTGAAGGATGTTCTCAGCCTCGTGACCAACATCTTCCCAGCCTCCAGACAGACAAAGCATTCCAGACACAGTGTTATCCAAGAGCAAGAAAGGATTTTCATTTCTGAACTTCAAATAAAGCAAATCAATGCCTACCAGACCACAAGCCAAGCTCAGATAAGAACAAGTATTTTCCTTTATAGTTATGAAAGCATAGAACTAAGGTGCTCCAGCTATTCCCATCCCTGGTACTTCTTGGTCTTTACAGTGCTGAAGCAGTTAAAGCATTTGCTGGAGCATTGGAACCAGAGCCAAAATGGAAGTGTCAAAAGCCAGGACTGCAACAAGTGGTTAGGGGATCAGATGGTTTGCACGCCGTGCTGAGGAAAAGCCCAAGAACAAGGGCCTGTTTAATAACCTCCCAAGCCAGCCCACAAGGCAATTTGTGCATGCAGTGCCAGAGTGCTCAGGAGGAGGGGTAGTGCCTGTGGGAAACCCCAGCCCGCAGGAGCTGCTTCCTGGGGGCTGGAAAGGAGAGCAGGGGAACAGCTGCCTGTGCTCTGGGGGGCTGCTGTGATGGTCAGGTCTGGGAGCCAAGGGCAAGGACTGCTCCTCTCATCCTGCTGCAGCCTGAAGTATCATGCCTGGTACCTGTAGCTTCGCTGTTCCCCACAGCTTCTTTTTCCCACTTGGCCATTACCCTCAAATACGTTATTTTTCCTCTCTCATAACACTCAAACACCCTGGAAAAACAGTCTTTAACAAACACCTCCAGCTTTGGGGTAGGGGAAAGGACACAGAAAGAAACCAGGAGACACCAAATCCCTTCTTTCTTACTTCCCCCTTCTCGCTCACTACCCACCATATGATGGAAGTTTTCCTCCCTCAACAGTGTTTATTGCTTCCCCCTCTCCTGCAACGCCACAGCAAAGCCTGGCTGGCCTATAAAAGCCTCCTGACAAATCCTGGGACCAGCACCCTGTGCCAGACACCAAAAAGTCATTTGCAAAGTTAAAAAAAACAAAACAACAGAGCTCTGGAGGCCAAGCCCAAAGAGTTTCCCGTTCCCAAATGCAGGAACATTGTGTGCATGTGTATATTGCATGCCAGAGAAAAAAAAGGAGGGAGTATCAGTTGTAGGAGAGAGGAAAAATCGGGGGGGGGAGCAGAGGTGGGGGGGAAGCAAAAAGAAATCCCAGCCTTCAGACTCCAGAGGTCTGGCTGGGAGAGGCAGGAACTGAAAGAAATGCTCTGCTGTTATTACTGCATGGAAATAACAGCTGCCAGAAGGAATCCAGGCCAATCTGTTGCTGAATATAACTTTAAAAAGACAGCCAGCCTCAAATCATGGGCTGCTCACGGGTGTTGGAAAGTCAGTGTGGTGGTGGGACCCACAGTGCTTCCCCAATGCCTTCTGAACAACAAAGGCCATGGACAAAGACAAAATTAGGGTGGAAGAGTAAAAGATGGTCAACAGGCAGGAGGGAAGGACTCCGCTCTATGTTCTGCCCCAGGTTTGGGGAGAAAATATTAACTAGGTGGGTATTGGTTCTTAGCCCCCCAAAAGGAGAGGTTTGAAGTGGTTACTGGAGAGAGTTTAACTTCTTGTGATCTCCCTTTTCTGTTCTTAAAAATGAGATCTACTAAGGGGAAATGCTGCAAATAGAGTTCTGGGTATAAGGTAGGAGAGACAGCAAGGGAGAAAACCCCACAGCTATTTACAGCAGGAGTATCTTCTGTAACCAGAGACAGCCAGGGAGAGGGCTCAGGCATACTGTTTCATAGGCAAGCAGGGAAATGCAAAGGAAAACCCTTTCCAGAAAGTAATTTTAGCTACAGGTGAGAACAGGACATGGGATCAGATGATGTTCCCAGCCCCGGCAGCTTGTGCTCCAAGCCAGCTTCTGACTGGCAGCCAGCCCCTCCTACAAACTGCTCCCCCTTGTCTGTGGGGGATCACTGGAGAACAGGGGAAAACCAGGGGGCATGCTGTCAAGTTAACAAAAGTCATGCTAAGCTTAACCGTAGTGCGCGGAGGCTCCACCTGCCCCTCCTGGAGAACACGAGTCACACGCGCACCAAGCTTCGCTCCCTGCTGCCAGGCTCTCTGTCGGCTGCTTTTACGTCCCTTTGGATAGGAAACAAAACACACTTCCAAGAAGTACCCCCTCTTCCCAAATGTGCTCTGGAGAAAACCCACTACATCACAACACGTCTCTTTGCATTTTTAGCTGATGTGGATTTGGACTCTGCGCTTGGGCCGCAGCCAACATTTAGGGAAGGCTTTGGCTGGCACAGCAGGGGATATTTTGGAGAGTACAAGGGCAGCAGGAGGTGTTCTTGTATCTCCTTGGTGCTCACCTGGAGCTTTCTGCCCGGCCCTTGGGCAGCCTACCCTGGGGCACAAGAGCCAAGCAGCAATGCCAGCATCCCCACAGCCACTCACCGACGTAGAAGGTGTTGGGGGCCTGCTTGTCCCCCAGCTGCAGGTACAGGATATTCGTTGTCTGCGAGTCATGGCGGAGCCACAGGGCCACTCCCAGGATGATGCCTCCGGCCAGCTGGGGAGAAAACAGAGGGAAGCAAGGGTTATCCACTGTTCCAGCCACATCGGAGCCAGACCAGCAGTTTTTAGCCAGGAGCAGAAGACTTGCTTTTCATCTTCCCACAAATATACGAGAACATCTTTTCTAACCCTGCAACATGCTTTGTGCCCCGTAGATCTGGAGCCATGTGATCTTCCCGGCTTTATCAGAAGACTCCTCATTCTGGGGATGTGCGAAGCCCTTTCCAGTTCCTGAAGGAGATTTCTTTCCCAAAAAGTATTTATTATGCTTTATTATTATTTTCAGTGGAAGGCTCTGCCTTACCCAAGCAGGAGATGTGCCACTAAGGTTTTCAGGAGAACTTTTCAACAGAAGATAGGACCAGTCCCAGTTACTCCTTTTCCAGTGGGCTGTTATCACCTCATTTCACTTCTCTGTGACACAAACAGAAAGTGGGGGAACTGTCCATTTTTCCCCTCTGTCCCCAAGTTTTGCATGCACACTACTTCCCATCCAGGGTCAGGCTTCCAGTCGAACACACCTAGTGTCCCTCAGGCACACAGAGCTTTCCTTAATGTCCTAATACAAGAACTGAAGCAGAGCAAGGCCTGGGGTCAGGCCAAAGCATCACCACACCACTTTTGGGGGCCTCCAGGCCAAGACTGGTGCCTTGCCCACGCTGTAGAGCATCAGAAGAGCAGCACACCCACACCCACGTGTGCACATGCAGGAGTGACCAGGGCAAGGACAAAAACACACTCCAGATGTGGGAGGAGATGTTCTGCGCATGGGACATCAACTCAGCCACTGGGGTATTTATGTACAAACAGTAGGAAGTTTTATGACTGACTTCCTCACAGTTTTCTCTTTCAGGGAGGGGCTGGGAATGGCCATGGAAGCTGGGAGCAGATATGGGGCACTACAGCAGGGAAGGTGTCACTGAGAGGAACTCAAAGTAGAGCTTTTCCAGCAGGACTCACTGCATCCTCTGTGACATCCCCCTTCCACTTAAAAAGCATGAGAGAGAGGGAAAAAATATAAACATCTGGGAAAAAAACCAAACCTTTAAGAATTTCAATATCACTGCTGTGAAATGTTGAAGACACCTGTTCAAAAGCCAATTTAATTTTGAACATCCTAAGTCCTTGAAGCCATTCATCTTAAAAAAGGGAAGAAAACTATCAAGGAGTATAGAAGTGGAAACACGCTTTTCTAAAAGAGTCTGAATCAGGTCAGCTACAGGCATGACAGGTAGCTGTCATAGAAAGTCACATAAAAAATTTTTAAAAAGCATGGCATTTTCAGTAAAGGTGCAAGGTCTCCAGTTGTACAAGCACAACAGGGAACACAGGAGGACTGGGATCTGCAAGACAGGCTGTCGATGGGAGCCTGGCTTTACCCCTTGGGAGCTCAGCTAGTGGTTTCCTCCTTGCTCATTTCTACAAATCCCAGCCACAAGATTTTTCCAGGATTGCCACTGAAGCTGGGGCAAACCCACACCATTTCCAAACTCACAGGACAAACTGCTCTCAGGGCTTTTCCACTATCAGAGGGAGAAAATCCCCACCAGCTCCAGGAAAGGAAGAGAAATCTTTGATTTTCCCCAGTCTGCCACCAAAGTAATCGGATTTTAACACTTCTGCCACAGAAACCAATGCAACTTCCCCGCTGGGACAGTCCCTCATCCCTCCTGCACTGGGGCCAGCCTGAGGTTCTCCAAACACTGGCTATGGAGAAAAGTCACGAAAGCCGGTCTGTGCTCAAGTCCAGCTCCAAATAAGGCAGGTTGTGGCTTCACACGAAGTTACCCAAATCCAGCCTGGCGTGGCTCGTTCATTGTCTGAGGGCATAACAAAGTTTGTGTTTTTACTCTCAGAGGAGAGAGTATGTCCCCAAATTAATCCATGCTGCTCGAAGTAAAGCTCTCTTGGTGGTAGCTGCTAGGAGAGAAGTGATCCCGAGGAAGGTCTGGATTTCTGTGCTGGCTGGAAGAGGTAAAGAAAAAAGGCTGCAGCCTTTTTTGTTTTGGTTTTCTCCCTGCAAGGCCACATTGCTATGCCCTGACATGCTGCCCTCCACACTCAGCAGTGCCACCGCAGCATGCCCTCCCACCCGTGGCTGCCACCAGCAGCTCCTTCCCAACCAAATTTGCCTTAAAATGCCTGACAGAACTGAAAGCAGATTGCAAGTGGTCCTCAGGATATTTTTTAATAATTTGGGAACATCAGCTAGAGGCATGGAGCCTCTTCTAATGCACCAAACCCACCCCAGCAGTGAGATCTGCCTAAAACAGCCAGCTGAACCAACTCCAGATGTTCCTGGTTTCATCCTGAATGCACCCCAGGAACATCACATATCCCTCCCACACCGCCTGACTCCATTTGCATTTTTAACAGAGCATGGAAGACCTCTGAATGGAAGCTTTAATCCAATAGCAGCTGGATTTCTTAAGAGAAAATGACATTCACTTACTAATGAAAACAGGGTTTGAGCTACAATGAATAACTTTTTCCATGAAAACCATACATCCTCCCACCACCAAGAAGCCCAAAGCAGAATTAAGGCTCTTTCTTCCCAGAGCAAAGAAAACAAGAGGGAGAAAACATTGTCAACTTGCCACAGTAACTGTGCCTTCCGCTGTACCTTTCTTGGGATAATCTCATTTTTAATAGAACAACTTGTTCCAGATAAAAGCTTGATATTTTCTCCCCCTTCCATCCTACAACTGCTGTTTGCCAACACAAGAGCCTGAAGAGCTCCAGCCACTGATGGCAGCGTCACGCTCGTCTCTAGGCTGCACATCCTCATACATATCACAGGTTTCTTCAGCTGTGGATATCTCTAATCTCACACAGGTTATCCCACTGATCCTTGTGCTCCCAGCTTGTCAGACAGCAGTGTTGCAGAGCCTGGGGCCATCACTTGTGCTACACTCCGAGTGCCCAGCACAGCTCTCCATTTAAATTTTTGGGGACTGCAATAATCTGAAAGCTGCAACTTCAGCAATGCCAGCAGTTTGTCGGACTTTGACCTGCTTTCCAAAAGCCAAGCTGCCCAGCCTGCTGTTTTGCTGCCAGCACCATGGGACTCAAAGAAGGCACATCAGTGGTGCTCCCCAGGATGGGGCTGGCCCCAGAGCTCATGCCCTGAGCAGCTTCCTGGCACAGCAGAGGTGGTGCTGCAGGCTCCGACGTTTCCTCTTTACTGCTATTTTCCAGCTTCCAGAGATTTATTGCTTCTTCCACAGACAGCTAGACTTTTCCAGCTGGATCCTGCCTGCTCAAGACTTGCTTTTTCAGGAATGCTGCTCCTGCTTGACACAGCGGGGGAAAGTTCCCATCGAATGCTGCCTAGGGGCAGGAAAAGGCAGACCCTGTGTCCCCAAGAGGTGATGGGATGGTATCCCACATGAGGAGGTATCACCAGATGAGCACTATGATGAAAGCAGGTGTGCAGTCCTGGTTTGCTGCCCAATCCATGGTGCACATAGTGAGGCTCCTCCCCAGACAGAGCCTCACCAATGGACATGCTGTTCACTCTAAAATTTCCAGATCCAGCTGTGGGGCAACAGAACAAACCCATTTTTCACAGCTTAGTCACTCCTCTCCGCAAGACATTCTTATGAATTTAGGGTGCAAGGAATGACCCCCTTCCCCTTTTAAGGTCATGTACCCCACTTCTGAGCTGCCCCCACCTTAACCTGTTGCTCCCCAAAACTCACATATGCCAGGATGTGCATCACCTCCCCCCCAGTCCCTTCCACTGCCCCCAGTCTTTTTCCTCCTGCTCCCTTCCCTCCACCTTTGTCTGAAACAGAGTTCCTGGAAGGGAGGAGGAGAAGAAAGAAGTTCTGGCTATGGGGCAGCTTGCTGGGCATGCCAAAGCAAAGCAGGTAGACATCCTGTGGCTCAAGTCAGTGGAGGAGGGAAGTGGAGCTGCCAGCAGTTTCACCGTGCTCTATTTTAGCAGTGCCACTTCCCACTGCCACGGCTGGTCCTGCCTCCAGGTCGTGTTTCCCAACCTGTGAGAGCCTAAGGGCCGGGAGAGGCTCTCCTCTTGCTGGAAAAATGCTGCCAGCAGAACACACGCCACGATGCCTGGGAAATACCACAGCTACTAACAAGAAGCAGGATGCTGCCAGGAAAGCTTAATGAATTTGAGCTGGTTTATGATTAAGGTAGATGACTGGAGATTTTTAACAGAGATAACTGTAGATTTTTCTCATGCTGCAGAGGTCTGCAATTTCCCTTACACCACCTGGAAGCAGAGCCCTTGGTGAGGGCAGCACCCAGACCCCACCCCAAAAGCCCAACCAGGGCTCCCCATGGCTCCTCTCCAGCACAACCTGCAAAGCAGCTGAGATGGAGTAACAATGAATCCTCTTCCTTTCAGGTGTGGGGAACCAGGATGCAGAAAAGCAAAGTGGCTAGCCAAGATCGAAATACCTTCCCATGCAAGAAGCCCTTCATGCAGCCAGGAATGAACTGCTAATTTGGGGTTGAATGCTTTGCTTCCAGGTAATCTGTGGGTCTCTAGGTGAAGCGGCATGAGTAGAGAAAAAGCAGGGAGATAGAGACTCATCACTTGATGGAAACTACCTTTGGAAGGGCAGTACAAGCCCCTGCAAGATCTGTGCTAGCACATTACAGGTCCTGCACTACCAGCCTGAGGACGGAGGCAGGCAAAAGAGGGACACATGGAATGTGCCCAGGTAGCACCACTCCTTCCCACAGCCTGCACCTGGCCTCCTGGAAAGCTGAAAAATAATTTCTTTTCTACTGCAACAGCTACACCTCATGGAACTGCTGAAAGGGCCTGGGGTGCAGCAAAGGGCTGACAGGTGAATGGTGGCCCAGGAACCTGGGAACTTGGGTTCAACGCTGAGACCATTTCCATGCTACAACGTCAAGTCTTCACACCAAAAAGTCACTCGAAATTTCAAGGTGAGATGTGCTAGAGGTCACTGCTGTGCTGCATGTCGGTGGGCTGTGGGATGCCCTGGAGCCCCTTGGGAGGCTGTAAGCAGGGGAAAGGACTTCAATAAGACACAGAGTTGCAGTTTGACAGGCACACAACAAAAGGTTATCTCAGCAGGGGCACTCACAGGCAGGAGCAGCGGATAGGACCCTGTGACAGCACAAGCAAGGCACTTCTGCCGCCTTCCACATCCATGCTGCTCCACGGCCACTAAAGGTCAGCCTGAAAGTTTGCAGGCAAGGCCTGCCCAGGAACTGCAGGAAAGGCACTTGGGAAGAGCACCAAGCCCTGCAGGCAGGAGGAGGAGAGCAGCCTGCAGCCCTGCTCTGCTCCCAGCAGCACACCTTCCAGCACGGCTATTAATAGAGCTGCCAGCCAGAGCAAATTCTCCACTGGTGCCTATAGTTACCAGCCCTACAACACTGCAGAGCTTTTCAAAACAAGCTCCAGAGGAACAGTCCCGGAGGAGCAGCATGCCAGAGGCCAAATAAAGCTTGATGGATGGGAGGAGAACGGGAATCCAGCACCAAAATCCTATGATGTGGAGCACCGTGCCCACAGGCTGCTCCCAGCCTGATCCCTGCTGCAGACAGAAGTAGCACTTCCCAGGGTTTGACTGCCCTCAGCAGAGAAGAAAACAATTTGAGATATTGCTTTTAAATTAATTTGGCCCCATACGTAAGCATTTAACTACAACAGTGATACAACTGCTTTCCCTTCTTATTAGGGCAGTGAAAGGCACTTCCACAGTGCAGGATCAAAGTGCTTCTCACTGTTAATGCTCTTGCAGAAGACAAGTATTACAGTGGCTGATAGGAGAATAATGTGAGGAAAACAGAGCAATCCCCATTCCAGCCAGCAGCGCTCCCTCCTTTCAGCTGCAGCCCCCCCATTAAGTGCAGTCAGGTACCCCCATAGGGCAGGGTGCACCCATCTCTTCAAGAAACCTTCTGCACACAGAGACTTCAGGAGAGGTTTTGCAGGTGATGGAAAGACTGTGTTCACTTGACAGAGTGCTCTAAAACATTCCAGAGAGACATCAGCAACATAACTTGAGTGTAGGCACTGAGCCTGCTAAGGAAACCTCTCCCTTGCCCTTCAAAGACAGGTATTAAGTAGCTGCAGGGTCAAACACACATGGAAATTTGCGGGCCTGTACGTTGTCCCAGGATACCACACAAAATCTGTGGAAGAAGATGCTGGGCCAGCATGAGGTCCTTGCTGCTCGCCAGGCTCTCTGCAATTCCCAGGAAGACCAGCAGCACAACCAGCCAGGCACTACCACCAGTGCTTCTGGAGCAGTGCTCAGCCCCCGCCTGCACCCAACAAAATGATGTGCTACTTTGTTAGTCCTGTGTTTCAGGGCTACAGGAGCCATGAGAGCTCCCATTCTTCCTTTAAAGCTGCGAGCAGTGGCACCGAGCCAGCCTCCTCACCACCATGGGAGGGTCATGGGGCAGCCACCACAGAGCTGCCACCTCCCCACAGTGTCACCTCGCATCACCAACACCAGGTACCTCTGCGCAGGCTTTGCAGACTCCAGGGGACAGTTAACAGATCTTCCAGTGTTGCACAAGAAAACAGGCAGCTCCTCTGCCTCTTTCCCTTTCAGTCACCCCTGCCAAGACAGACTCTCACTTCCACCTTCCCTCTGTGGCTGCCCTTCCTTCCCTTTGCACCCAGACTGTACGACACCCCCTCAACACACAGAAGAGTTAGACAGTGCCTGGAAAATGGCATTAGGAGCAAGCTCTTCCTTTTAATTAGACACCTCTCTGCTAGGGCAGCCAGTGGTGCTCTCGACCTGGAAAGCTGCCATGGGCTGTATTAGCTAATAAGCTTGAGCAATCCTTCTCCAAGCAAGTCAATTCCTCCTTGGTTATGTTTAATTATATTTTAAAATAGCTCGCTGGCTTCCTTTGGCCTCCCCAGGGACTCTTTGCAGCGGTGGTCAGTTCAGCCCCACACACTGAGCTTTGCTATCGGGTTTGGAAAATTCAGGAGAGCAGTCAAAGCCCAGCCACCTTCTAGGGATGGGATGGAGAAGCAGCTCCAGCTGCCAGATGCCCAGCCCTGCTTGGGCTGCCCATCACACCAGGCAAACTGCCCAGAGCTACTGCTCCCTCTCACAGTGCAGAGCATCCACTCACCACCAGACACCCCAAGGTTTCAGGAGATCTTGGCAGCACAGAAAAACTTTTGTCTTTCCAGCCCTGTGTTTTGCTAACCAGGTGAAGCCCCCAGGTGCTGACCATGGCCTCCTCTATTACTTTAGTAGGTGGGTGCCACTGTGAAACACGTGGGGGCCCTCTCTCCTGGGACAGGCACTCGTTTGTACATCTGGTCCATGCAGCATCCACTACTCCATCAAGAGCCACCTTGGACCAAGCACAATCTTGGAATTTTCTTCAAGAATGCATGCACAAAGGAGAAGCAATCCCAAATACCTCAAAATATAAAATAAAACTGAAACATACAATGAATGAGGAGCTGGCAGCAGGGTCACCTTTTCCTTTCTCAACACAGCTGTCTTGTGAAATTCCCCCTGTGCCGCCAGGGGAAGGCAGGGGGAGGAGGCCGGAGGGGTGTTAGTTTATTTACACTGCAGCAGGATAGCAGGGCTACATAAAAAAGTTATTAGAATAACTAAAGCTGAGAATTGCTTCCTTCTTCCTCTTGGGCACTAGAGCAAGCTCCTGTGCAGCACAGCATGGTGCCTGCCAAACTTTGGGCTCTGCCTCTGGCTTGTTTTCACCAATAGCACCCAGCCTCAGCTGCGCACAAGGCAAATCATAAGCAAATAAACACGGGGAGCCCATCAGCCCTTGCCTAACAACCGGCTGGCAGGAATAAAGGGCTGCAGGTGCCCTGTCTCACACCTCCCTGCGGTCAGAGGTGGTTTCCCAACACAGCCGGCCTGCAGCAAGGGTGCCCAGCACCATATTCTGTCCTTAAAATGCCACCTGGTGAACAGGACCATGGCACTTTGCTGTTAACCACAGTATCCCTCCCCAGCTGGGGGGGCTGGGTTGGCAGCTAACCTGCCTTTGTGGTAAACCTAAAATTCCCCTCAACTACTACTTTAAAAAACGACACAAAAGGGCTTGTAAACGCCAGGATCTGGTATTCAACCACCATTCAGCTGGCCAGCCTCACAGAAAGCATTGTTTAGCTCTAATGAAGTCCAGGCTCCCAGCCTGCACAGGAGGCAGTGCGAGGGGACTAGCAAGTCCAGCACTGGGAGCTGTTTTGGGGAGCCAGTGGGTCCCAGCTCACAGACATCTCTCCTGGAGAGGAACTGAAGCATCTACCCCCCACTCACAGGGAGTGCCCTCCAAAAGGGCAGGGCAAGGCACCAGAAAGTTGCAACAGGGAAATTATACAGATTGTCAATTCCTCTTGCAAGAAAAATGCCCATTTATAAAAGATCAGCTCTTTTGCAAGACTTTGAGGTGAACAACTGATCTCTCAACTGCTGAGAAGTGCAGAGCCCCCAGCATCCTTCCTGCCACCCAGGAGACCCTTCCTCCTCCCTCGCAAGCACAGCCGGCAGCTTCTTCGACAAGAATGGCAGGAAATCGGGAGCAGAAGGCAAGAAAAAAACCTGGGATAACTCGGAAGGAACAATATTTCACAGACAACCGTACCCGCCTCCATCCGGCCATTTTAAGGGTGGAGGAAAAGGTTAAAAAAAACCACCCCAGAACTGTCCTTCATTCACGCAGCCGGCAACACATCAGGTATCAATTAACGCCGTTGTGAGCAGAGCTTGCCACCTCCCCCGGTCAGCATTACCCCAGAAACAAGGCGAACAGGCCTCAAGTGAGCACCCACTGGGTTAAGGCCGACCCCTCCCGAGGATGGGGACGCCAAAGAGCCGCCCCAGGCACCCCCAGGGAGGAGCCAGCAGGCAGAGGCTCCAGCCGGGCAGCGCAACTCCAGGTGCCAAAGCAGGGATTGCTCTGGAAGCCATCGGGCCCCTTCCCACTTCTCCAGCCCCTCTTGCTGCTGTAAGCAAGCACTGAGAAAAAAAACAACAAAACAACAAATGCTCGACAACAGAGCGGGATGTCAGACAAGGGGCACAGGGCATTGGAGAAGGGGCATCCAAGCGGTGCCTTGCCTGGCAGGGTGGGGCTGGACTCACTCCCAAGACAAAAAAGCACTCCGTGGAACGGAAACCAGAGTATTTAAAGCACGAAACCAGCAGCCTGCTCGGGCATATCTCGCTGCCCCCGAGCGCAGGAGCAGGGAGAGAGGGACTCCTGCCAGCCAACCCCGGGCTGCCGGAGGCTGTTTCTAACCGGGACAAACCCGGTTTGCAGGGAAACCGGGATACGCCGCTTTTTGCTAAATTACCCGCACGTCTGGACGGATTATTTCACGAGAAACTTTCTCAGGAAAGGCAGCCTGGATAGAATTTGCATCCTAAAATAACTTCCCCGGCGCGGGGCCGGTCCCGGCTCTGCCGCCAGCTGCGGGGCGGGGGGCGCGGAGCCAGCCCCAAATCGCCCGGATCTGCCGAACGCCCCCTCCTCTGCGGCGGCCGGCAGGGCCGGCGCCTCCCCTCCCCTCCCCTCCCCTCCTCCTCCTCCTCCTCTCCCTCCGCCTGGCAGCATCCCTGCGTCCCTCCCTCCTTCCCTGCCGGCCGGGGAGCGCCGCTTTCCCCAGCGCAGACCCACAGCGAGAGGGGCTGCGGGAGCCCCCCGGCTCTGCCCCCCGCCTTTCCGCCCATAAACATCCGCAGCGGCTGGACGCGAGCATCTGAAAGGTCCTCTCCAACCTCAAACCATCCTAGGATTCTACCTCCCTCTCTGCATATCTATCTAAAAAACAGACATAAATAGATATACACGTACAATTACATACATACGCATGCACTGAAATGAAAAAGCAAAGTATAATCAGCCCCTCTGCCCTCAAAAAAAAAAAAAGAAAAAGATGCAGTCCCCAAGGCACATCCCAGACAACAAATCTCAATGCTGGGGGGCAAGAAGGAGGCTAAACCCAGGCTCAGGCAGACGAGCCATATTGCAGCCCTCTTATTTAAAGGCTGGGGGGCTCAGACCCCGCCCCCCGCACCCTGCGCTCACCCAGAAGATGAAGTTGAAGACGAAAAGGAGGTATTTGATGCACTTCGTGCAGCCCTCCACTCCCATGGCGACGGCTTTCCCAAATCTGTGCTGCCTGCTAGAGCGGGGCGGCGGCTGCAGCAGAAAACCCGCCCCGCTCCCCGCCCCCGAGCCCCGCCCTTGGACACGCCCCGGGACACGCCCCGGACACGCCCCGGACACGCCCAGGGACACGCCCTGGACACGCCCCAGGGCTGGGGGCTGCCACATATAGCCCCCCTTGCCTTCCCCAAACTGGGGCTCGGTTGCTTTTCACTTTCTTGTCTTTTCTCCCTTCTTGTGTTTTCTCCCTTCTTGTCTTTTTTTTTTTTCCTTTTTCTTCCCCACTTTTCCCATTTCCTATTTTTTCCTAACTCCTCTTTTCCTTTTTGCTTCCCCCCTATTTTTTCTATTATCCACCTTTTTAATTTTTTCTTTTTTCTTCCTCTTTTGAATTTTCTCTTCCCTCCTTTCCCCCTTATTTAATTCTTCCCTTCCCCATCTTCCCTTTTTCCTTTCCTCCCTTTTTCTTTTTTCCTCCTCTTTCTTACATCTTCATGCATTTTTTTCTCATCTCTTCTCCCCATTTTTCTTTTTTCCTCCTTTTTATATGTGTTCTTATTAATTTCTTTGTTTTCCCCTTCTTCTTGCTCTCTGGGAGCAGCTCACAACAAAGTTTCCTACACACAGGTAGGAGCCACGGGGCAGGTGTTGGGAAGCTTTAGGAGCACCACCGCCCAGACACGAGCACCATCCCTTAAATCTCACTGCCACCTCCTAAACGTCATCCGGGGGTGCAGGGAGAAACCTCTGTGAATAGGTTGCAGGAGATTTTGTATTTCTATACAGAAAAGTTGGAGGGTGCATTCAGGAGGGGATTCCCCCTCCCCCTTCAAAAAATAAGAGCAAAGGGCTTTTGTGTTAAAACTATCAGTTTGAATTCAGAGTATTTCCTCGTTTCCCCTTCTAGTTTTATCTCTAAATCTGCTCTGCTGAACACTTTTTGTCTAAGCTAGTGGTTTCAGTACTGCAAGCAATTGCATCAAGTAGAACCACTCAAGATGTTTTCCCTTGGTTACTGGGTAACAAGAGCATCAGGGGGGCTTCAGAGCTGCCCACCGAAGAGATTCCCTCTTTTTTTCTTCTTTTTTTTTCATTTCTTTTTTTCCTTCCCCACTGTTTCCATCTCCTTTTCTTCCTCTAACTCCTCCTTTCCTTTTTTCCTCTTTTTCCCCCCAAAAAGTAAAGAAAAAAGGGTCACACATATCAATAGGCTTGGGAATTTTAGTTAACCCACTCCCCTCTCAAAGCTACACAGTAGAAACATGATGAAATTTCCCAAGCTTTTGGCTGAGATCCACTTCGACTCACTCGCTCATCCTTAGAAATACAAATTTTTCTCACCCCATGTTACCCTTCCAGGAAGCTCATTCACCTCTCCAGGGGCAGGGTAGTAGGTGACACAACCAGAGCAGAGGAGGACAGCTGGAAAAGGCATCAGTGAGCAGCTCCAGCCAAGGTCGGCACCTCACCGAGCTAAATCTGAACCTGGCCGCAGCCCACAGCGCCGTATGTGGAAACCTGCCCTCTTCCTGCCTGGGCACTTCCCGCCAGTGAAGGGTTTCAGGGAGCAGCTTCTGAGCCAAGTATTTTCACACTCTGATAGAGTCTTCCCAGCCATGCATCCAATAGTCAGGAGTGAGCTCTTAGCTGTCACACATTTCCTACAACCGTATGTTGAAATCAAGTCAGCTTCCTCCAAAATCATCCTATTACCCTCAGGGATGAGTTGGTCCAGGGCTCTGTCATGCTCACCAAAACTTTCTGTGCCCCTCAGCAACAGCCCATGCACGACATGGCAGCGGGGACCAGGAATGAATAGAAGTTGGCCCCGTTCCCTAATTACTCATGCTGAGTATGTCCCCGATTGTGGGCTTGCCATGGATTCATAACCCCTTTGTCTCTAAGCCACATTCACTCACCCAGACTTACCAACAAAGCCGGAGGTTCACCAGGCTATTTATGCATGTAACTGCTGTCCTGAATTATCAGCATGACCCATCTGGTTACGGCAATAGCTGTAATCCTGTGTGCCTCATCAATCCAAGTGATAATGGCAGGATCCCAAAGCTGCTCACATGCCACATCACAGCACCCCACAGCATCTTCTTTTCTGCACCTCTGTTTTTTACAGCTATAAGTAGTACAACAATCCCCCCTACCCAAGGGAAAAAACAAAAGTGGAGGTTAAAAACAGGAGAATATATGAACATGCACTTATATGTAAGAAGCCTCTTGTGCAGTTAGGCAGCTGTTCCCAGAAAATCTCGGAGATGCTGCTTGGAGAGTCTGTGAGTGGGAGAGGAAGGAACCAGCAGCAGGGAGGCCTTCAGCAGCAGCAGCCCCACCACCTAGAAGGGAAAATGACTCTCAAATCAGCTTTTGTGCACTGGAGAGCAGGCAACCCCAGCTGCAATCACTGGCACAAGGCTGGCGTTGAAACTGCTTCCAGGGAGCTTAGGGTTGCTTTTTTTGCGTGTTGTTTCCCCCACCCCATGGCTTTTCTTTTCTTGCTTTCTGCCCTTTTTCCTCCTATGTTGAGTAGTGAAGGAAAATGGAAAAAAAAAAAAAAAAACCTTTTTGTATCCTCCAAAAATTGTATTAGGCAACAATTTGGTTTGGAGCCAACAGAGTTCTGTTTCTGGGACCTTCCTTCAGGTTTTGTTGGAGCACGTGTTGCTCAGGGACAGCTGTGGCAGGGGCAGCAGGGGCACAGTCTCACCATCAGCCAGAAGCTCCCAGTTACAGCCTAAAGCCTGCTGGGTTTGAACTGGCCATGCCAACAAAGTCTTCTCCAAAAGTTGGAAGTGGAAAAGTATTCCAAGCTTTGTCTTTCCTTGTTGTTATTTCAAGCAGCTCAGCTGGGTATATTTGAAAACTTTGGCCTTTAGGTACAGGAAGAAAGATGCCACCACCAAAGCACAGTGACAAGATAACATATACTGTTTCCCAGGACTATGTGTGATTTCAGGTGTTGTGTACTCATTTCTCATGTTTCGTATACTCATTTCTCACACTGCATTACTTGCTGTGCAGCCCATGAAGTACCACAACTATCTTCCCAAGCCTCTCAGTGGCTTTACCAGGTCTTTATCAATAAGTAAAGCTAATTCGCAAAAACGCAGTTCGTGTCTGGGTGTCACATGCCAGTACTGAGTGTGAGTGCTATGAATAGGGCTGATGACTTCCCTCTTCAGGAGGAAAAGCTGGTTTGAGTGCTCAGGGTGTGCAGTCATTCACAGAGCAGCCAGCTGCAGGCAGGGCTGTAAGGAAGCTACCTACCTCCCCCCAAGCCTTTCATCCGTGACACAGAAAAAAAAATAAGCTCTAAAAATGTTTTTTATTAAAGCCCCCAAACCCCAAATTAAAAAAAAATAAACCCATCCCTAAGCAGCTATTTGAAAGTGCTTCTGCAACTGGGTTTGCAGGCAGAGCAAAGCAATTGAGAGTGGAGGCACTTGCAGTGTTTTTTTCTGCCTGTTTGGCTTGGGTTGTTGGGGTTTTTTGCGAACCTGTTTACAAAAGCCAGTGTCATGCCTGTGGGTTTTGGCACCTCTGGGTATGACTCACCAGGGTCCGTTAGAGCAGATGCTGCCTCCCAGTCCAAGTTTAGCAGAACATCCATTACCAGGGGGATTCAGCAAACCCAACCCCTGGGACTTTGAGCCTGATTATCCCAGAGAGATGCCCACCTGCTTTCCAGCAGCTTCCCCTTAAAAACCCTTTTGCTTTATAAAAAGTGAGGGAGGGGGATGAGGGGAGAGGACAGACATGCATCCTCCCCGGCTCTCACACGGGCCTGAAGAGCTGGCAACCACGATGTGAATTGATTACCATCAAGGCAGGCTCTAAACACCTACTGACCAGGGTCTCCAGAAGATTTGGGAGTGCAGATGGGAATCCCTTATCCACTGGGGACCACAGCTGATGTCATACTCTGGCTGCAAGCTTTGGCTTTGCATAGCAATCCCCCTGACCTCCTCAGCCAGCTCAAAACTGATGGATATGCCACGGGAAAAAAACACACATCATCTTGCTGGTGAGGTCCTAGATAGCTTTTAACCACTACTTCTTATTTTTGTTGCAAAATACAACAGGAAGAGCCTGAATTTCCAATTTAGCTCTGGTGGTAAAAAAAAAAAAAACAACCAAACAAACAAACAAATAGCAGCATCACCAAAGATCTTTAAATAGGACATTTTGGAGATGCATGATAAGAAACTCAGAAAGTTGTTCTGTGGGAGGCTAATAGTCCCAGCACACAGGGGTAACTTCCTTGGCAGCACCCAACACCCCACAATGCTGCTTTTCAAGGAAGAGACTTGAGCAAAGGCAAACTGCAGTGTATGTACTGGCCTATGGCCTATGGAGCTCCAACACCTCAGGAGAGACCCATCTACACCCCTGGGGAGCCAGCCAATACCTTCACTCTGAGTAGAAAAAAACAGCATGAGAAATCTAATCCCCATGTCTAAATGGACATTTTCAGAATACCTTTTCTGTGCCCTAGAAGGAGTGGATGGTACCAGCTTATCCAAAAATCCCCATGCTCATCTCTGCAAGCTGAGTTGAAGCACTGTGACAATGTGGGGGGTTGCACTTGCCTTGCAGCCTCAGGGGAGAGGGATGCAGCAAGCAGAGACCTGTAGCTGAGCTTGAAGTTTCTGTTTCTAATAAACCAAACAAATGGTTCCCATCTGCCTGGCCTGTCTCACTGCCATCTTTAAATATTTATATCAATGTATCTATGGTGATAGGTCAGGTTATATAAGTGGGGGGGAAGGACAGCATCAGCTCCTGCTGGAGCTCCAGACGAGGGAGAGACAACCCAAGCAGGCTTCCCATCCAAGCAGGCACTCTCTTTTCTCAGCTCACGAGCCCAGAAAGTGAACATTAATTTTTCTCAGGGCATCAGAGAAGGCTGGACCACAGCTGGGCTGAGCTGTGCTTTGGGAGGTGCTATGTGGGAGAGCAAGAGCCCAGCCCATCAATGCAGAGAGCTCTTATTGTATAATCAATGTATAATTCATTAGTAGGTGAATAAAGACTGGAATAGTTTATTGCTGATGTAACAGGGCTAAAAAGAAACCAAGCACATCCCTGCTGCACACAGGGGTTAGACAATAGCACATAGTGATGCTGAGGGGAGACTGGGGGATTCTGTCTTGGGATAATACAAACACAACCCAGCTAGCTGAATTCCAGTGACTCCAGGGTGAGCAGCGCAGGGATAGGCATCTTCCTGGCAAGAAATCCTGGGAAGGACCTTTCTTCTTTGCTTGCTTGAGTCCAAGGGAATAGCAACTAGAAGACAGCAGGGCTTTAGCTGTTGGTGGGCATCTCCAGGCTAGTCTGAGCTTATTTCTCCCAAGATGTGCCACTTCCTTGCAAGCTGAACAAACACCACATACCAGGTGGTGTACTTCCAGGTAAAGCAGTGCAATTTTTCCCCCTTGACCCTCCTGGCAGGGGTAGATATGCAGTTTGCCTCCAGGTAATAAATAAATCTGTTTGATGGACCCTCAAATGCCAGGGGATGAAGGTAGCAGTACTTTTGTGCTGGGGGTGAGAGGGATGGCATGGTGGGGAGTGGAGTGGGTTCACCAGCAGGCTTGCAGTCAGTCATGGGTTTAACAGCTCCAGCCAAAAGCTGCAAAACACATACGGCCTGTGTTTCCCAAAACAGCCTCCAAGCCTTCTCCAGAGCTCTCCCTCTTCACTCTGAGGCTCTTTCCCACTGTCACACACACTGTTACATCTTTCAGTGGACAGTTTTGATTCTTGCTGCCAGTTGCTCATTCTCCAAGGAGAGGAACTACATAGTCAAGAAATATATCACTTTTCTCCCCAGCTGCGTTTCACTAACAGAGAGAGCTGCAATCACACTTCATGTGAAAGTTGCAGGATGTGTGTGATCTGTGTATTCACAGCAGCTTCTGACCACACCTGCTTTCAGCTGTGCTGGCCGAGATCTGTGTGGGGCATCTTCCACCTCTGGCTGCATTTCTAGGGGAGAATTATAGCCAGCTGCTTTCTCAAAAGCATTATTTCTGCACCTGGTTAGAAAAACATGTGTCTATCAACTATTACTTCCAAAAATATTTTGTGTGTCGGCAGCTTATAAACACAGCTTTAGCTTGGCAGGATTTGGCTTCCTTACACTCCAGCACTGCAAGGGTCCACCCAGATTTGCCGTCTTCTAAGGCTTTGGAAGGACACACTCAGCAGTGTCTTCTCTAGGAGCATGCTGCAGGCTTCAATCCAAGCTGCATAGTGAAGGGGTTGTTGCAGGAGGAAGTTGTATTTCAAGGACAGTAGGAACTCACAAACACATGGCCAAAAGGGCAGGAAATAGCAAACCAGTTTGGAGTCAAGACAGCACACCACAAGGATGAAGGATTCTCACTCTCCTCACCACCAAATCCCGGTAGAGAGTTACCTGTATTATTTAACCTGTGCTATCCACAAGTGCTCTAAGCATCATCCACTGCCATCAGAGCAGACACTGGGAAAGCTCCTCTGGCTCATAAGCAAGCTGAGGTCAGTCCAGCCATGAGCATATGGTGAGCCCATGTAGGGCCTTGATGAAATTTAATGGCCCTGTTGGCAGAGCAGTGCATGGGCAGTGAAAGGTGGAGAGCAGCACAAAAGGTGCTTGCTGCTGCCATGGGCCAATGTACCCCAGCCCAACAGGCTTATAAGTAGTCCCAAAGGTGGCCACACAGACCAGAGAAACCTGCCCATATACTGGTCCCTCTTGTTGTGTCCTCAGATAGAGATGAGGGGTTGTCTAAAGTAAAAGGAAAAAGGTAACTCATGAGCAGAAGCTAACACATGCTCAGAGAGAGGCAGACTGCAAATGCCCAGATGACCTTAGTGGAAATAACTGATAATTGGCAAAACTTAACTGACAAGTAGCTGGAGCCAATTCACAACTAAATATTTGTACCTTTGGTCTGAAAATTCTATTTTTTTTCCTCCCATATAGGCCTACATAAATAGGATTTCTTTCCTAGCAGAGTGTGAGTGTTGACATGCTTATAACAAAAAGCTTCCTCTAGAGCAAGCCCCAGGAAGGCTCGCCACTCTGCAGGTGTTTCCTAGTCTGGCTGCTGGCTTGCATCCCCAATGCTCATGCTCTTCTCAGCACTGTGTAAATCTTGGCACCACTTATCAATAAGTTCCTGGGGCTTTACTCTGGTTGCACAAGAGCTGTAATTTGCCCCTAGCCAGCAGAAAATTAGGGACTAGTAAGTGCAAAAGCATTCATTGTAGGACAGGGATTTTTTGTTAGCAGAGGTGTAAAAACACTGTGTAACACTCGCCCACCCTGCAGGTTCCATCCAGCCATCCCTTGGTGCTGCCACTTCTACGACCGTGAATAAAATGTTAACACTGCACATTTCTGTAATGGGTTTGTAAAAATCAAGAAGCTGAAGGTATCTGCTTTTCTGCTCCTGAAAATCACAGCAGGATCTCATGGCAGGGTGGCAGGAGCCCCTGCTGCCACACACAACACAAACTCTGGGAGAAGACTCTGTCCAACTGGGCATGGCTCTGTCACCTCCTTGAAGGCGCTGCTCCTTGCAGGGGAGCTCCAGCAGCCAGTGAAATGGGAATAAAGCTCACAGGACTGACAGTGGCTGGACACAGTCTTCTCACAGAGCTTGTGCTGTGTGTAGAAGCAGGGGCTCCTGCTGCCCTGTGATGAGATCCCTCTAATTTTCAGGAGCAGAAAAGCAGCTAACTTCATCATATATATGCTAGTCCTGTCTATACATTAAAAACTCTACATTAAAAACTGACCTAGGAAGGTGGAGCACCTAAAACTTCAGCAGTCCTGGTGGTGATGCTTTAACAGAGATGTTTAACAAGTACAATGTTGATGAGGCTTGAGTAGGTAACTCACACCAATGCCATTGACTCCACCAATTTGTCTATGATGTTTTTTGACATGGTAGAGTATCAGCAGTTAACCAGCCAATGCAGAGCAGTGTGTGAGACCTCTACCTCATCCTTAAAAAGCTGAAACCATAGACATTTCTTCCATATAAATACTCTGCTTGTTACAGCTTAAACATGTCCTTAAGCACTTCTCCTGCCTCTGCTTGCATTGCTCCCTGAGAGGTACCTGTCTG
This sequence comes from Cyanistes caeruleus, assembly GCF_971803275.1. Taxonomy (NCBI): domain Eukaryota; kingdom Metazoa; phylum Chordata; class Aves; order Passeriformes; family Paridae; genus Cyanistes; species Cyanistes caeruleus. The sequence goes on from NC_141706.1 coordinate 21,746,816, forward strand.
CTGTCCCATCAGCTGGCTGAGGATGGAATGAGGCTGAGGAGCTGCTCCTTTTCCCCCAGAGGACCAATGTCATCCTCTCCCTCCAGCACACTGCTGGGACAAACAAGCACAGGTGCCTGGGGAATATATCTTCCCAGCACCGAAAGAAGTACTGAGTCCACCCACCATGATGTAAACCCCAAGCAATGCAGGCAGCTTCATGCACGGCACAAAAAAGAGGAGGAATGATGGCCTTCTGCAAGAAATTAATGTTTATTGAAGCAACCATGAGTCATATGAGCTGCCTGAGGAATAACAATAGCAGTGGCCTGACAGGAGCAGCTGGAGCTCACCAGGGAGATTGATATCTGGAAAGAGACAATATATGTGATGATACATAGATGATACATATAGAACATACAAGTGAATACTCCCCCACTAGAAAGTGCATATGCTGGGAAGTGCATATGACACCCAATTCCCTGCCAGACTGAGGTGTGTTGGTGGTTGCCAGGAGGTAGCTTGAATATTACACTGGGACAGTTCTTGCTTCCAGTGAAGTCAACAGTGAAGCTCTGCTGGTTCCACAGGCATGGAATGAGAAGTGACAGCTCTCCCTCAGCCCTCCACAACACAACTCTTTCCAGTGCAGTGTATTTTCAGCCCAGGTTAAAAAGCCAGCCAGGTGCTGCAGGGTGTACTGCTGTTCTTGTACATGCAGCAGCCCCTGCCTGTGGGCCAGGACTGAACATCAGCACAGGGTTGTCCATGTTTATCTCAGCAAACAATTGCCACTTACCATTTTTCATGCCTAAAAGCCACTATGTATTAGAGGCATGAAAGCTGTTGCTGGTTCAACAGACATTTCACAGGGCTGTGTAATTTACAGCAGGTGCTACATATATTGCAATGATTGGTTTCAGCTCAGAAGCAGCTCTGCCTCCTCAACATGAGGGCAAAGCATGCCAGGGAGCTGTTGTTTCAGCTAGACTGACAGCCTTTTACAAATTCTGTTTATTAATGATAAGGTGATGTAAAAAGGACGTGGAGTTGGACATTGTGTTGTTTAACCTGGCTGGAGATCTGTCCTGCTCTCTTATAGATTTAAACTTCTGTTTGTGTGTGTAATATCAAAGTCCTTTTACCACAGGAGCACAGTGGGTTAGGAAAGCCTGATAAACATAGAGCTGGGCTGGAAGTCACAGAATCACACAATCATCCAGGTTGGAAAAGACCTTGGAGATCACCAAGTCCAACCTATAACCTAACACACCTTATCAACTAAACCATGCCACTGAGTGCCACATCCAATCTTTTTTTAAACACCTCCAGAGACGGTGACTCCACCACCTCCCTGGGCAGCCCATTCCAATGCCCAATCACATTTTCTGTGAAGAATTTGTCTCTAATGTCTAGCCTAAACTTCCCCTGGCACAGCTTAAGACTGTGTCCTCTCATCCTGTCACTGGTTGCCTGGAAGAAGAGACCGACCACCACCTGGCTACAAACTCCTTTCAGAGAGTTGTAGAGAGGAATAAGATCACCCCAAGGCTCCTTTTTTCCAGGCTAAATAACCTCAGCTCCCTCAGCCACTCCACGAGAGGCTTGTGTTCTAGACCCCTCACCATCCTTCTGGCCCTTCCCTGGAGATTTTTGAGCATCTCAACATCCTTCCTAAATTGAGGGGCCCAGAATTAGACGCAACACTCAAGGTGCAGCTTAACAAGCACCTGTGAAATCAGCATGGCATCAAGACTTAGGAGGCTGACTAAATCCTAAGGAAAAAAAAAAAAAAAAAAAAAAGTTGAATTGCCTTAGCAAGGAGGAATAAAAGAGAAATATGTCCTTCTGTTGGTCAGTTGTTTCAAAGTTCATTCACTTTCTTCTGACTTTTTTGTTGTGATATCTACCAAAAGTTCTATAAATCCGGTAATGGTTGAAAATGGGAAAACTAGCTGACAGTCATTGGATGCCTATGTACCCCCAGCATGATCAGAAACATGCCCAAAGTTAATCATTGCAAGTGTCCAGGCTGGGAGAGCACATTTCCATCAGTGGTGACATACTCCCTGTCATTTATTTACTGATAGTGCAACATTGATCCTGGGCTGCGATCCAAAGCCATCTTGATAGAAACACTGCATCTTTGAGGGTCACAGGGAACTGCTCAGATGACAGCACGACAGAAGTTTGGTTTAATGCTGTGATTTCTGCTGGGCTTTTCTCTCCATTTGGTTGTAAAGATCTCTTTGTGTCCTTCTTGTGGAGCCACAGCCTGTACATCTCCCATCGAGGGAATCTGCATCTCTCAATGCAATCTGAGCCCAGAAATAGTGCAGGAAAGGGAAATGTGTGACACACATCCCACCACCTGACCCCACGCAATACCTTCCCAGGGCATTTTGTGGGTGACTTCAGACATCTTCCTGTGCCAAGAGCTGGCTCTGCCTGGTAGGGATGCCCAGGCACCAGGTTTCTACCTCTCCCGTAGGATATATTTGCCTTTCCGGTACAGGTTGCTGCTGAAGTGGATGGAGAACCAGAGGAATGAAGTTAGGATCATCCCATAAACCTAAAAGGAAATAAATGAGACAGGCATACAATTAAGTGTGTAACTGATTATGATGCTCCATCTGTGCAAATAAGCAGTCATAAATATTGCCTGTTGTCGCATTTTTCTGAAGAGAGCTGGTTTTCAGTGAAGTGGTGAACACCATTTCTGACATGGGAGTTAAAAAACAAAAGCAACACATGGTTAAAACATCTGATTGGAATTAGCACAGCACAGCTCAAACCTAGCCCTAAAAATACCAAGAAATAAGATGAAACCAGGAAATTTCAATTCCTGCCACAGACAGGAATACAAACAAACATACCTCTCTCATAATAATATCCTTTTGTAAAGGTACCATAGGGAGAAAAAACCACAACACTCATGTCTTGTTTGAAGTAAAAATCCCAAACAAACAAACAAACAAGCCCCTAAACCAACCCCAAACAGTTATGAATGCAGAGGACAGTGTATTTCCTCACCATTGTCATACTCTGCCTGGTGTATCACACATCAGGATTAACACATCCAAGGCAACATATCCAAGGTAAGGCTGCTGTGGGAAGGATAATGAGGCCTGTAACAATGTGCTCTTTCCTCTATGTATGCCCTAATGTGCTAGTGCCTTTGCTTGCAGCTTGATCTGGGGATGTGTGTGCATTGTTGGCTGAGGGACAGTGACATCAGAGCAGCTATAGCCCTCTTTACATGCTTCCCTTGCATCCTGCCCTCACAATAGTGAACCGTGCAGCGAGATTTCCTCTAGCACAGGCTTCAAAGACAGCTGCCTTATCTGGCTACAGCATCAAGCTGTGAAAAAAGTGTATCTATTATAAAAGTGCTCCTACTTTTATCTGAATATAGCTGCAGTAAAATTCTCCCTATGCTTGAGAAAAATTGGAAAGTGACACCAAATATTCACACATGACTTTACATTTACAGCTCCATATCAATGCCTGATGGTTTTCCTAATTTACTGCTAGCAGTATAAAATACAAATCATTTGTTCCTCTGGGTTTTATTTAGATGGAGAAGAATCTTCTAATCCATAATTGTGCCAAGGTGGATACAAGGCACAATCTTCAAATTACTTTCAGTCAAGAAAGGTCATCCCAGCTGGGGAGCAGCATGGAGATATGACAGCAGATCAAACCAGCCTTCTTGGTGGAGAAAGGAGTCTTCTGGCACATGCTCTTTTCTGATGTGCACCACCACATGTTCAGAGTCCTTGTGTACAGTGATACACCTCTGCCAAGCAGTGGGTGGGCAAACAAGAAGGCTGGTTTTAATTAGTGGCCCTCTCCATCTCCAAAGAGACCATCCCCATGCAGCCCCTGAGCTCCCTCACCACTGAAAAACATGCTCCTCTCACAGCATTTAATTTTCTCTTTTGTTCTCCCCCAAATTAATTGCAGATCCTTTCTACATGAGCCATCATCTGAAGATGATTTCACCCCTCCTCTGCATGTTACTCCTTCAAAGACAGAACCTGGGAGACCAAACAACACACTCTTCCCCTCTCCTTATGAGCCTGCTCCTTATGAGCCTGTGATTTACCCACACACTGCCCAAGATGAACCTCATCAGGTTCATTAATGAGCATTACTAGGATGAGACCTTCCCCTTCTGCACAGCTCTCCAGCTCCATCGTTGGGGCTCAGTAGCTTCCAAGACCTTCCAGCTCTGGCTGCACAAACAACTTCCCAGGTTGATCTAGGAGGCAGCAAGTTTCCTAAAATATGGAGGCTTTTTTGCATCTCCTTTTCAGCCATTGCTGCTGGCTTCCTATATAATCCACAAGCCCCAGGCGAGGTGATACGGCCTCTCACTCATATCATCAGGTGATATGGACTCCACTCATGAGAAGTCATGCAGGCAAGCCTGGGTGGATGAAATGCAACTGCTGCTGCCTCCTCCTCCCCACTCCCAGATGCCATGCCTCGTTAGGGCATGAAATCCATGCAGTGAGCCTAGTCCTGCAGGAAAACCTCTCCACCTATCAGCCTGGCCAGATTCCTGATCTTTTCCCAGTTTCCATGGTGGAGTCCACCACTGCTTGTTTCTCTGCTGCCAGCATCCAAAAACACCCAAAATCCTAGCCTCTGGGGGCTAATTTTGCTTTTTCCTCACTGGATCCTGCCTTTCAGAGCCAAAATGTGAAAGGACAGGCACTATTACCGTGAAGCCAATGGCGATGCCCAGAAGCAAGAAGACAAAGTCCATGTGCTTCTTCAGAAAGTCCTGGATCTCTCGCAGGCAGTCCTGGGAAGAGAGAAACAAACATCCCTTGCAGCACAGGAGCAGCTTGCTGGGGGGCTTTATCCCCACGACACCACTTCCACAGCCTCAGAGAGAAAAGGAGACAAGAAAGGGGTGCAGCATTGCACAGCTGGGCAGTTCTTCCTTTTTCTGCTGCTGCTGCAGCTTGGGAAGACAAACATCTGTGATAACTTTTCTGTTACTACAACACACCTACAGTTTTATTGGTGCAATGCATTTTGGACCGTGGGGGATGCGTACTTAAGTGTGGTCATGCAAAAGCTTTTTTCTTTTCACCCACTGAATAATGGAAAGAAGGAAATGGAAATGGGAAAGCAGAGCACACCGTGGTGCCAAATGCACTCCCCAAGGTTACTAATGAACAGCTCATTTTTGCGAGGTGCTGCAAGCATTAATATACATTAGCTTTAAGCATGCCAATGGCCCCACAGAAATCCCCGAGGTGTTAGCCAAGACAGCCATTTCAGAAATGCAAGAGCATGCCCTTGATGAAGGGGTTTGCAGACTGAGGAAAGAGCACTCAAAGCCAGGAGTGAATGTAGTGTGGCCACCAAACCCTGCGGTTTCCTGTGTTACACAAAGCACATCCTCCCACTCGCTTCCTTGGCTCCCAAGCGAGGGAAACACAGACCACTAAGTGGGAGGAATGAGTCGCCCATACGGTGCCTAGCTTTGTTCTGCTCTCCTTTCCTGCTTCTTGAGCCCAGTTTGACCCTGCCCTGGGATGTGACATTCCTGGAGGCTGTGCTTTGAAACGCTGCCCCTGCAAGCTGACGTGTGCCTGTGCATCAGCTGTGCTGCTAGCACTTGACATCTTCACCTGACAGCCTGTTTGTATCGCTGCAGCAGCGTGGTTTTGTTTTTCCTAGAAACACCATATATTGATGCTGGTGGCTTTAGCTACACTGGTGGAAGAAAAATAATCGTGCAGTAGATTTGCTGAGAGACTATGAAGTTGTAGCTTCAGTACAGAACGGTCTGATACTGGTGGCATCTCCAGCAGCCTCACTGAGATACTTGAAAGAGCCACAATGAAGCGTACTTGAGCAAGCTACTGCTGGGCATCATCACCTTGATTCATGAGCTTCTCATTTTAATACGTATTTAATGCCTCAGGAAAAAAGGAATTACATCAAATTCCACATTTGCTGTTACTGGAACACATTTTAAGTGTCAGAAATTAGTGTCATGTGGAAAAGTCAAACAGTTTTTCTGTGCTCTGATACATGTCTGTGATACCTCACACTCTCTGCAAGCACAGGAGATAAGCAGAAAGCTGCAGGCAAGTGACAGGCTGCAAACACAAGCATTTTGAAAGCTTTCTAGAGCAGCGAAGGAAATGGCATCTGTGGGTCCGAGACCTGCTGATCCACCAGGGCCCTTCCTCCTAATTCACAGAATCATGGAATGATTTGGGCTGGAAGGGACTCTAAAGATCCCATCAGTTCCAACCCCCCAGCCTTGGGCAGGGACACCTTTCCCTAGATCAGGTTGCTCAGAGCTCCATCCCTCTTGGCCTTAAAGACTGCCAGGGATGGGGAATTCATAAATTCTCTGGGCAAGCTGTGCCAGTACCTCACCACCTTCACAGTAAAGAATTTTTTCCTAATATTTAATCTAAAACTCCTGTCAGTTTCAAGATTTTTCCCGCTTGCCCTGTCATTGCACCCTTGTGCAAAAAGTCCTCTCTATCTTTCTTGCATTTCTCTCCTTTTCCAGCAGGACACAATTAGGTCACCTCCCTGCTGTCTTTTTTCCAGGGTGAACAAAAGCAATCCTTTCAGCCATCCCTCATGGGAGGGATGCACCATCCCTCTGACTATATTGGTGGACTTGCTCCTCCAGGTCGATGTCCTTCCTGTGCTGGACCCCAGGGACTACCCCCATACTGTGTCCACTGTTATTGAAACAACAAAACCCCAACAAAACAAGTCCCAAACCATTTCAACCCCAAACCCCCAAACCATGAAAAAGCACAATTCTCAATAACACTTTAGCACCACTGAGGTTTTGATAGCTAGAAAGAGGCACAATCCCGCAATGGTGTGGGAGAAACCTTTCCCTTACCTGTCCTTCATTGTGCACTTGGCTGGGTGGGCACATCTTGTTCTCAACATTGCTTGGGTCCCCAAAAGGAGAGTGCTTCCCACAGCACAGGAACTGGAAGAGAGGGAGAAGTTTGCCAGCTGTTCACCAGGGCTCTCACCCCTTGCTACCAGCTGCTGCAGCAGGAGGTGCTGGCAATGGGCCCCTGCTGCCCCAGGCAGGGCCACCCACCCAGGGTGGCAAGGAGCAAAGCAGGTAGGAATCAACAACTGCAGCAATGCAGGCTACATTCAGGGGAGGTGGGTGGATCTGCACTCAAACCTGCCTGGGACTGCTGCCTGGGAGCGGGCAAAAGCCCTCCCCTTGTGGTCATGCTAATGCTCTGGAAAGCCCAGGGATGCTCATGATTCTGAACTCATGTTTCCAGTGATTGTTATGGGGATCCCCAGCAACACCCACTGTGGAGCTGGTTTCCTAAAGCTGGGGTGCACTGGACAGTTTGGAGCTTTGGCAGAAGGGAAAAAAAAACCCCCAGGAGTATAAAGACTGCTTCTCCATCAGTTCAGGTGACAACTAAAATAAGCAACTAGTGAAGCCAGTCAACTGGTTCTCCTTGTCAAATGGGACCCTGGGAATGCTGCTCCACAACCTTGAGAGCAAGCACTTGCATACCTGGTCATGGCTCTGAGGGCCACCACCACCAAAGAGGAACATTTACCCTCTTCTGTGTTTTCAGAACCACAGATAGAAACAGCTTTGAAAAGTACTTGTTATGATGATTTAAGAAAACACAGAAGGATACAGGGAGTTGTGTGGGAGGTGTCTGGAAACAGCTGAGCAGAGCTGACCTCCCCATCCAGCCTTGCTGTGTGCCATGAACTCACTCCCCAAACAAGCCCTGCTGTGTGAGGGAATGGCATGTCCTTTACTCAGCAGGGACATGGGAGTTTCTCCCTGTGGGGGACATTCTCACTCATCTCCTGTGGCTCTGGGGGCAAGTGTCCTCCCTGTGCTCTGGGTAACCACCCCTGCCTACCTGCTGAGCTGTAGAGAAGTGCCCTATGCCAACAGCATCCTGGGTAGTGGTTTTTGGGAGCCTGATAGCAGTCTCCAGCTCTGTAAGAGGCCGTGTACTCCTCGGACACAAACTTGAGGGTAAATAGGAATAACCACATGCAAATACTACTTCTGTACTATATGGAATTCCTGCCCCCTCCTCTCTACTTGACCAGGTGCATATTCACACTCTTGTACCACAGATGGGGAGCAAGTCACAGGGGCTGCTGAGACAGAAAATACTATAGCAGCTGCAGGGCGTAAGCTTTGTAGATCTCCTGCCACAGTGATGCTCAGAGAGGTGACCCTTTCTTCCTGTTGACAATCTGGTTGGTCAGATCTAAGAAAGGAAGAATAGGAAGGGGGGAGCAAACTCCATGGTAGGCTGGAGGACTCAGTTCTTGAGGGGAAAATGGCATTGCAGCATTCATGAGAGCGCACAGGTGTCAGACCCAGCCTGCCAAAACCCTCAGGAAGATACCCCAGGGTGAGGTTTTCCCCTGCAGGTGAAAGACAACTTACTGCTTCATGGATGGCAGTCAGTTCCTGCCTCCTGGAGCTGGAGGTGTTCCTCCTCACCTCCTCGTACACAAAGTCATACACATCCATCATGCTGTCTTCCACCTGCAATGAAAGCAGAGGTCTGTACATACCAAACACTGATCACAGTCGTCTCTGGGGGGAATTGTGCTCTTCTTGATTTCCACGGAAGCTCTCCCTGGTATAGCAATACAAGCAGTGCAGCTACTAAATGACCCTCAGGCAGCAGCAGGAGCTGGTGTGTGACTCACCGTACACTAAGGAGCTGGGGTCTCACCAGCCGATGGCTGGAGCTTTCAGCCAGTTTTTCAGAGAGGAACTCAGCTGCCTGTGACCACTGTGCCTCTGAGACCCTCTGCCAGCCAGGGCTGATGGCATCTCCCATCCTGAAGGCAGTACTGTGAGGACAGGCATACATGACCATGAAATGCTAAAATACAAAAGTGAGAGGACCTCAGAGGGTTGGTGTTATCTAAGTGGCAGAGCTGTTTCTCTGAACAGAGTCAAAAAAAATAAAAGGACTGATTCAGCAGTGAGTCAGACCCTAAATATTTACCAAATCTGTGAGAACTTGAAGCCTGACAGATCCCAGCCAACTCCCACTCGGGTGTCAGAAAAAAAAAAATGACAGTTGCCTTCAGTGCCTGGAGTCAAAACCTTGTTTCTTCCTTTCATTTTCCCTCACTTCCTCAGCAGCACCAGTCCGAGTGGGCCTGCAGTCAGTGCTTGTCTTTCAGGAAGGAAAATCAGTGGGAGAGACAGGCAGAGCAGGTGGCCTCACTGAGAAGTCTCTGGGAACAGAGCCATTGCTCAGCGAGGCTTTGCAGCTCAGTCTAAGGGTTCACACTTGGAAATTACTCTAAGGAATAAAACCCCCACACTCTCTGCTCAGGAGTAAAACATCTATTACTAAATGTTACATCAATTAATAATTAATTGTTACATCTATTACTGCAATACTGCTCTGTCCTGCCCAGCTGTCCAAAACACAAACAACAAACAAAGGGTGATAACCCCTGATTATCACCCAGGCAGGGAGAGAGAAGATTATTTGTATCCAGATTGGCTCTGTGCCTCCAGGAACAGAGTTTGAAGGCACACATCAAAAGATTTTCTATGGCTATCAACTTGGCATAAGAGTGTCCAGTGACAGACAGACTCCCTGTCACTGATATTATGGGGCAAGAAAAAATACTCCATAGCAAAATGTGTGACAGTGAGCTGTCCCACACAGGTGAGGAAGGAGGATGCTCCATTCGTCCTTCTGGCATATCAGAGTGCATAAAGGGGCATGGATGGAACAGTAAGACCAGATTTCCTGATGACTTCTGCACCAACCTTCCTCACAGCAAACCTTATAACCCAATAAAATAGAAAACATCCAAGCTTTTCTAACTTCTTGCAGGCCATGAAATAGCTTTCCCGAAGCAGCAATTAAATAAATGGATTCAATAAAAAGAACGTTCATTTCCACTGAAGAATTGGATTAAGAATAATGAAAGAAGAATAATCTTTTGAGCTCCTCTGGTGGAGGAAGGAACAACAGAGCAGCAGGCTTCTTAACATAAGAAATTATTACCTTTTGAATATCCTGATCCCAGTCTAAAGATGCAAGAATAAAAACTATTTTGTACTGTGACAACATACATACATGTTTTGTTAAGGGAAACAGTGCTGCACGCACAATATTTGTCTTTTCATATTTACCACGAGGGTCAGGATGCTGACCTTTCATCCAAAAGGCCTAAATTTGGCTGATGTAAAAAGAAAAAAAAAAAAAACAAACCAAAACAGGTTTCAAGCAAGTGTCTATGTTCAAGCAAGAGTTCAAAGGGTGAAAGCAATCCAGAAGTTTAACTACTTTTTAAAGGGCTCCTGAAATCTGGGCCAGGAAACACTGGGAGAGGTAGCTGTTTGAAGGGTAAGAGTGGGTAGGAAAGAAATGAATGAACAAGATGCCCATAACAAAACAGTGGTTGAAAATTATTTCAGCTGCTGGAAACAATAATTGAAGAAACCACAAGCAGTCATCATTTCACAGCCAGCTCAGCTACAGTGATGGAAATGATGATGGTAATCTCCAGGTATATAATGACTACTGAAGACTTCAACTGCACTATTTCTGAGATTGCTTGTGAGCTGACTTCTCAGTTACCTACAGAATTTTTTATTCTCATTTTATCAAGCAGCCTCCAAGAGCTGAAAACACAAGTCATTATATGGAAAATGTTTAATAGCAATAATTTCCTTTTAGAATGTGTGTCTGGGCAAGCCTAAGAGTACAATTTGCTGATTAGTCATTCTCAGCATTTCTATCTAGCAATTATATCTAGCATTTCTATCCAGACATTATCTAAACAGGCTATTCAAATCCTAGTAAGGGAATGTCAAACTCTAAATTCATTTTTTAAAGAGTGAATTGCCTGCAGTTCTGCCACATCATCTTTCTGATTTTTGCTAGGATCATTTGATTTTGGAGGGAAAAACTGCTGTTTTCATACAATATAGTGGTCTGTTTTCAAAGACTACTGCAGACAGTTTTCTCATTTAAGTACTTCAGAGGTAGGTAGATAGCAGAAAATCTCAGTATTTATCACTGGCTGTTTCCTTCTTTGCAGAAGACTGTGCCCCAGAGCATACAAGAGGTCTGGTTTAATAAGAGAAGACATAGAAGAGCAAAACATTGCACTTAGCTGCCTGGGATGGGGTAATGTTTATACTCAGAGCTGCAGCCAAGCTCTGAAGCATGGGTCATGCACAGCAGCATCTATCCAGCCCAAAATACCATGCTCTCTCATGCATGCCTGATGATGTGAAAATTAAAACCTGAAAGTGTGAGGCAGTCACCAGGTGGTTTCATGACTTATTTGCAACATCTCTACATCCAGCAGAACTTCATCCCCATATTTTCCATTGATCCAGCTCCTAACACAGTGAAGAGCTAGACTTCAGCACTGCTTTGTACTCAATTGCCATCCTCAACAGATTCCCATCACACATGCCCCTGGAGGGGCAACTTTGAGTCCATTGCCTCAAGACGATTTGCTTTTTCTGTATCTAGTTGTTGGGGAAAAAAAAAATAAAAAATAATCAGGGTGCTTTCTCTCATGTTTAGTCAACAGGATGACTGTTCAGTTTGAGTGCTTACACTGACACTGTTATGAATAGGCTTTAAGATAAAGAGATGTGCCCCATCAGTTAAACAGTCATTAGCATGCAATGGGCAGATATGAGAGAATGAAGAAGACAAAGTCCATCTGTTTTTTGAAAGGTCTTTCACTCCTCCCACACATAACAATCAAGTGGATTTTCCTGTTCCTAGTGACATGCTGTGATCCACCACTGGAGGAGTTCTGCTGGACAAAACTCTCCCTTGGAGGCAGACTGAGCCTGCAGTGCTCATCAGTATGAAACACCAAGAGCTGAAGATAAAGCAACAGCTGGGCTCGGCTTAAGAAAAATCTCCAACCTGAGTGATATGGAGGTCACACTTCACAGTAATTCTTTTCCTGGAAGAAGCTGGGTGAAGTGTTCCAGCTCTATATCAGGTAAATAATTGCTGCCTCCCACTTCTGTCTGCGTTCCTTAATCAAATATTCATTTAGGAATGATATTGATGGGTTGCTGGATACAACAAATGGAAAATCACCACTGAAATTGATGCAGCTGACTCCAACTGACTCAGTAAGTACCATTTTTTGCTGTAAGTAAAAGAAAAAAGGAATTTTGAGATTGTTTATCATCCTCTAAATCCTTTATCCCCCAAGAAGCAGAATGTATGACTGCAGGAAGACACTTTCTCTAAGCAATTAGAGTTCTTGCCCTTGGCTATTAAACATGAAGCAAATTTCCACCTTACCTCCTTCAAGAGGAATACTGACATTTTTGACTAAGGTTATTTACCAGGATGATTTTTACCTGTAACTGGATTTGGAACAGAAAGATGAGATAAGGTCTGCCCTCAATTCCTGATACCTTTGCAAGCCAAAGGTGCCAATGAATCCCAATCCTGCTGCCAGTGAATGCCTGTGTCTAGGCAACATGGAATTGTCTCTTAGGTGGAAACTAACGTGCACCTGTGCCAAGAACAACAGTCTGAGTCTTAGCAAACCACCTTTGCAACTGCTGTTGGGTAAAAATCGCTCTGCAAAGCTCAAGGAGAATATAGTGAAAGGAGATGTCAGGGTTGTCTCAAAGACAAACCCACCTTCCTCCTTTCCGATAAACAGGGACACTCTTGATACGGCAGAGGAAGAAGACAAGCGTGGGAAGCAGGAGGAGGATCCTCCTCGAGTCTTTGTGCCTTAGAGGAATCAAACAGAGCAGATGCAGCTCAGAAGAAACTGTAACCTCAGCACTTCACGTTTTCAGCACCACCAGGAAGGTCTGCTCACCAGCCTCACTCAGAAATGTCCTTCTAGAGGTGGCTACTGCAGACTTCCACACACTAGCTATGAACCACAAGCTAGTCAGTTAAGAAGTGAAACTGGAATAAACTTGTGAGCTCAGTGAAAACACATCCTTGCTCTAGGAAGGAAAACACTTCTGCATTTTGCTGTCTCTGTCTTCCCTTTCCTCCCCGGTGTGCAGAAACACACGTGTTCACATCATGTCAGAAACAGGGGTGGAGGCAGATGCAACAGCTTGGGTTTTGGCAAAGCAATGATGCAACTGCAGTGAAAGAGAGGAGAGAAAGCCACTCTGGGGGCATTGGCCAGGTTGCAGAGCAAGCCCCACCACATGGATTGAACACATGGCAAGACTGGTTTCCCCATCCATGCTCGACCAAGCTTCATCTACCAGAGTAGTTACAGCTTGCTGAATGTTTTTATCTCCTTCACTGCACATCAGCTCCTCTCCTTTAGAGCCTTCCTCTAGTCATTCCCCAGATGCAGAAATACAGCCAGTGCTGCAATTCAGAGCAGCCTTTGATGTCTCCTGTGGAAAATGGCACAAGACAAGAAGGTGCTGCTCCCTGTGTGACTGACAGTGGTCACTGGAGACCACCGATGCCAGAAGATCCAGATGAGGCTTTTAGCCAATTGGCTTTCACCTTTTCCTGCCCCCCAGATCTGTATATACATACAGATTTTGTATCTATCTGTACATACATGCATAAAAAAACTCCCAAGCCAAACCATGTTTACTTTCTGCTATATGCACAGCAGGAGACAGACCAAAAACTGCCACGGGACAAAAAAATTCAGCAAAAGCTCTTTCTCTCCAGCCTCAGCACTTCCATCCCATTCTTGCACAAAACACTTAAAACATGAGAAACTGCTGAGCTGTTACACTGCTCACCTCCTCACTTCCCATCTCCACATCCCCAAAAGAGCAGCAGATTCTAGCTGTGTGGGCACAATACATCCCTCTTGGCCCATGGGCAGAGGGACATCGGAGCCTCATGCTCAGCCAAGCCATAAAACCCAGAGGCCACCTCTGTGCCACTCAGATGCAGCATTGCTCTGTGTCTGTGACAGAGCACCAGATGCTTTATAAGCAAGTGCAGAAAACCCAGGCAAGGCAGTTAATCAATAGCAACAAGGATTTTTTCCTCCTAAATCCTCCAGGTCTGTGGCTGCACATCTGTGAATTTCACCAGTATATCAAAGTTCTCTTGGGTTTTTTTTTGATTAGCTTTTTTATGTTAGCTCTTTGTTTGTTGGCTTTTTTTTTTTGTTGTTTATAAAAACTTTAATTTTTCAGTTCATTTCTATAACAGAACTGTAAATTCAACAGGCTGCCAAGGGCCCACACTGACCCTTTAGCATTCCTTCTTTCAAAACACACAACCCAGCAGTACATGAACACCCCCTCCCCAATATTGTGGTCAAAAATCATCTCAGCCATCCCTGCGGCACTCGAAACCAGTGTCAGGCATGGCTGCTTCCCACGAGCAGCCCAGGAAGCACTGCACAACCCTGAAAACCTTATAAACCAGCGGTATCAGCAGCAGAGCCAGTCCCGGGGCAGCGCTGTCACCTCTGAGCGGGTGGTGGCTGTCCTGCTGTGCCGAGCATCCTACAGGAGCACGAAGGCTGGGTGTGCCGCAGCGGTGACAACCATCAGAGTGGCCTCAGGTGACACGGCTGGCCCTGCTGGAGGTGGCAGCTCCAGCTCTGCCACAGAAAGCGGCACAAACGGGGCGGGTGGGTTCAGCGCCGGGGCAGCCATCAATTATAGAAGCCGTGAGTGCAAATGGCTGTGTGCAGGCTCAGACAAAGGAGAGCAGTGTCTCGCTGGAGGGAGGGGGCTGTCGCTGGCTGGTGAGAACATAAACACTGGGAAAGAGGCACACTATTTAAAAACGTTAAGGAAGAGGGAGGGGTTTCCCCCCATTTTTGTTTTTCCCATGGAGTTCAGAGACTGGGAAAAGCTCGGAGCTCTTAAAGGGATTGTACCTCCTAGATTAACAGCAAGAGCCAGGAGCACGTCAGATAGTTCACAGCATCTTCACAGCAACATCAGTGATTTTTGTAAATGCTCTTGGAAGACCCCTGTGAGGGGGCTACAATCCTAAATCTCCTAAATCAAGGCCCAGAAAGAACCTACCTTCAGACTTCAGGTCTGGTTTCAGAAAACATCTGAGCACAACTTCAGCTTGTGCTTAAGTCCCATTAAAATCTCTAGGATTCCAGCCTACATTTAAGCATTTAAGCCCCTGCAAGACTTTGCCCCAACACAGGGACAGCAGATACAAACACACCCTAGTAAATTCACAGAGGAAGGACCTCTACAATCCCACTTAAGAAATTTACTGGGATGTGATGGGCTGTTCCTTACATACCTGCAGAAATAAGATGCATGTGCTGGTTTTATGTGCAGTAAGAGATGACTTCTCTCCTGGAGACCCAGGCAACGCTGCCTTTTTCTCTGCAAAGGTGCTGCTTAGGGTGGAGACCCACAGACAGAAGACCAGTGCTGGTTCCATATGCAGAGAAGGGAGGAGGGAAGCTGCTTTATTCAAGAGCAAGACTCAGGTGTGGCAATGTTTGTGATTTAACAGCTGCAGCTGTTAATTCCAGATGTGTACCCCAGGCTTTCTAACAGGTTAGAAAATCACCATCAAAAGGTACCACCTTGCTTGCTAACAAAGCATGGAAGTCTCCATTTCCACTTCCCAACATGAGGACGGGAGAGCAGACAAGTTCCTCTGAAGGAAGCAGAGAAAAGGTGCAGGAGAATTGGGATATAGATGGATGGTTTGTATTCATTCCCTTACCATAAAAAGCTAAATCCTTGTATTTATTGAAGTACAAGCAGTGCAGCACAGAAGGTCTAATGCCTTTCCACTCGTGGAGCCAAAAGTCACAGGTGAAACTTGTTTTGAAATCACCCAGCAACCTGAGAAACCACCTGATAATTAAGAGATCACCATATCAGTGCAGCTAGTGCAAATCCAAGCAACCTCTTCATTCAGATGACATGGGGAATCAGGCCTTCACAGAAATATGGATAACTATTTGCACCAGTTTCAAATTCCTGAGTTGGGAAATTTTAATTTAATCTGTTTTACGCTTTTACCTGTGAATGAATCTCTGCAATTAAAATGTCCATTCTGTTGTAAAACTCCTTTTATGTTGCAGCAATTTTAGTGTCACTGACGCACCCTACCATCTTGGCTTATGGAGCCAGGGCCACAGAGTTGCTGGAACAACCTTCTCAGCTGCTGCAGAGAAAAGGAACAGCAGAAGGTGACGTGGAATAGAAACTCCTTTGGCCTCTTTCACAGCAGGGCCCAGAACATAACCCCAAACCTCAGGGTCAGCAAGGCAAAGTGCCAGGTCCTGCACTTTGGTCAAGTGAGGTCAACAACCTCATGCAGCACTACAGGCTTGCAGAACAGTACCAGGAAAGGGGCCCAGCGAAAAAGGACCTGGGGGTACTGACAATGAGCCAGCTGTGCTCAGGTGGCCAAGAAGGCCAAGGGCATCCTGGTTTGTATCAAAAATAGTGGCCAGCAGGGCTAGGGCAGTGATTGTCCCTCTGCACTTGGTGCTGCTGGGGCCACATCTCAATTCCTGTGTCCAGTTCTGGGCCCCTCACTACAAGAGAGACATTGAAGTACTGGATCATGTCCAGAGAAGGGCAACAGAGCTGGTGAAGGATCTGGAGAAGAAATCCAGTGAGATGGAGCTGGGGGCAGTTCAGCCTAGAGAAAAGGAGGCTCAGGGGAGACCTTATTGCTCTCTTTAACTACCTGAAAGGAGCTTATAGCATGGTGGGGGCTCGTCTCATTGCTTAGGCAACAAGCGACAGCATAAGAGCCTTAAACTATTCCAGGTTCAGGATGGACATCAAGAAGAATTTCTTCACTGAAGGGGTGGTCAGGCATTGGAATGGGCTGTGCAGGGAGGTGGTGGAGTCACCATCCCTGAAAGTGTTCAAGAAATCACTGGACATGGTACTAAGTGCTCTGGTCTAGCTGACCATCAAAAGTTGTATTCAATGATCTTAAGAGCCTTTTCCAACCTTATTGATTCTGTTTTTGTGTTGGTTAGTAAGGGTACCAAGTCTTCTCTATGGCAGTGGCAAGTACAGCTTTGCTTCAGCCTCTGCAGACAGGTTTGTAAAGCAGCAATTAATGGGTGAGGAGAGAAAGGAAGCTGGGGAGCAGGAGGAGGAAGTAGCAGCCCTCCCCACCAGCTGTGCTAGATGTGGCATGTCTCTCCTACATCCCTCTCTGCATTCCACATCCCTGCTCTTTTTGGCCATGCTGTGAATGACAGAGGGACCTCACTTAAACAGACAGCAGTTTGTGGGAAAGGAACTCAGGACTCAGCTCTTCAGCTTCAGGAACCAGGACTTCCCAATGTGGCTGAAAAACCTCATGATTTCTGTGGTTACCACAGCAGTTCCAGCAAAGATCTTGCACAGAGGTCTTCCCAGCCCCTCTGCACTCCCATGCACGTCGGTCTCTCATTCTCTTTGATTGCTTCACTGTCCTTGCTCAGACAGGATTGCAACACTTCCCTACCAAGAACACATCTCCCACCGAGAGGAGGAACAATTGGGATGCAACCTTTTAAGACAAAGCATGATAAATCTCAGGTTCACGACTGCTGCATGTCTGGCATACATCACTTTAAGAAAACAGACTATGGTGACATTGAGTCCATCTGGAACGCGGATAACTTGAAATTAAAACATTCAACATCTGTCTAAAAGAATTCGTCCAGAAGCTACAGAAGGTCATGAAAGCAGAAAAGAATGGGAAATGAGAAGATTAATTTTGTTTACAGTGCCCAGGTCTGAGAATATAAAATATTTACAAATAATTCTTCTTTTCTCCCAGCCCAGCTTCTCTGTAGGAGTACTGTAAAAAAGGCCCTGAAAGAGCCACACAGGCAAAAAGAGCATCTCGTTTTCATCATGTTCAAACAACATTTCTACCTATTGTCTCTTGATAATAACCATGAAAACAATTTTTCAACCGAGTATTGGGGGTTAGTGTTTCAGATGATTTTCTGTAAGAAGAGTCTGCTTTATGAAGAATGTAGATTTCTTTTTTTTTTTTACCAACAGGAATAAACCACTGAAGCATCTGCCATGGATTAGTGCAGGGGAGACCTCCCATCCCCAGCTTGCAAAGGGAGGGGAGTGCTGTTTTCAGTGCTGCCTGTGTTTGGCACCTTGCCAGAAGGGAGGAGCTACTGACACCAGCTCTCAGCTGGCATTTCCAAAATGAACAGCCTAATTTTATGTCTGGCATTCCACTGGAAAGTCAATGTATTTTTCATGGGGAAAACTGAAATTTTTGTTCTAGCCATGAATGTCCTCGATGCTCTTAGTGATTCAGGCACGTGTAATGGCCATATTCATCCATATTCAGTTTTACATCCTCAGTTCCATTCCTTTCTTGATAGCTGTGCACCTCCTATCAGGCTTACAAGACACCCACCCACTTGGCTGGGTTTGATTTCCACCCCCCACCAGATAACCACAATTAACTATTTTTGAGAGTACTGACATGCAGTAGGCAGCAGAGGACACCTGCTTGAATTTGGTTCTTTATTTTGAGAAAGACAAGCAAACAAACAGCACTATAAGGAGACTTCAGAAGTCCTCTCCTTACTTCATTCAATTTTATCTATCACTGTGCTCCTGTCCTGGAGGGGCAGACATATCTGCATTTCTTTCCATCACCTGTATTTTTTCTCTCATATCTGCATTTCTCTCTCTAGTGAGACAGGTTACTTTTCAGTCAAAACGAAATTTCCATATGTTCTGTAAGTGACACTTCTAATTAAATCTTGCTCATTTGAATTCTCTGCTTTTCCTTGGATTTTAGGAAGCAGAGAAACACAAGATGGTTTCTAATGGTATTTTTTTTTCTGTTGTCAGGAACACTGCTGGTTTTCTTTGCTCAGAAAGTCAACCTTTTACAAAACCCCCTAATTTTGCCTAGCGGAAGCTGTTTTGCTTACAGAAACCAAACCAATTACCAAAGCTAACCATAACCATGGGTGCCTTTGTGGGCAGAGCACTCAGAGCAAAGAAAACCTATGAAAATAATTTGAAGTAAAAACAGATGTAGTGATTAAGAAATATACAAGGCACATCCCTGTATTACATAACCCAAAATACAACATTTTTCTTGCAGTCTTTTTATGCCCTACACCATGTATGTGGATTAACAGTAGGACTAAATAGTCCATTTAGAAAACACAATTTCACAATGCCAACCAGACAGTTTCTGGTGCCATTTCTCCTGACACAGCCTTTGCTTCAATCTACAATTTAACATCTGCAGAAGAAGGAGGAAAGTGTGCTCCCTTCTGTGTTGGTTATGAAAACCAAATTATTTCCATATTAAACTGTTAGTGGGAATGTAATAAATGCTAATAGTTTTGCCTGAAAAATAAGAAAAAAAAAAACAAAACAAAGAGGCTGTGGAAAGACTTTTTTTTTTTTTTTATGGATATCTCAGTTCTGATTGAATCCCCTATAGCCAGTTAAGTGTACAGGGAAAAGATGCTGTTGTGCCATCAGAACTCACTCCATTTCCAAAGCAGTTGGACAAATTCACAGAGGAAAAACCCAGGGAGAACATTAAAGGCAAAGGCACCAGCAGCTGCCACCAGCAGACACCTGGGCCACAAGCTGCTGGCATCTGAAAAAGCATTGCTTTGTGCTTGCTAGGTTTTTATGCTGCTACTTTGGCTAACAGCAGGTCAGCCAAAAATCTCCTTGGCCAACAGCTCCTACCTTGGCCAACAACTTCATCCTAGTCCAGTGTAGCCACCTGCACATTTCAAAGGATTTTCAACTACTGTGGGTACTGGCTAGCTATGGGAAAACTTTCTAGAGAATCAGGACCTTATCCTGCACCTTAACCTTGACTCCTGCTTTCAGAAGGACTGGGTTTTAATTTATGCACAGGATGCTGAACCATTATAGGACAGGGCTCCTTGTGCCTGCAAAAGCAATTGCCACAGTCCTAGTATGGACTGAGTCTCTGGGATTTGAATGGAGTTGTGCTCCTCCATCACATAAGGAAATCTCAAGGCTAACCTTCTGACACTTCAGACTGGTCTTTGATCACCCCCTGTATATGTAACCTGAAAAGATGAGCTGCCAGCATCAATCCCTAATTCACTGGGATGATGTTTCACATTACATTAAATTTTGTATTCTTTAGGGGCAGGGATGCAAAAAGGGGAATAAAGATGGACTTACTCAGTACCATGCATTTCCCACACCACCCATCTACCGCTGGGCTAACAATTCAAACCCCAACTTTCTTCCAAATTCAGCCTCCTATAATCTTCTCTTTCTGGTCCAGCATGATAGTGACCCAAAACACCATTTTCCACTCTTGTCTTTTTCATGTACCACTGCTGCATGTTAATCAACACCTCTCCTGGGTGTTTGTCCTGGCCACTGCCAGGAGAGTAACCTGCCACTGCCTTCGAATAGAGGCTCCCAATTGATGTTAGCAGGAATTAGAACCAGCTGGAAATTACTCTGTAAAAGTCATGCATCTCATTTAAAACAAAACAAAACAAAACAAAGCAAACATCCCCTAAGAAAAAAAAAAATAAATTCCAAAGCTACAGAGACTTGAATTTTGTTTTGCCTTCAGCACAAAGCATTTTCCCTGCATGAGGTTTTCCATGGGCTTCTCCCTTCAGATGATCCCACTGAAGAGGCAGCTGATGAAGGTGACCCTGTTCTTCCAAAGGACGGATGCAACAGAGCATGGATCTGATAGACCTCAGTATGGATGGCTTAATTAACACCAGATGTCCCTTTTATGGGAGAAATAGTTGCTAGCAAAAAAATCTCTGATGAGATGCTGGTGGTATTTCCTAGGAGCCAACACTTACCTCTGTGCTGTGTGTGTATCTCCAGCAGGCAGCTGGGATCAATCCACAAAAGGCCAAAGCAAAACAGAAAAATCCCTGAGGATAAAGAGGAAAAATACCAACAGTTACAGCCTAGGGAGAAAAATACCCATTTGCAAACACAACCAGGACATATTTAATGTGCTTCTTTGAGCAAGTTTCATTAAAGTTTAAACATTGCCTCTTTTAATATTCCTCATAATGTCAGTTACCTAAAAGAAATTAGATGGACAATAATGTGGTTCTCCATCAGGAGCCCTCAAATTACACTGTGGCAAATTGAAGAGTTTGACCAAAAGACCAGGCAGCTTTCTGCAGTGCAGTTATTCTATTCTGCCCAAATTCCTCTTGGACAAAGAAAAGGAGGTAAAAACCATTACATTTACAGTATGCTTCCCTTCTGCTGCAGGACTGTGCTCCAGAATGGCATTTCCTTACTCACAGGATTCAACCTCCAGCATTTAAAACTTGGCTATTGGCATCAAAGAGGGGAAAAACCCACATGAATAGTCCATAAAGAAGCAAATAACTAGGATAGAGATAGAAATCAACCTGCTCTGGAAGAGGAGCTGGACTTACCCTACGAGCAAGGTGGCAGCTGCACAGCCAAGCTGCCTTCCTTAGATCAGCACCATCCTAGTTAGACAACAGGATGACACAAATATAATCAAGGGCAGAAACTGACCCTGAAATGTCTAAACAGTAACAGCAACAATGCAGGACATGGCTTGACTTTTGTCTTCTTCCCTAGGCTTGCAGAGCTGGAAGTTACATGTTTTGTGTTTTTATTTGAACAAATCTGGACCAAAAAACCCACACACCCTGATATAAAAAGCACTCTCCTGCTGTGACAGCTGGACCAAATGATCTTGTTCACATTAAAAAAAAAAAAAAAAAAAAGGAAGGGAAAAGTGCCTGCAAAGCATTTGAAGGCTAAATGGGCTCATCCAACATGGATCCACATCTTAGTCTTGGAATGACAAAAGATGATGAATAAGCATTGGTTGAAATGAATGCCCTTACAAGTTTTTCCACAAAACTGTGCCTCTTTCAACACAACACTATGTAGGAAACTTACCCAGATGACTGCACCTCATTTTGATTGCTAACTTTTTTCTATGACTGTTTTCATTGTATTATATAGCTGAAATAACTTGAAAAAAGTTTAAATCTTCAATGACATTTTACCAAATTCAAGCTTAGGAGAGGAAGAAGAACATTATATCTTTTAAGCAATTTTTTTTGTGAAGGAGAACTGGTAGAAGCAGTTTCAAAAAAAAAAGCTCCAAACTCATGCATAAGCAGCAAGAAAGGAAAATATTCAAGTCCTGGAAATGAAAGTGAATATGCCAGTAAAACCCTTTTTCTGGCTCTTGTCCATCTGCTCTGTTTCTCTGCCCTGCCTGGGGACTTTGCTCCTGGAACAAGACTGCCACTGGTATTCAGCGCTTTTTTTGGGGGCTGCCTTGTTTCGGGCTCTGCATCAGACACTAGGGAAAACCCTGGTACAGCTCTTACGAAAAATCTTAAATTATGTATGTCCAGTCTCTCCTTTCATTTATTTTTTTGGCAGCTGCCTGGCCATATAGCTGATGAGATCACTGGTTGCCTTGCTAGGAGCTAAAATGAGATTACCCAAGACCCTAAAGAAGATCAGAGGAAAAATCTGATCAAACACTGACATGACAAGGTAGTTAAAAGTCAGGAAGATGTGAAAGAGCTCACAGGGCAAGATATCTCAGACCAAAACCCAGCTGGAGTGGGGGGTTCAACCCTGCAGGTACAGCACAAACTGGAAGGAGGAGGTGAAGTTACACAGGCATGTCAGGTTGCTCCTCAATAGGACCACACCCTGCATTTTGCACTGCCTCCAACTTCCCCACCAAACGAACAGCATTTTCACCAAAATCAAGTTCAAATAGAAGAACATTTTTTAAAAAAAAGACAGGTAGAAAAACCAGCAATGTGACCACTCTTCTTTCTGCATATCATTCCATTAAAGTTATAATTCAGATGACCCACCATGAACCCAGAGAGCATGAACAGCAGGATGCCAGCGACAACCCTGATTTCTCCCCCTGTGCTCTCCCTTCCTATCCCCACCAGCTCCAGCACTTACATCTCTCTGGGGCCAAAACCCCCAGCAGACAAAAATCCTCCTTCTCATCTTCCCTTCCTCAGCTCCACCCCACATCTCAGTCCTTCAGCATCAGCTCTCCCTTTATTTCTGTCTGGTTTCTCTGGGAATACCAAGACGCAGCCCTTTGGGAAGCTTCTCCTCTATCCAGTCGGTGCACAGCAATTACATGGCTTCGAGAACAGCTTATAAATGAATTATAGCCTGCTTTTTCCCTTCCCAGCCAAGAGGCTTTTGGAAGAGCAACTTTCTAATTACATTAGAAGACATTTGGAGGAAAAAAGAAAAAGGCAATGTGCAGTTTGCATACAAAATGTGGAAGGGTTGAGGCTGGTTCACCATCTCTCAGACCCTTGGAGCTCCTCGGAGCCAGCCACAGGCTGCTGCCTGTTCCCTTTGCAAGAGCCACATCAGCCCTGTGGAGAGCTGTCACCAGGCAGACATCAGTTACTCTTTTATGAATGACCTTGCTTCCATCCTTGCTGCAAGGAACAACTTCTCTTTGACAGACTTGGTAGAATCCGCAGGAACAGCACCCTGTTCTGTTAGCTGGTGTTTCTTTTAATTCACCTTTCTGATGCTTCCCCTTTGGTGAAGGGGGTCAGCTTTGGATGAGGGAGGTGTGCTTTAACTCAGACTGTGCTCTCTAGCTGTGTTTTGCCAAACTCCCACAGTTCCAGGGAAGGAGCTGACCTCTGCTCTGCTCTGCTCCAGATGCTTTTTGGTGCTGCTGTGGTCATTGCAAAGGCCAGCTCCCTGCCAGACCACAGAGCCCAGGGGCAAGGAAAGGGGGGAAAACTTCAGGTGGCATCCATCAGGTTGTGTCCCTCCCTGCCTGACCCAGTTCATCTAAAAGCACACAACGTGTTTGCCCTTCCACAGAGCTAACATGAGTCAGTGACATCAGTCCCAAAGAGGAACCTGTCCTCAGCACCAGCTCTGCCACTGGCACACAGACACATCACTCAGAATTGCACCATGGGGGAGAGCACAGGAGGCAGCTTAAATTAGAAAGGAAGATGCTGAAGTGTGCTGCGGTGATATTAAGGGCCCTATACACGCTGGCCTACACCTGGGTATAATAAAGCAAACAGCTCTGTGTGCTGGCCCTACTAGCTCATCAATCTTGATGAAAAACTGGGTTATATTGGGCATTCACTGAGGCTTTTTCCACTGAATTTTTTTTGGAACATCTGCTCCATCCTGAACACAAATTTTCCTCTATACTAGTCAGGTTTTAGACTGTAAAGTTCAGATGGGAGAATTTCAGCTGGGATATTATGGTTGGCATGTTGGTCCCTGTTTTTTCTTTCCCTTTTTCTGCCTGACCAGGTAACAACACATGATGCTTTAAACCTCACCAGTACCAGAGTCTTTCCTTTGTGCAAACAGCACTAACAGCTGTTTTCCTTCCTTTTCCTCCCCTTCAATAGCGACATGGCCTCCAGGGGCTGTGAGAGCTGTGGGATATTTACATTGAGGACTGACTGCATGATGGGCCATAGATCACCAGAAAGCATAATTTGCCTGAGCTAGAAGAGACTCAATAAGCTTGTTGCTATTCTCCCTGCTCAAGAGGAGCTTTAGGTGTAAAATTTCTGATTTTTAGAACATAATTTTTTATCCTTAAGTTCTCAAATACTTTCTCGGAACCAGATTCCTCATAAGCAGCACCGGATGCACAGTGGCATCTGTCTGGTCTCATGATGCTGCTAATGCAGCTAGAAGACAATCTCCTGAGACCTGTGTGCTTAAACCAGTTTGACCTGTCCTGGTTTCTAACCACTGTGCACCCATTACTGTTTTTAGAACAGCACCAGTAAGGCCTGCAAAGACCAGAGACTTCTCTGTAGGCACACAAACCTCCAGACAGCCAGGCAGCATGACAATATATAATCCAAACAGACAAGAAGATGCTCCTGTAAACCAAATCTGCATCCTTGTCAGCTTTTCCCCAGAGTGGCTGGTGTACCAAGTGAGATTGTGGTGGACCAGCCACATCGATGCAGTCATCCCCCACACATGGCTGGGTTTCCTGGACAGCCACAGATGTCAGGCTAATAGTCTGGTGTTTTCCCTCTTTGATTAAAGAGTGAATTAAATGGTCTTCTAAATAAGACACACTCTATGCAGGGAGGGAAAAGTCCTTTAAAATCAATAGCAGGGGAAGATGAAATATTCTCTCTATTGCAGAAGGAGGAAAAAAGCTCCAAGCAGCAGGGCCGATCACTCCTGTGAGCTACAGCACAGCAGGGATCAGCAGGGCTTGACAACACACTGACCAGTTTTGGAGCCCACAGGGCCAAACGCCACTCCTGCCTGCGAATACACCTCGCTGCAGCCGTCAGGGCTGGCTCTCCCTGCTTTCGCTTCCTCCTGGCAAATCAGAGATTAAATGTGTGCCTTGGGAGTGGGAACTGGGGGCAAAACAAGCAGCGAGCTAGCCTTTGGTGGAAGATACGGCTGGGAGGGAAGGGGGCAATTCATAGGAATAGGCAACGGCCGTGTGATTTAAGACGCCGATGAACTCCTTGAACGACTTGGAGCCGAGAACGCCCTTGCTAGTGGGCAGCTCTTGCGTGTCTCGCAGGGTTCCCGTTAATTCCTGAGGGCTGGGGCCGTGCCACCATCCGGCAGGGGTCAGTGAGGCTGCTCCCGCTGCGCGGCACCTCCCGGGGCGGGCGGGGAGCGGGGCCTGGGGAGCGGGGCCCGGGGGAGCGGGGCCTGGGGGAGCGGGGCCCGGGGGAGCGGGAGCGGGGCCTGGGGGAGCGGGGCCTGGAGAGCGGGGCCCGGGGGAGCGGGAGCGGGGCCTGGGGGAGCGGGGCCTGGGGGAGCGGGGCCCGGGGGAGCGGGAGCGGGCCCCGCGACGAGGGTAGAGGAGCCCGGGGAGAGGGGCCCGGGGAACGGGGCCCGGGAGCGGGAGTGGAGCCCGGGGAGCGGGAGCGGGGCGAGGGGCCCGGGGAGCGGGGCCCGGGGAGCGGGGCCCGGGGAGCGGGGCCCGGGGAGAGGGGCCCGGGGAGAGGGGCCCGGGGAGAGGGGCCCGGGGAGCGGGGACAGGGGAGCGGAGCGCGGCGCTGGAGCGGCCCCGCGCGGCTGCCGCCGGCCCTCCCGCCTCCGACCCCACGACCGGCACGGAGGCGGCGGAAAAGGAGCTTCAAGGCAGCCAAGAGACATCCCGTTATCCCTGCCGAGAGCGGCGTGCGATGAAGGTTCGTCGCCACAGCGGCGGGGAAGGCAGCTCGCACCTTTCCTCTGCTCCCCGCAAGGCAGCGACACCGTGAGCTCCCTACAAACGTGCCATCAGGGGCCCAAAATGCAGGCGGCCACATCCCCTAGAGGACCCCAACTGTGGGAGCTAAAGACAAGCCAGCAGGGTGCACTAGGAGCCACAAAAATAAATAGCCACTTTGAGGGGTCTGCCAGCCAGAAGTTGCTTTGGCAGGCAGAACTTGGCTGTGATGCCCCAAACCAGCCAGGCTGGGGGAGGTGATGGGCGGCTGGAGGAAAGGATCACCCACGTTACAATGGGAAGGGAGAGCAGCAGCACACGGCCCTTGGACAGTGCTCTTTGCACAGCAGCTCTGTCCCTTGCTATTCACTATTCACTCAGTATGTGTTGGTGCTCTTTAACAATTGCTGCAGGAAATGGCGAGTACGTTAATAGCCTGTTCTATGGAGTGGCATGCCCCAAACTATACCAAAGAGCAAGGCAACAAATAAACATTATAGAGAAGTTTGACTGTATTTTCAGGCAGTCATGACATTCTCCACTGATCTGTACATACCTATCTGTTGGTTTAGATGTGGTAATTGCAGGCACAAGTTAAAGACACTTCAGCAGAAGAGAGGGGAGTTACACATATTCTGCTTAATTCATGGGCTCTTAACTCAGGCCCCTTTGGGAATCTCAAACAGAGAAAGGAAGATGGTGTATTGAGAAGGTGAAAACATTAATTTCAGTGGCTGCTTTGCACTGAATTTTCAGGTATCAGCTTCTCATTTCTCCCATCAGTATAATTCCCCCAATTACACAGATTAAATAAATCTTTTTAAAGTTAGTGTATGACAGCAATGCAATTATTTTATATTAAGCAAGATTTCATGCTCAACAACCTACCTGTTAACTCCTGCCATTCCCATGGGAAAACACGCAGTGAGCAGCACTTTACCACTCATCCCTCCAGCTCCAAGGCTGGAAGCTGCTCTGTGCAGGCTAAGCTCTGCATGCAGGCTCTGTTTTGAAATGGAACTTAGCTCACAGTGCAGTTTACTACTGTCAGCATGCTCCAGGCCCAAACAGGCTGATGGAGAAGAGAAAGGGGGAATTTCAACTCTTATGCTACTTCTCAACCTTCTCCTTGTAGGCTGAAATTCAGGGTCCTGCCCAAATCCCCCATGCCTGCTGCTGTGCTTTGTATGGATGTTTGCAGTGAGGTAGGAAAAAGAGGGGCTAATTTTGCTATCACAAGTTATGGGAAGCATGTGAGACTCAAAATCACACTGCTAAGGTTTCCCCACACAAACCATGTTTTGACTTGATGAGGAGAAAAAAAAATACCCTGGGAATTGTCATCATCATAGTTGCTTGGCAGATAAACACCTTCCCTCTGAATGCTGCTTACACAGGACCTTGGCAAAAGAAACTAGGCACAGAATGATGCAATCCTCAGCCTGAAGAGCTCTGCAAGGTCACGCTTTTTCAAAACTGTCCCCTTGCAGCACAAAGTGGAACAACAGGACCTCCTTCCCCAGGCGTGCATTCTCCCAGCCATAAGGGAGGGAGCACTGCAGCACTCCCAACCCTCTGCACTGCACGTTGTGGGGGCCAGCCCCGGTGACAAAAAGCCCCTCCCAGCCAGTCCCTGCAGGTGTGGGTACGCACCATGGCGGTGAGGCACTGCGATTCCCGCACCGTGGCGGCGGAGCTCAGCAGGGCTGCCAGGATCAGCGTCATGCTCAGGGAGATCCCAAAGTAGAAAGCTGGAAGGAAGACAGACATGGGAGTTGTGGTCAGATGCCAGAGGCCTAGTCTGATGCTTCACCCTGAGAAGAGCCAAAACCTGCATTTTGGGGAGCTGGCCCCAAAGGGCCAGGCTGCAGAACTGAATTTTTTCTGTAATTAATTCAATACCCCCAATATGCTTTGCTATCTGTGTCTGGCAGGGCTGCAAGCCTCTGAGTGGTTCCCACAGCTCCAGCAGAGTGAAGCAGCCTAAGATGGTGTTGGTCCACCCAACAGACCAGAAGCTGCCAATTACTTCAGCATTCTGATAAGGATCCCCCCCCCAAAATGGGGGTGCTGGTGCAGCAGCTGTCCCACAACCTCTATCGGGACTCCAGCACTGCTAATCTGGTGCAACACTCACCCTCTGGTTTCCTCCTGGCTCAGGCAGGATCACAGCCAGTTCCCTGGGGCAGGGCTGAGGGACACACAGTGCTGAAAAGGGTTTTGCTAGCCTAGCCATGCTTGCATGGTAAGCTTGCATGGTAAGCGAGGTAATGCTTGCAAACAAAGCAAGTGGAAGTGTTGCTGGAGATGAGTGGCTGTGGTGGGAGAGCCTGCAAGCAGTGCTAATATATATGTGTAGGAACAGGGAAGGAATGTACCTTAGCCTCGGACTAACAGAGGTTTTACACCTGCCTTGTTAAACTGAAACTGAGAGCCAGGGTCTTGGAGACCTTTGAGAGGTCCTCCTTTGAGAGGATATGAGCGTGTTTAAGCCCAGAGTGCAGCTCAGGAGAAGCAGCAGATGCAAGTGCAGCAGTGGTGAGGAGGGTATTTTAGTATCTGGGCTATCTTTACTCCAGCCTTGTACCTGAAACTCATTTTATACTTCTCCCTTGTGAAAGCAAGAATACCACACATTTCCTCAGAAAAGCTAGAGGTGCTGCCAAGCATTTCTCCTCCCAGCCTCAATTTCCTATGTTCTGCTTCAACTCCTGTAACTCCTGTGCTTCCAGTCTTCTGCCAGTCCCAGTGCACTTTAAGTGACTGAGAAGCTCCTCCTGAGCTCTCATCATAGCACAGGGGCCCAAGAATAGAGAAACACGTGCAAATATAGAAGCACCTGAGCACCCCGTGCACCCACAGCATCCTTTGGTTATAGGCATGCAGGTCTGATATGGGGAAAGAAAGTGCCTGAGGGACTGTGTTAGTCCTGATGCATCCTCCAAAACCCAGCTCCTTCCTCCTCTTGAGATACACCTGAATCTTCTTCTATTGCTTTAAGGAATGTTGAAGCTCTGGGTATCACCAAAGGTTTCATTGGGATGTGACCACAACGTACCTGCGTGATGGATGGCCCTGTAGGCATTGCTGTCCAGGGAGATGTTGCTGATGAGGGTGAAACGGAGCCCGTAGTGGGTGACTGTGCTCAGTGTGGCAATGGAGAGCCCCAGCAGCTGGAAAAGAAGGGTTTCAGGAAGGGATTTGCAAGGCAGCAGCTCTTGCTGGGTACGCACAAAGGTTTGAGGTATATCTGGATACTCCTGAGCCCCATGCAAATGCAGACAGCCTCATCATCCAGAGACCACCACATGTACCCCAAAATGCACATAAAAGACAAACCCCAGATACTTAAAAATACTAAAACTGTTTTTCTCTCTTGCATAATGAATGCATGTAACACTGTCCAGCCCACAGTCTCTTGGCTAGTGTCTGTGGATTAAATTCCCATCACATGAAGAAAACTGAGAGGATTTACATTCTTGCAGCACACCTGTGCAGTGCCACCCCACTCTGCAGACTGTGCAGGTGTGGCTGTGAGGGCTTGCCAGCTTCAAGAGGGGTTTTGAGCAGGCGTGAAGTTCTCTGCTTTGCAATACCAGTGTCATTGCCTGCTGTTGGCTCTGTTTCCTATGGTAGAGTGCAAAGATCTGAGTCCTGTACTACTGTAAGCTGTCTGTGGTGGTTTCTGTCTCCGCAAGGTTTTGCTGTTCAGTCTGTTTCTGTCCCTCCCCTGAGAGTCCCAGTATGCCTAAGCCATGGGGTAACCACTTGCACATCACCTCTCCAGCTGACGGAGAGGGAACATTCCTGATGGCACCTGGCTCTAGGGCTGGCCTCCTTGCAGAATGACTGGTGGCAGAGCTGGGACAAAGGCACCAGCAGCAAAACTAGCTCCAAATCTAGTGTAATGATCCTAGAAAATACAAAATGTAAGCCTACTCCTAGCTCCAAAGATAGGGTTTCATCGTTTTGTGCCTTTACAATATGAAAACACAAGGCAGCTATACCTGTGTCAAACGTGACGGTGCAATCTCAACATAATCCCCACTGTGTGACATTTTCTAATAGCTTTTGCTGGAGGCTTACGGTCTCAGAGACTAAATCCATCCAAACCGTAGCACTTTGTCTAACCTAATTTGTGGCACCTTCTGATCTTTCAGACCGTGCATTACCACGTATCTTGACTCACGCCCAGCAAAATATGAAGTGCAACACCAGTTAGCTCAGATTTCTGAGAAACACCAGTCTAAAATCCTCCCAACAGCGAGAATGTGATTCTAACCATTGACAGCAGCTGTGCCTTAATGTCTCCTCTAAACGTGCTTGGTACCAATCTTCCTTTCATTTCCTCCAAGTGGCATATTCTGTTATTGGGAAGAGAGAGACACCTTACAGCCACTGCAGTCTTGGAATGTTGACATTTGGAAAAACTACAAACTTATTTCGTGGTCCAAAATAAGGTATTACCTTTTAATTACACTCTTAGCAAGCCACCAACCCTCTTTGAGCTAAATACAGATAATTGTTATTGCTGTTGTTATTATTATTAAGCTGGCAAGATTTGATGAAGTGAAAATGCAACAAGAACATACAAGTCAAAGCATCCATGAGAAGTGTTCTCTAGTTTCACCATTTCCCATCAGCTCTAACAGCAGATGTCCATAAACTCCCCTTAAATTTGCTTCAAAAGCTAACAAAAAGAGTCCCTGGAATTGATTCCCCTTTGCAGTGGCATTCCACAGGTTTCTCACACACACTTCCACCAAAGTCTCGCAGTTTCATATCCTCACTGATCCCACCTGCAGTCGACCACCCTCCCAGCATCAAGTGTGACTGCAGCATGGCCAGCCTCTCTCTTTTGCTCCAAGGAGACAGGAGCAAATACCTTTTTTGCTGAGAACTACCCATTCTGCCAGCAGCGACCTTTTCTTTCTCCTTGGAGGCAGCTGCCGAGTTGTGAAAGAGCTGCAGTGGTGTCACAGCCCTGAGAAACCAGAAGTCTGTCAGAGGAGGGGGGGCGATGCTGGTGGCCAGCGATAACCGCCCATGGTGCAATGATAACTCAGGCAGTTGGCTGTGCTTGCCCTCCACCCGCCAAAAACAGAACGTGGGAAAACCATCCCCTCTCAGAGCGGGGATGGGAAAGGCAACAGCTCACCTCAGTTCTGCAGAGATCCCCCCCCAAACCTGCCTGCTCACCATGACACAGAGGCTGGTCACCAGCAGCTGGCACTTGGTGGTCCTCATGCCGCACCTCAGTCCCATGGCAGCTTGTCCCCAGAGAGAGCTGGCAGTTGGTCCCTCCAGCTCTTGATAAAGCCTGGGTTTCCACCAAACGGAGGCATGGCCACAGCGGGGCCTCTCAGGAAGTGGAGTCCCCACCACGTGCTGATGCACCTCCTCCTGCCTGATTATTAAATCTTCTTTAGGGCAGTCACCTTCTGCACAGGCTCTCAGTCAGCTGCTGTCAGCTCCTGCGCAGCCAGCTGGGAAAGAAGGAAAGGCATACAGAAAAACAACCTTTCATAGAGGTTAGAGCAAAATTCCTTTAAAAAAAAAATTAAACTGTTCAGTCAAGAGTCAGTGTCAAAATATCCTGATTTTGACTTCCACTTGGATGCAATTTTGCTTAATAAACATTGTTGGCAACATTTTTTTATAATCTGAATAAATGATATTTTGTGAAAACGTCTAGGAAAACATTTTTTAAGAAAAACCAACAAAAAAACCCTATTGTTTAACAAAGAGATTAAACCCCCTCCCCAGACAGATCTGTGTAAGAGCCTTCTCTCCCCATGTAAAGCCACATGGCAATAACCTTTGGCTGAGCTTCTATTAGAACTTGCATTTGCAGATAAGGGAAAAAAACACATTTGGTAGTGCTTAACTCAGGAAAATGGCTATATGGACGTATAACCCCCTGCTCAGGAGACCCTCACTGTCCATGGACATTTTAACTCTTCCTTTCCCTTCTCTTAGCACTGAAGACTCCATGGACCCACGGCCACAGAAGACTCAGGTAATTCCTGGTATTCAAAACCAGCTGTTTCCTGAATGCATATTTCTTAAATCACAAAGAAGCCTCAAGAACTATCTGGCCAAAGTGAGCCTGAATGACTGAGTGGTGGTGTTCTCCACCAGACTGGTGGAGAACAGGTGTAACAGACTAATGAAAAATAAATGCACTCCCCCCAGGTGGAAAAGGGAGTAAAAAAGTAAAACCATCCCACAACACTAACTGCAGTAACAGGAAGATGACAAAGAAGGAGGAGGAGAGGAGTGAAAAAGGAAGGAAGATGCATATTGCAAAGCAAAGAGAAGAGAGAGTTGCACAAAGCCATGAGCACAGGGAAAATCATGACATGGTTTTCTGACTACATTACTAGCTTTCTTGTAAGCTTTCCTGCAGATCATCTTGGTTGCAGCCTCCCGAGACACGTGCTAAAAACAAGTGTCCCCGTGGCTCACCTGTCCCTGCCCTCATGCCCAGGATGAGACACTGAGGTACCTATGTGCAGACAGAGACCTTCCTCCTCTGGCCACCAGCTGGGATAGACAGCAGGGCAGGAGGACAGTGGGGAGAGGACAACAGGCTGGCGAGGCAGCTGATGGCAATTTCAGGAGCAGGACCCCAGGGAACAGACCAGGTGGTGAAAATGCCCTATAAGACACTGTCAGAGTTAGGATTGCATCAGAATTCAGAAATGTGGGCAGCCTATCACTTCTTCTGCTACTAGAGGACAGACGGGGGTGTTGTCACCTGCATTTTCAAGGAGGAGGATCCGTGGTACAAAGACAACGGAGCTGGCCCACCGGTGGAGTTACAGGTTAAATATGAAAGGGCTGAGAGGAAGAATGAGCCCAGCTCTGTAACACCAAGCCGCGTCAGCCCAGCCACGACCGACAGCCACCAAGCCCTGTCACCTGCCCTGAGCACACCCGGAGCCTGTTTCACAGCGGCTGACAGGGAAAATATCATGGAGCCCATCTCCCTTTCCCCCTAGATCCCATTTCCTTCCCCAATCCTAAACACCTGCCGCCGCAGAGACCTGTGCCAAGCCAAGTCTCACACTAGAGGTCCCCACAGGCCAGCAGAACCCTTTCCCGAAGGGCGGGATGATCGATGTGGGCTCTCTGAAGGGCATTTCCCTCCCCAGTTCCATAAAAGTCTCCTCAGTTCCTGTAGAAAACTCACACCTCACCTCAGGTACACCTGAGAGGTCCCAAAATCGTTATCTATGTGCCTTGCAAGGACTGCTAGTCTCCCCACGAAATATGTCCTACCTCCTTTGTCTCCAGCCATAAAAACAGGTACCTTCACTGACTCACAGAGCTCTGAAAGCAGGTCTGTAACTTCTAACACCTGTGTTTCAACAGCTCCTTCCTCTGTTTTAGCTGAAAATTACTATTCCTGAGTAGCTTGACCGTATCTTCTGATGCTTCTCCCACCTGCAGTGCTTGGTGCCCCACCTTTGTGCCCACTCCCTCCGCCAAGTGCTCTGCCTGCTGGGCTCAGGGGTGGAGGGATTTTCTGCTGTTTCTCTTTCCTCTTTCTTACCCTCTATCCCATTCAGGTATGCCTTGAAAGGTTCCTGTTTGGGGCACAGCATATGTGGATTTCTAACATCACAAAAATAACAAAAGCAAAAGGAGTTGCTGCCTCACACTCAAAAACCAAAAGGAAAGTCACTCCCTCACCCAAAAGAAAGCAGGGGCATCAGTAGAGCTGGGATATTAAGATGTTGGGCTGTGGTTAAGGAAGGCATATTTGGCACATGGAAGGGCACTGCTGAGAGGAGAACAGAGGGCTCTGTGCTCATCTTACCTGTGCCCATCAACAAGGCAATCCGTGAAACACTTCACCTTCTGTGGGATTAAACTTTCTCTGGGTGCCCTTCTGTTGGCACACACCTGCCTCAGCAGGCACCTGCCTGTCTGCCCAGAAAGCACTGGTGAGAAGCAGGATTTCCCCTCAGCCTCATCCCAGTGGGAAAAGAGGCAGGGCTGGTGGCATGCTGGGGAACCACCCTCACAGCCAGCATGTGGGCTGGATGGCAGCTAGGTTTTTCCAGCAAGACTCAGCCTCCTGCCCACCATGGCAGGTTCATCAATTGGTCCCTTTTGCAACAGCACAACTTATCACTCCCAAAAGCTGTGCAAAAACCACAGGTGACCACAGCTCCTGCCTGTGGCTTCCTACCTTATCTCTGGTTATCAGTTGGAGCAGGGACAGATGGTAGTGAGCCTGAAAATACCCCAGGGAGCACAAGTGCTCTCTTTCTAGCCTTGTGGCAGCTTGCTGATTTCTGTTATGAAAATATTCATCAGCTGCATGGGTCTCAGAGGGAAGTGATACCTCATCCAGAAGGGGAGGATTGATTTTAAAAAGGGAACAAAGCCAGATCATATTTTTTTTGCAAAGCTATAAACCCCCAACCCTCTTCTGAGCTGGAGGGAAACGACACCCACTCTGTCAGAGGGATGTTCTGAAAGAGCTGAGGGATTTGATGTGTTAATGCTGCATGGGGTGAACTTGGGACACTAAACACAAATGGAGGAGAAGAGGTTGAATTTGTGCTGGTGCTTTCTTGACATCCACTTTTCTGGCTCTCACTCCATCAGTGCAGCCACCAGTGATGGAACAGCAGCACCCCAGCCTCAGCTGCTTGAACTCTGTTGATGCAGCAGGGAAGAGAATCTTCCCCCTTGGATTTGGGGCACTACTACACATGCTCCTGAGAAAGGATGGGCTGGAAGCAAGAAGGAGGATGTCACCCAGAAGCCAAAACTACATCCATCGTCCAGGCAGGACACACCTGTTCCAGGTCCCTGCTGCCTCTCAGGAGCCTCCTCCTTTTCCAGCCCACAGCACCACTGGGGAAAATACCTCCCCTCCGCAGCAGAAAGCAGCTCCAAATGTGTCAGATTTACAAGTGTCAGTGGCTCAGCCCATTCAGTCCCTCAGCTACTGCCCGTAACACGGCTGGATTCACCCTAAAGCTCGCTCGTAAATAAAACATGTCCATATCAAACCGCACCGCAGCCATAGGAACGATGGGAAGCCAGGGAGACCTCACAGCCTGCATCTGCCTTCCCGGGCACATCACAAGGATGCATTGTAAAGGCTGCTTAGCATTCATATAGCACATACACACAATCAAAGCTAAAAATCAGCTTTTAAACCCGGGGCCATCTCTTTTCAAAAAAGGAAAGAGAGGAGAAAATTGGGAGGTGCTGGGCTTTGCCAAGCTTCAGATGCACCATGCAGCTCCACTGTGAATGGAAACAAGGCTGGCTGGAGGCTGCCTTGGAAGACAAAACAAGAGAGAAATCATTGTATTTCCAAAGCACATCTTTACTTATTATTTTCAAAGCGTGTCTCAGAAATCCTCTAGTGATTCCCAGGTAATTTAAAATTATTATAGATGAGCAAATAAAATGTCAGAAGAGTTATTAAAAATAGTTCATCAAGCCAGAGAAAGATTACATTGGAAAAGAGCATAAGCTGGAGACAGGGAGTTCCCTGTCAAATAACTTCTTTCTCCACTGAAAGTGAAAGAACTGTACTCATAGCTCTAAAGCACCCTGCCCTACTCAAATTTAATTATTTTTTCTTTTTCACATGCTACCTAATTGCAAGCCATAACTGCTCAGCAGCCAGCTGTGCAGGTGATTGACCTGAAGACACAATGTGAACCCTGCCCCATCTAGCCCTGCTTCTGACAAAACCATTGTGAGCATGGCCCAGCCTGGTAAATGGGCTCACCAAGAACAGGGCTGCTCAACTGCCCATCACCCTTTATTTCAGCCATTCAACCTCTTAAGTTTTATTTATCTCAAGCAACAGGACCCTCATTGCTTTCCACTGAAGTCCAGAAAGATTTGGCAAAATACCCTAAAAAGTTCATGTCAGCTGGCTGTAATGCATGCATGACACCAGGACTGACCCAGCAGCCCACCTGCAGCCTTCCTGCTGGCACATGTGCCAAGTCAGGGGCAGCACTGCTCTCACCTTTGGCAGGTGCAAGAAGTAACATGTAGTGTAGAGGCCCTTTCCAAAGTCCCTTCTCCCTGAGCATCATTTGGCCGCCTTGCGGCACACTGGCTGAAGCCACGTGGAGCTGCAAAGTGTCCACACCAACCATGCAGTTATTTTTCCCTTACCTGCTCCAGGACAGGAGAATTTCTTCTCCCCACTCTCTAGGGATGAGTAGCACATTGCTGGATGCTCTCTCTCCCCAGATTATGATCAGGAAGTTGATTGTGAACACAGACAGTGTTTAATGATGTCTTGTTCTACTGGATCCTTACATAGTCATTAACTTTATAAAGAGATTTCAAAGGAGATTGCATTTCTGGGTACAAGATGTACCTACCTACCTACCTTCCTGCAGACTGTTGGGAAGTCAGCTGCACTACTAGGAAAGTATAAGCACTTGCTGTGTATTGTGCTCAGGCCCAGACCAAATGGCCTCATCTGGCTGGAAATAAAAGTCATGATCAGCAGCCCTGAAGCCAATTTGGACATGTCAAGTTCATCCTTGAGCGAGGAATCTCTGTGGCTGGAGGGTCTGTGCTCTCCCTTGAGACTGGGTTTACTGGTGTGCATTATTAATGAAAAAAAATTCCCTGTAGCTATTTTTGTATGATAAAAATCCAGTTATTACTCTTGAGCGTGGCAGAGACAGAAGGCTTTCTCTAGAAAAGTTTCAAGGGCAGCAGCTTCCCCTTTCCTGTGAGAAAGGTTTTCAGCAGAAATTAGAGACGAGGTAATAAAAGAACATCGGTATTACTCCACTGCAGTGATGCCCCTACTGACTAAGCTATGTCTGACAGCGAGCACAAGGGAAGCCCCCTGCTCCATCCAGGGCAGTTTTGCACATGCTGGAGACAAGTGCATGACACAGTCTGAGCTGAGCAAGCAGTCTGTGCACTCCCAATAAGGCACAAGCAGCTCCCCTGCGCCGCTGGGAATCCACCAGGAAAAATGTTCATGCGCTGCATGCCGTGAGCTGCTCCTCTTGGGTCAAGTCATCCAGAGAAGCTGTAGTAGGGCTGCTCATTGCTTTGCCCCAAGTCTACAGCATGGCCAAGAATGTCTTAGGAGCTGCTGAATTTGGGTGCTAAGGCTCCTGGCTACTTGACTACCAGAAAATCAAAGTGCTCACAGAGTCCTTACTGTCAGGAATTTCAGCTGGGCTGCCTGTGACACTGCAGTGGGGCTGGCTCCTTCAAGCCACTGCCACTCTGCAACCAATACCCAGGGAAAATACTTCTCTTCAACATAACGGAGCCTAGCTGCTCCCTAAATACCCCACATAGGTACAAAAAAAGCCCCCTCTGTGTAACATCAAGGAATCGTGAATAGCTCTTTGACCATTTTTGGCTTAGATACACCTGAGGACCAGCAGCAAAGTGGTTCAGGGCAGCCAGGGGAATACAGACCCTTTGATATCCATATCGTGCTGCAGAGGCTTGCTGGCATGTGATGATACATCCCCACCACCAAGATGGTACCAAAGACACCAGCTTGGAGCATTTTCCTTACATTGGTTTATGTTTGCCTGCAAAAAAGTGAAGCCCTGTAACTGAACTGCCTCACACCGTTGTTTTTTTGGGTTTGTTTGTTTGTTTGTTTGTTTAAAGGGTAGGAGCAAAGCCCTGAGGACAGCACATCCTGAAGTTGTGCTGAAGCTGAGTGGACACGCCCCAGGGCAGTGGGTTCATGTAGCTCCCCCTCCATCCATCCTATTTATTTAGCAAAGCACTATTCAAGTTGTTTCTTTCCACAAGGACTTCCCCAGGACTCTAAGAGGATGAGCCTTTGTCGTTCCCGTTCCATCCAGCTATCTGAATGCACCTTATCCTGCTGCTCTTCCCACTAGAGCTGGAAACAAGGCTTGCCTGATGGAGAGCCAAGTAGGATTGCTTGGCACGGCACAGGGAAGCCAGTCTGCAACCCCCGAGCTACAAAAGCTTTGCATTTTCCTTCTTGCCTCCATGCCTTTATCCTTTAAACTCCCACTGAAGCCCAAAAAGCCGGTCTATGGATGACGCCGTTGGTAAGACGACCCACGCCAATACTATAAATCTTTGTTATTACACATTTTTGGTGGATGTAACAAAGCAGAGCCCCGGTGTGTCCCGTCTGTCAGGCAAGCACCGACCGGCAGCCAGGTGCCTGCACTCCCCGCTCCGCAGGGCAAGCCCTGGGAGCTGCCGGGCCACTGCTCGCCAGGTTCCCGGTGTGGGGAGGGGGCGGCTTGTGGCACACCTGAAGGGACAGGACCCAGGGCTTCCACCTCATCTCGGGCAGCAGCGGGGAGTCCCGGCTGCTCCTCACTGCCCGCTCTGAGGAGCGGGGGAGGCGGGGCGAGAGTGGGGACCCACCCCGAAGTAATCATAAAAACGGAATTAAAATGAAATGTTAAAAACCGCCAGGGCAGAGGCGGTGATCTGAGGGGAGGGCTGCCGCAGGGGGACAGGGAGCGCGGCCAGAGGGGCTGGGAAAGGACAGGGTCAGGGCCGGTGGGGTGTGGGTGTGGGTGTGGGTGTGGGTGGGTGTGTGGGTGTGGGTGTGTGTCTGTGTCTGTGTGTGTGTCTGTGTGTCTGTGTGTGTCTGTGTGTCTGTGTGTGTCTGTGTGTGTCTGTGTGTCTGTCTGTGTGTGTGTGTGTCTGTGTGTGTGTCTGTGTGTGTGTCTGTGTGTGTGTCTGTGTGTCTGTGTGTCAGTCTGTGTCTGTGTCTGTGTGTGTCTGTGTGTGTCTGTCAGTCTGTGTCTGTGTGTGTCTGTGTGTCTGTGTGTGTCTGTCTGTCAGTCTGTGTGTGTGTGTCTGTGTGTGTCTGTGTGTGTGTGTGTGTCTGTGTGTCTGTGTGTGTCTGTGTGTCTGTGTGTGTCTGTGTGTCTGTGTGTGTCTGTCTGTCAGTCTGTGTCTGTGTGTGTGTCTGTGTGTGTCTGTGTGTCCCTCTGTGTGTGCGTGTACGTGTGTCTGTACGTGTATCTGTGTGTGTGTCTGTCTGTGTGTCTATCTGTGTGTGTGCGTGTGTCTCAGTGTCTGTGTGTCTCTGTGTGTGTGTCTGTGTGTGTCTATCTGTGTCCGTGTGTGTGTCTGTCAGTCTGTGTGTATGTGTCTGTGTCTGTCTCTGTGTGTGTGTGTCTGTGTGTGTGTATGCGTGTCTGTCCATCTGTCTGTGTCTATGTGTGTCTGTGTGTGTCTGTCAGTCTGTGACTGTATGTGTGTGTGTCCATCTGTCTGTGTCTGTGTGTCTGTGTGTGTGTCTGTCTGTCAGTCTGTGTCTGTGTGTGTGTCTGTGTCTATGTGTGTCAGTCTGTGTCTATGTGTGTCAGTCTGTGTCTGTCTGTCAGTCTGTGTGTGTGTCTGTGTCTATGTGTGTCAGTGTGTGTGTGTGTGTCTGTGTCTATGTGTGTCAGTCTGTGTCTGTGTCTGTCAGTCTGTGTCTGTCTGTCAGTCTGTGTGTGTGTCTGTGTCTATGTGTGTCTGTGTCTGTCAGTCTGTCTGTCAGTCTGTGTCTCTGTGTGTCTATGTGTGTCTGTGTCTGTCAGTCTGTGTGTGTGTGTGTGTGTGTGAGGGGTGGGGGGGGCGGATGCCGGGTGCCGGCGGCGCCACGCGCCGGGCGCGCGCGGGGGCGGGTGCGCGCGCGGGGGAGGGCGCGGGCGGGGTGCCGTTGGCGGCGGGCGCGCGTGGCGCGGCGTGCGCGGCGCGTGCGGCCGGCGGGGGCCCGCGAGCGGCGGCGGCGGCGCGTTGATAAGGGGCCGGCCGGCAGCGGGACTCGCCGCAGAGACGCGGAGCGGCGGCGGGAGAGCACGGGCATGGGGGTGAACTGCCCCGCGCTGCCCACCCCCGCCTGCTTTGTCTCGCTTTAAATTTAGTTGTGAATTTTTTTTTATTATTATTATTGTTATTTTTAAAGTTTTGGTTTGTTTGTTTTTTGTTTTTTTTTTGGTTTGGTTTGGTATTTTTTTTTTCCCCTCCCGCCGCCATCGTGGACGCCCGGCGATGAACGGCGGGGCTCTGCCGCCGCTTCCCCCCGCCGCAGCCCGCGGCCGCCGGCGGCCCGCCTCCCCCGAGCTGCTGCGCTGCAAGCGCCGCCTGGCTTTCGCCGCCCTGCCGGGCACCGGGGCGGCGGCGGCGGCCGCCGTGGCCCGTCGGAACGAGCGGGAGCGCAACCGCGTGCGGCTCGTCAACCTGGGCTTCGCCGCCCTCCGCCAGCACGTCCCCCACGGCGCCGCCAGCAAGAAGATGAGCAAGGTGGAGACTCTCCGCTCCGCCGTCGAGTACATCCGCGCCCTGCAGCGGCTCCTCGACGAGCACGACGCCGCCGCCTCTTTCCCCGACGGCCGCGGGCGGGTGGCCGTCGGGGAAGTTGGCGGCGGCGGCGGCTACTCCTCCGCTTCTCCCTCCTTCGCCTCCTCCGCGCCCGGCTCGCCGTGCTCCTCGGAGGAGAGCGGATACGACGCGGCGCTCAGCCCCGAGGAGCGGGAGCTGCTGGACTTCACCAGCTGGCTGGGGAGCTACTGACACGGCGGGAGGTGAGGGGCGGCCGGCGGGGAGGGGGCACCGCTTCCTCCCTCCCCCGGCGCTGGGGGAGCGGGGCACCGACCCACCGGGGCTCTCCTCCCGTCTCTCCGCAGCCGCGCTCAGCCCGCAGCACGTCGGCACCCGCGGGCTCGGCGGCAGCAGCGGCCCCCCGAGGGTACTGACCTCCACCCCGGAGGGGCCCCGCTGGCTGCTTTTCTCGCCGGGTTCAGCCGTCGTCTTCTGGCTGTGGAAAGTGCAATGGGGTGGCTGACTGCGGGGTCCCCCTCCTTGGCCGCCGGGAGCTGCCGACCCACGGAGAGGATGCGCGAGCGAACCTGCTTCCCCCCGCCGCTGCTGTCTGGTGTTGCTTTGAAGGGGTGGAAAAGAAAGAAAAAAAAAAAGAAAAAAGAAACTAGAAACACTTGATGCTTCCTTGTTTCTGGAGGGGGAGGGAATTTTTTTATCATGTCAGATTCTATTTTATATGTAACTTGAACTGCCTATAGGGACACTGGTGTATGAAGACTTATTTTTGTACCAGAAACCTTAGAGAAAAGGGATGAGATGGTTCTATTTTTAGCGGGTCCTATCCACTTGTTCTTGAACACTACCAGCTGGAATGTTTTGGGAACATAGACGGTATAGATGAAAAGGTGTTTGTTAGGTTTGTTAATTTGGGTTTTTTTTTTTAATTATTCTCTCCAAACTTTTTGGTAAAAGACTGTAAAGTTATGTTGTGTTTTAACGTGGTGTCTGAGTTTGCCTGGTGTGAAGGTCCACCTCTCTGAAAACTGAAGTTTTTTTAAAAAAAATGTATTGAAGGCATTTTTCTATGCACTTGCTAGGATTTCTTAAGTTGTACATACACAGTTTTTAAGAGAGTATCATATTTTATGTAAATTGACTTTATAAATAAAAATCTATTTATAAATGGCTTCAAGGGGTGTAAGATATGTGTATTTGCCAGAATTGCCCAAGGTGACTTAACTATGGCCTGAAGGGGTGGGAGAGGGGAGTAACAGAGCAATACAGCAGAGAGGCAGTTCTCCCTGGACCGGGTTTCATGTGCAGAAGGGAATAAGAAGCGGCATGGCATAATCTCCAGACTTACTTTTTTTTTCCCCCATTCAAGTTTTATAAACTCAGCATTTGGAGCAGGTCCTGCAGGTAAGATGTGTGGGGGAGCTGCAGATGTGCATAGGAGACAAGGCAGGTTTGGTGCTGGTAACCCCTGCCCTGAACGTGCACAAGGTGCAGCTGCAGGAGGCTGTATGGCCCCTGCCTGGGATGATGGGAGAGTCATGGGAAGGTAAAGAGGAAGTGGGTATCTGAAGTTTGTTTGTCCTGGAAGCAGCTCTCAGGAGGTAAGTTGGGGTGCCTTTATTCACGGGAGCAGCATCTCTGAGAGCAGTGTTGTCCTTTAAAAACCACATGTAACCCAGAGTCAGACTCATAAGCTCTGTCCCTTATGTTTGGGGTCATGCTGAGGACCTGCTTCAGAGGAGGTGAGTCAGAGGTAAAAACTGTGTGTCTTTAAGGTAAGAATGCTGTGAAACAAAACACAGGGCTGATGGCGTGAAAAACTATGGTAGAGACTGTTAATTCCCTTAAAGAGCTCTAGTGAAT
Source organism: Cyanistes caeruleus (assembly GCF_971803275.1). Lineage (NCBI taxonomy): Eukaryota > Metazoa > Chordata > Aves > Passeriformes > Paridae > Cyanistes > Cyanistes caeruleus. Next base: position 21,789,145 of record NC_141706.1, read on the forward strand.
GTTAGGAGTTGTCGAATGGAGCAAAATGGGCTGGCCTGTAAAATATGCTGAATGAACACAAAGCAGAAATGGTTATTAAAATTGACCTACTTTACAAGGACCTTGTGTATAATCTCTGCTGCCTTAGTACTGGGAAGGTAAAATTTTTCAGGAGTGTCACTCTGTAATTCCAGATTCAGTAATTGCAGTGGATACTCTGTAATCCAGATCTGTAAGAATACTCCACATACATGATTCCATTCAAAGAGGAAAAGAAAAACCTCCAAAACAAGTCATGGGAAAATGAAGGCTCTAAGAGCATGCAGCATTTATGAGCCTGCAATCAAGAGCAATAGTTACTGTGCATCAAGTTCATTCCCTAATAAAAGTTGCTCTAATAAACAGTCCCTTTGAAAGGCACAGGGAATTCAATTCTTAATAAATGTCTCGCAAAGGTTTTATACCCATAAAGGTATAAAGAGCCATAAAGGCTCTTCAACAGTACCCCAGGTAGGTGCAAGAGCTGTGAGCTGACCTGGGCTGTGCTTGGCACCATCAGGGAGGGCTAGTGGAATGGGGGAGTAATGTGGTACCTTTCCCCAGAGAGACTTTAAGGGCTTCATCCTCGCAGATGACCTCCAAAAAATTATCCAAACATAAACTCATAGAGATTCCCATGTATTTATTCTCAGCCTAAACAAGCATCATGCCATCTTTTCCAAGTTGTTCAGAAATCGTTTGCATTAGCCTGCAGAAGTGTCCCATTATTGCAGAATGCATCTGTTTAAAGCATGTTACTACTGCTTGGCAGGGCGTCTGTTTTCTTTCCTTAGGTGCACTGATCATTTTAGTATTACCAAAAGCAGTATTTGGCTCTCAGTCAAGTAAGTAACTCACAGCATTGTTGCCATGTTCATCTGATCACCCAAGATACCATTGCAGCAACTTTGAAGCAGTATCAACTGTAACTCTATTGGCAAGAAACTAGCTGTAAGCGATTTTCACTTTAGCAACACTAATATTAGGTGGGGGGGGAAAAGAGCTTAGTCAGCATCACAAGTTACCTTAATGCTGTCAGTCAGTGCTTCAGTCAAAACTAGAGGGAAATCAGGAAGGTACAATTTTCCTTTAAAAACCCCACAGTGGTCATGAGTCTTCCAAACAGCTGTGGGGAAAGAAGGTGGTGCAGGAAAAAGGATGTATGTTTGTTTTAGAAACACGGGATGGACAGAGGGACTCCTTTCCCCAGCCATGGTCATGGTGACAAGTCATTAGCAGATTCTCAGATCAATCTGCTGAAGAGACCTCTGCTACACCAGAGAGAAGGGTACTGAATCATTCTACCCTTTAAAGGAAGCATTAGGGAGGATGCAAGGTAGGTTCTGTGGCAGTTGCAGCGGGTACCTTCAGCCAGTCCAGCTCACTCATCTTCAGCACCACCTGAGGACTGCTTGGACTCTGCTGAGGAGACTTCTGACCCTAAAACCTCACACCTAGAACTCTGCTCCATTTGTGCAGAATATATGCCAGTTCGAAGACTTGGAGATGAAAGCCCTCTGACCATGAGAGTCACCTGTCAGCAGCAAGAGTAACAGCAGATCTGTCTCTCAGCCAGGTGCTTCCCATGCTTGGAGGAGCCAGCTACACTTGATGATGGGACCCGCAGTGTCTGGGTTAGCTGCCATCGACAAGAGCTGCCCTGAGGGATTCTAGGAGGCCTGGATGCCTGCCTGAACTGCTACACTAAACACTTGTGGCCGGGACGGGAATGCCTCTGATGAGAACATCATTTCTCTTTAGATGAACAACTAGAAACTCAGTGCCTAAAGTGGAAACCCCAGCTCCCAGCAAGACACAAACTCAGCCATAAGGTACAGGGCTGCAGGAGAGTCATAGTCAGATTCAGGCAAAAGAAAATATGCTGAGGAATTCTGAGAAGTAAAGGGGGAAAAAAGGCTGGGGACTCCAGAGGGCACACACTTGTCAATGTGCAGGTACGAAGCACACTTCTGTAAACCTGTCACGTCTCCATCCACCGATGGGCTCCTATTTTCCCAAGCAGCATTTTGCATGCCTCAGACATGGCTAATAAAGTAGAAACAAGTTTCAGGATGGTGTCAAGATTAGCTGCCCCATCCCCAGGCTGAAAGAACCCTTCAATTTTCAACCACTCTCCCCTCCTTGGCATTTTTTTGTTGCTCAGACTGAAGCTTTTCTTACTACCCAAAGCAATTAAAGCCCAGTACGTGGCAAAAAATAATCCCATGCATTATTGCCTGGTAATATTTAAATGATGATGTCTCTCAAGGGCAACCTCAGCTTCGGTTCCATGGCTATACTCCTTCCAAATTTCTTCACATACTACTAAAAATAATTTTGAAGGAAGAGCCTGTGCAGCCTGCTTGAAGGCTTGTACACCACAGGAAGACCTGGAAAGCAGGCGGGAGGATGCCCTGCAGCATCCCCATGGCAGAATGACATCGCTGGTCCTCCTTGCAGGGAGAGCGGCTTCAGCAGAGCCCAGCACCACAGAAAAGAGAACATTAGGAGATAATAGTCCAGGAGAAAAGGGCTCTCTCCTGATCCTGCCACCACAAGGTATCACCAGTAAATACCCTCTTTGCCACAGATCTTCCTGCGGAAAATAGCCCACGATTGGTTTCAATGTAAAACAACTCACATTTACATTAACACCTCATAAAGATCTTGTTCCGGAGAGCAGGCAGCGAGGCGAGCTCCGGTGAATCAGCTTTGTTGCTGCCTCCCCTCCCATGGGTGAGGAGCAGCCGCCAAGAAAATTCTTGTCCTGCCGGCCTTTGGTGTGCGCACCGAGGCTGCTGGGCTGCCCCGGCTTGTGGGCACACGGCTGTGTGCCGAGACTGCTCCCGAGGTCATTTCACTCTTTTCATGCAGGTCACAGAGTAGCTGGCTAACAGCGACAATTTTCAGTCATTTCTTATCTGGATTGGATGCGGGCCAGCAGCTCGGGAGGGTGCATAGCTGGGAGAGAAGGCAGCCCCTTGCACAGCTGACGGCAGAAAGCAGAGCTGGCCTGGCTTTGCCCGGCTCGGGCATTGCTTCCCAGAAACTTCCACCGACAAAACATTAGCCAAAGGCATACCTGGGAATAATGGGACTAACAATATGAAAGGAGCCCCAGGTGTAATCACAAGTTAATGTCACACCCTAAGGAAGCTATCGGGCAGTACAACAAACGAGTGAGAATTCCAGGGACACATCAACGCCCAGCTCCTCTGGAGCTTTGTGCACCCTCTGGCACACATGAACACAGGAACTCTGCCAGGTGCTTTCAGAGCAGCCCTGGGACTCTGCAAGTCTTCCAAGCCGCTGTCTGGGACTTGCTCTGTGGAGAAGTGAGTGGATGCTCCTGTGGCTGGATCTGAGAACATGGAGGGGTTTTACACTTACAGATTCTCAGTCTTTGTATTATATTTGAGTACTTTCTTCCACCCCTTATTTTCACATAATAAAGATCCACTGAGAATAATAGTAAAGCTGGTACAAAAAAGAGAGAGGTGGCATGGTTAAGGCCCTTCCCAGTAAGAGAGGCTCGCTCGTTTGCACCTCTGCTGTCATCTTCAAGAAGGGAAAATTGAAAGGGAACATCAGCATCCTTGGCTTAGGGAAAGTGTTGCAAAAACATCAGAGACTGAGATTTCTGCTATAAATTAAATTGAAAGTCTCTCCTGGTCTTGAGACCCTACAATCAGACAGAGATGACTGTTCAGATCAGGATAACTAAATTCTCATTTTCTGCAGGTCACTGCCTGCCCCCTTACTCCTGCTGTCCCCTCTCTTTTGTCCCCAGGCACAACAAGGTGGCAAAAGAATAAATGAAGTGACTCTCACAAGTCTCATCATGGCTGTGCTACAGGTGAGGCAGGAAAGAGATCCTCAGAGAAACCCCAGCCAGATGGTAGGCTGCAACACCAGCATCCACACACGGTGAGCAGGAAAAACCCAAGACTAGACAGACATTTGTAATCTACCAAAGCCATCAGCATTGTTGTACAAGAGAGGAGAAATAAACAGTCAAGTAGAGAAACATAGAAATGGAAAGCAGAAGCAAGTGTAAGAGAGTGGTCAACAGTGGAAAGCATGGTGCATTAAATCAGAGCAAGAAGCACAGGGAAATGATTTCAAATATTGGTCTGTGATACCCTTCCCTCCCCTTCCATAAATGCTTTTGTTTATGGGTAGATGTTAATAACAGCAGAAGCATAAACATCAGAAAAAAAGAAACTTGTGGTAAGGCAATTGTTTGGCTTCAGGGACCAGGGCAGTGCTTCAGGCTTTGACCTGCGAGCATCCACTTTGCTGCTGGAGAAGCCTCAGTTGTCTCCTTTCATCTCCTGGCCTCAGCCCCAGCACTTACAGCCTGCAGTACAACAGTTATCCAGTCACCAGACCCAGTAAATTGTGCTTGCTTTTTAAGTTATTTGGTTTTGCCTTTTTTTTTTTTTTTTTTTTTTTTTTTTTTAAGGGAAGAGAAACCAACAAAGAGGCATGATAGCCCCAAGGGGAATTTTCTGTTAAAGTCACTGCCAAAAGAATGACCAATTTGTAAGTGAAATGTTGACACTTTTATAACACAGCAAATATCTTTCCCTTGAATGAAGCACTTCAAGACTTTTTTTTCTGATTTTTTTTTTTGTAGAAAAGATGAATTTTGTCAAGATGTTAAATACTAGTAGGAAGTGTTGCAATACTATAACACATCTTTCCTTTCACTCTGTTTCCTATGTACAATTCCTTCAAGACTCCACAAAGGAGCCACAGTCACTTTAGCAGAGCCATCCACAGAAAAAGCAGATGAAACCCACGGGGTAAATAAAAGTGTAGCTTAGAAGTATTACCAGCAGAGTACCTGCAAAGCCCTCTGCACAGGCTGCTGACTCCCATTTTCCTGGCACCAGCCTGCCTTCACCATGGGCATGTTTATATCAAAGGAGAGCCAGCTGGTGTCACTGGAAGCAACTGGTCCCCTCAGTGAAACACCTGCACGTGATTCAGTGCCAAGGGTGCTTCTGTGCCTTCTTCTCCTCACCCAGGAGACACCAGAGGAAACTGGGCAATAGAGAGGGTGAGATGTGCTTCCAGCAGCTTGAAGTTCGCAGCACACGCTGCATTTGGGGCTGATTTGAATGGAGGCATGGATGGGGAGCAGGTCTGGGTGAAGCAGCTCAGCTCTGCAGCATCTCCTTGGCTGATTCCCTGAACCCTCCCTCCAGCAGCCTCCAGGAGTGTCCCACAGGCTGCACCCCTGCACACTGCACAGACCCTGAGTGCTGCTGAGATGGTTTATACCCTTTGGTCTTTGGTCTTGCTAGAGGACAGCCAGTAAAGGGAGGTGAGAGCAGAGAAGCTTTTGAAGTGGGGAGACCACAAAGCTCATTTAGGATGCATACACCACCAAAAAACCCCAGCCACCAGACAGTAATAACTTCCAAACAGTGCTGACTGGAGTTGAAAACAGTGATGTACTGGCAGAAAAACTAGTGCCTAAGCCAAGTTCAGACGTGGTGTAAGCTGAATTTGACTGTTTATGATGCTGAAGAGTGCTAATGGTTGCCGGCAGGCAAGTCTTGCTGTTAAAGAGAAACACACGACTTGTTTAAGGGACCTCTGGGCACTCATTCAGGCCTAGCAGAAATCATAACCAACCCACTCTGTGCACTAAAACCTGCTGGAGAAAGCGAGGACAGTGTCATGTTCCTTGGTGGAATTTGGGGTTGCAGGACACAGGCTGCATTTAGTGTGCACATTGCAGAATCATGGACGGAGCAGAAAGCTGGAGAGAGGGCAGAGGATGAGAGACCCTGGGGATGCAGTCTGGGGCAGGAGACCACACAGGCTGCCTACAAGATGCTTTCTTCTGCTGTGTTTGGGGAGATAGGATTTGGGACCATTCTTTGTAAAAAGGGAGATACAGTGAATAAGAAGGATTTTAGAAGTGGAGCATTTGCATTAGAAAATGGTCCATTCTGGGAGTTGTTGAATGCAATGATTTTTCATTCCAAAATGTTGAATATTTTATTGAGATTGACAAATTTCTTCCTGGTCAAAATGTACAGCAGACCGTTTGCTGAAGAAAAGACTTCACTCTGGGTCAATTTTAAAATTTCATTTTAAGGTACCTCTGAACTATAGATACATCAAAGTGCAGTGATGACATTTGAGCTACCAGAAAAATTCTGGGCTCTGCTTCTTCCTTAACAAAATGATAGCAAGTCAGCATGAGAAAGAATCAGGTGGTCAGCTGGAAAACAGCAAGTTGGAAACAGTAGAGGTACGAACGTGTGTGACAGCTTGTCCCCAAAGTCCTCCAGCCACGGGGGTAACCTTGATGTTCAAAATATTCTCCTAAAACATCTCAGGGGTCAGGATCTGTGTGGCATTAACAGCCCTGGGTGCTCTCTGCCCCAGATTCAGCCCCGCCGTGGGATTTGCAGCACACTGTGCAGGGACCAGAAGACTCTGCTGAGACACAGATGTCACAGCTTATGTAGAGGGAGGGATTCTCCTCACAGGGTCCTCCCCGAGCCCTTTTTTCTCCAGTGCCTTTGGTCTGCTCCCCCCCCCCCCAGCTCTACTTAAAATTAACTTTGCATCAGACATCAACCCACTTTCTTTCTCAGTGCTTTCACCGTGGGAGAAAGCTGGAAGTGGGAGGTGGAGCACAGGGAGCAAAGGGAAAAAAAAGAAAATGGAAAATATGGAAGAAAATGAGAGGCTGAGGAGGAAGGGGAGGAGCGGGGAGGAAGGGGTTGAAAGGGCTGGAGAGGGACAGGGGCAGGGTGGCCCCCGGCTGCCCCACATTGTGCTTGGCTCTATCCATCTAAATAAAGGGACCATCCTGACTTGTGTCCCAGCTGGGAGAGGTTTTGTTGCCTTGTGGGTTTTGGTGTCGTCCCCTCCCCCTGTTTTGCTCCCCCTCCTCTCTTCCCTCCCCTCCCCGCTTTCATCCCGACTGCATCAAAGTGCCCCCGTGTCTCCGACTCCTCGGGCATTTCCACCCCCTCCTGGAGGCACAATGTCCCCCTTTGTAGCCACCACCCAGATGACCTTTTCTACCTTCTTATCCTCATTTATCCCTGTGCCCCCAGGGTAAATAAACCCCGGGGCGAGAGATGGATAGAAGCTGGGATGGAGAGAGCTGGCCCTGGGGCAGGTGCTTCCTTTGGCAGCCCCAGCAGCCCCAGCGAGGCAGGGGTATGAGCATGAGTTATTGGGAAGTGGTTTGTGCACCAGGGACGATCAGTCTGCCCAGCATCCCACAGTGAGGTGGAAATGCAGGTTTCACCCCAAAAGAGAGTGCATCCCTACTTGCACTTCACTTAAATGCCCATGTCAGCCAGGCCCATAGGCGGGGCAGAGCCAGGCTTGAGTTGGGGCAGCCAAGAGCACTTGCATGTGGGCCTTTGAAGAGCAAATGTCCAGCCACAGCCTGCACCAGGGACATTCACACGGAAGGAAAAAAACATTTGTTGGGCTCTGTGCAGCAGGAGCCTACTCACAGTCCATCCTGTTGTGCCTGAGGGCTGCTCACTTCGCTCCTGGCTCTTCTCCCCCCTGCATGTTCCCCTTCAGTTCCTGCTGGTTTATCCATCTTTATTAGTCCCTGCTCACTTTGGCAGAGCTCAGTCACCTGCCAGGGCTCGGGTCCCGCGTGGGGCTTCACCTCTGCTAGCTGCCACATTTTCTCACAGAGCCCCCAGCCTGGCACACGGTCCCAAGCAATCATAAATGCACTGTGGCTCAGTGCAGTCACAGTGCTATGAACTCCCAGTAAAAGCCTTTATTCTGCATGCCTGATGATTTCAGACCTTGACATGCAAGGAGATGTGCCTGTGCCGAGTTCAGCTCCAGCCATGCACACTGGAAAGGCAGGACTAGGATGGACACAGGAACACCCCCTACTCCCCAGGGCAGACAAGGGTGTCAGAGTGGGCACAGGTGGCTCACCCTGGCTGAGCATCTTCACCAGCTTTATTCATAAAGGGAAAGCTCAGATCCACACAGTGCCCCAGGTTGTCCGACATAGAGAACTCTCCACCCCAAAGCCCTAGTCTCCATGTGTTTCAGAACCTATTTTGGCTGCCCAAGGTGATACAGTCAGATCCTAAATTAGTCCCTTATAATCTAAATTGAATTTAGACCCAGAAAATCCCCAGCTTTCAGATGTTTCTGGTTACACAATAACTCTGGCTCTTCTTCTCAGAAGAGTGAAACGGCAGGATTTTGAAATTCCTTGTTGGTTCATGTTTGCATATAAATGCTGATTTTATCTTTTCTGTACACAAAGTAAACACAAAGCTGTTTTACAATAATGTTGCCGTTGGAACATGCACCAAGGATGGCAAAACAACCTGGAGATGTTTCCAGACCCAAGGACCATGCCTCCTTTCACACAAAGGAGCCGCCTGCTCTGAGATGCCCAGCACACCCTCATCCCTGTTTATGCAGATCAACAGGCAGGTTTCACTAGGCAGTAAGATCCCACTAGTAAGTGGGATTCACTAGTAGATTCACTAGTAGATTCACTAGTAAGATCCCAAAGTAAAAGTTGGGTGGGGATGACAAAGGGTATGTATTCATCCAGGCTGCCTAAGTGCAGGTTCCTTATGGAGCTGAGTTTTTCCATAGGTCCCCAAAAGCTGTGGATGCTGCTGGAAGTGCCCAGAACTGCTGCAATTGAGAAATGATGGCTCTCAGTTTAACTGGGATTTACATCTCTTATAATGCTGGCCAACACAGGGAATGCAATTCAGATTAAAATAAACTTTCAAAGTAATGTAGCTATTGATGATTAACTGAGGGGAAGCTCTTTTGCTGAGAGATGCTCTTTGTGAAAAAACTAAATGCAGTCATGGCCAGAAGCAGTGAAAGGAAGATGTGCTGCTGGGAGGAGATAGCTGTCAGAGAATAAATTAATTCAGCATAATCCCAGACTTACAGAGCCCTGCTGGAGGATCAGAGGTGGCCATACTTAAAAAAACCCGACCCTGTCCACAACCCTGACAGCCTTAGTTATGGAAAGAATAGAGTACAATCAAATAAAACCACATTTTCTGATGATTTTTTCTTATTTGTTGATGGATATTGCAGAAACTCTGAAAGTCAGCAGCCTCTGGTGAAAATGGCACTCTTGGGTATAATGGGAGAGGATAAAAATCCAGCCAAAATACCTCCCTTCGGCCACCTAGGAGTGCGGTGTCTAAGTTAGTCATTTGACTACTCATCTACTTTAGCAGCCCACAAAGACAGAGGCATTTTCTGAGAGCAGAATTCATTCTGCTTGCCCTAGGGTGACTGACATAGGTGATGCCTGGCCCTCCCAATATCCATAGGTGGGTCTGTGGTGAGGAGATGCGTCAGTGGTAGCCAGCTTTAGGTGGTCAAGGATTGCCTCTTGCCCTATACACCTGGGTGCTCATGGAGGCTGAAGCACTTCCCCCCATCCCAGAAGTCATCTCTGAAAAAACACCTATTCACCCCAAAGTTCATGGAAATCCAGGTTGCTGTAGCTTCCAGTGGCCTTTGCATGGCATCTGTACCCTCTGAGGCAGTATCAGAAACAGACACCAGTTCCCTGCTGGTGGTCAGCACACCCGATCAGCATGGGACAGACTGAAAAAGCCCACAGCCTTGTGCACTGGGCATCAACCCTTCAGCTTGAAATGGCACTAAATGCATCCAACAAAAGCTGGGTGATCTATTTCTTGTGTCCTAGCAGTCATACAAGTTTCAAATGTTACACTGCCTTTGACATGGCAAGAGCAAAACTGAAAATGGCACATCAGCTGTTTAAAGGGAAACAATTAAAAGAGTTTACTTGCAGGATATTCCCATTATAAACCACATTTTCCTTCTTGTTGCTTTGGACAAGAGGTTTAAGAGAAGGACTGGTTTGTGTACATGTTCTCAAGGCACTGACTCCTATATCCAAAGCAAGAGGTGGCAGAAGGTGGGATAAACAAGACGACTGAGAAATGTCACATTATTTAGTAGTATGAGTTGTTCCATAGTTCTTCCGTATCAGAAGCAATTGCAGTGGGACAAGCAAATCATCCCAAGCCTCCTGGCACAGCTGCCCACGTCTGCAGTGCAAAGCACAAGGAGCTCCTGTAATGCAGCGGGCTCCGTTGCAGCGTGTGAAGCCCCGCTGCCAGTCCCAGCTATCGCTTGCAGCCAGGTAAGTAACACTGCTGCACATTTCATTACTACAGGCAGACCCTTAGCCTGCCTAGAAATGTGAGCAACAGCTTGGGTCAGTATGAAAGAACGAGTATATTAAATTGTCAGGAACAACAGAAAATTCGTATGCCAGTATCTTGTCTCTAAATGGAGTCACTCGCCCACACAAGCTCCTCGTCTGACCTCACTGTTACTGCCTTCATTGTTTCTGTAAAAACCTCAGAGCCATTTCAGTCCATAAAGAAGATGGAAAATCCATTAATTGCCTCATGGCTGCAAGACAAGCCCACCCCTACCTTGCCCTGTGCCCTCCTCCTTGCCAGAATCCCCAATCACTATTCCCCACTGAAAGCCAGGGGAACTTCTAAAAGGCTGGAGAGATCTCTCTGCCTCTGCTCCTGCCCTCTGCTTTGCAGGAGGGCATGTATATATGGCAGGGCAAGTGAGGGGGCAGATACACTTCTGTTCCTTGAAAGAAGCCCTACCATGTGTATTTTCTGTAGGTGAACAGATGTGGTCGTTCCATGTCTCCCAACCCGTGTTGGTCTGGTGTCACTGCTCCTGTCCTGGCACCGTTTCCCTGTCCCCACAGGACACCCCTCTGCCACCCCTCCCTCTCCTCCCCTCTGCTTCTGCCTTACCTCCAGCCTCTCTGGGCAGTGATTAATGGTGCCCATCAATCAGGCACGGCTGCGATGAATGCGGCAGCAGTTTGCGATTAACCTTGGAGAACCTTGTCCCCCTGTCCCCGGCCATCCCCCTCCAGAGCCCCCCACTGAGATTATCGGGTGAAATGAGGCGGGATGAGTTTGTATGGGGGGGGGATGGCTGGAAAACAGGTCCCCTGCTCTTTTCATATTGAAATGGAGAGCTCTCGATCGCTACTTTGAACTTTGTTTGCAGGGGTAAAAAGAATCCCAAACCCCGGTGTTTTCCTTCAGTAATGCAGAGGGGAGTCAGGATTGGGACAGTCAGGTTAGTGACAGCAGTGGTGCCAAAAGGACTTGGTTCACCTGCCTCGTGGGAGAAGAGAAAGTGTAAAACCATGGGGTAGTTACACACAGGGGACAGAGTTTCGCTTGACCTCCCTGTGTTTTCTCTCCTGTCCGTGAAGCAAACCATGGCTTTGCTAGTGCTGTACCAACACAGGACGGAATAGAGCCCTTGCTTCCAAAAAGTGATGGCAATTATTTCTTAGTTTCTTATAATGCCTTTTCATGGCTTCAGCTGAGATTTGGACTATTCATCCCTGCCACTGGTGGAGAGTGCAAAGGGAAGGTGCTCCCATTTCTGCTTGTGTCAAGTGCTTATATTTGGGATTGCTTGGCTGGAGCAGACCAACATCCTTGCAAACACCAGTGTGGCTCTCCCCAGAGCAGCAGTTTGTGGTTCGGCACATTGCAGCAGGCTGAGGAGGAAAAGCCAGTGACACCATCTGAACTACACCTGCACTTAACACACTGCCACAGTCTGAGTTGACGCTGGGTGGTTTTGACTTGGAGGTGTTCAAGGGCAAGGTTTAGGCCTCTGGGTGAGAGGGTTTGCTTGTGGTGGTGGCTCATTGCTGGGGCTGGCATTCCTCAGGCAGGCAGTGCTGTCAGCTCAGGGCGATCATCCCATGGGGCACACACCTGTTGTGACAGCAGGGTGGGAGGTGAAACAGCCAGCACCTTAACTAGAGACAACTAGAGATCAATCCAGGGCTTGTAATTCCTGGAAGGAAGCTCTGGTAAGCGAGGACATCCTCCAGTGAGTGGGATACATTTCTGCTTTCACTCCTTCAAAAGTCCTTAGTGCTCCCTCATTTGCTTATAATCACCAAAAGGCTTTGTTGGTAAGAAATAAAGCTTCACGTGCTCCCATTTAGAAGCCCATGGGGCCCTTTATAGTCTTGTCCCTTGCAGATAAGGATGCAAATTAACAAACGAACTTCAATTAATAGCCAAATCCCTTTAAAGAAACAGCCTCATACTCAAGCATTTCTGAGCAGGGTTTTACCCATTATTTGTCTCTCATTTGAATGGTCATTATGATCATTTTGAACTCTGTTGTTCATACATTTATATACCCACACATCTACATGCAGTCCTGCATGCATGCAAATGTTTGTGTGCCCAGCAAGTGTTTTCAAGCTCAGGAGGAAGAAAAGTTGCTTTGCTGATGGATTTGGCACGGAACTACTCAGGTTGCCATCAGTTCAGGGGCTGGCTTCCAGCATTAGCCTGTTTCATCTTCTTCTGCAGCCATCCCATCCCTCCTCATGGCAGACTGTGGGTGCTTGAAGGGTGCCATGGGGCTGTCCCTTGCAGGAGAGCTCTGGTGGGGAGTGGACAGACTGGCTTCCCAGGAGCCTGGCAAAGCAAGCCACGCTCCTCCACAGCACTCGGGGAGATGGGGTGAGGCAGGGAGGGCACATGACTATTAAGATCTCCCTTCAAATGTTATTAAATAATGTTTTGCTGCTGCAGCACAACAGGTGTGGGGAGGCACAGGCAGGTAAACACAGCCCAGAGCAGGGCAGCTCGCCAAGTCTGTTTCCTTACATAAATCTCTCCACTTCAAGGTATGCAATTAATCTCGGCTCCAGCCTCCGTTTACCACAGACCTTCTTTGTACACATGATGTATTAATCACCAGAAAGGACTTTTGCACCTCTGCTATCATTCTCACTTCGCAGGCGGCTGCAAAGAACTTTGAGAACCCAAAGAGACCAAAGGACGTGGTGGCAGGGTTGCTGATGGCACCTCACAGCAGCCAGCCAGAGGACGTGTGTGGGTACACACACGTGCAGGGGTGTGCACTTCTGCCATACCATGCCGTGCTGCAGCTCCTTTGACGCTGATTTTGCCAGCAAATCCCCTGCTCCACTTTCCCTGGAGACAAGGAACGTTAATCAGTAACAGCTCCCCACCCTGAGTTTTACAGGGCTGCTTACAAGGAGCGCTCATTAAAAAGCCAGGAGGACAGCAGATGCCCATCAGGAAGCCTGATCCTGCAAGAGCCTGCATGTAGTTCTTCATCCCTGGTGTACATAGGCGGCAGCAGCCCTATCTCCTGCATCTCTATGGAGGGAGAAGGCATGGCTGGCCCACGGTGGAGCCTGCCCACGTCAGGCTGCCAGAGCACCCCTGTCCTGGCCCTGTTTTGGCAAGCCCAAACTGTTTGTCTGCCCAGGCTGAGTTCTGCTGGAACATGACTCTGCAGCCACCAGCGTCCAGCTTGGACCAAGAGCCCGGTTAAGCCAGGCAGCTCAGATGTCAAGAGCCCTCAGTCTTCCCTTTTACTCCCTGTTTTGCCCTACATGATGTGTGCTCTATGTGTTTAACATCCATTTCAGAACCGGCAGCAACAAGAGCCCTGAAGTTACACACTTGCCTGGATCCTGGCACCAGCTCTGATCCACACTTCCCCAAAATCCCTGCAGCAGTGCAGGGCATTTCTTGGAGGCACAAAGCATTACGATGGGAGCAGATTGAAGCCAAGCAAGAGACCTCCAAGTTCCAGCCTTGCTTGTCTGTTTGTCCTGCTATCCTGGCTGTCCACACTGCCCAGGCTCCCCAGCACACGTGTCCCTCCTCTGTTCTCCCCTTCTTTACCTCCTTACCCATTGCCTTAGGCAAGGAACCCAGGACCCTGAACTTACCTGGCTCACTGTTGGCAGGTACACCCCTATAAATGTTCACTGACACAGCAATAGCTGCAGCTAGAATTGGGTTCACTGGGGAGGGATTTGGGGTAAAGCAGAGAGAGAGGGCAGCAGATGGCCAGTGTGGTTTAACATGTACATGGAACGCTCCTATCTCCAAGGCCTCATAAAGATTACAGATGTGCTTCTTCAAAGCAACAGAGAACGGAGCATGGGACAGGCAAACGCCCACCCTGCTCCCACCAGGGCCATGGGAGCCCGTGGGGATGCCTTTCCTCCCCATCTGCCTGTGAGGGGTCAAGGGCTGAGCCTTCATCCCCCATGATAAGTGGGGTATGAGGGAGCCATGAGCAAGGCTGGAGCTCACTGCCAGCTTCCAGCTGCCTCAGCTTGGCTCTTGGCGTGGCCAGTGCCGCGTCCCTGGCTGGGAATACACGTGCATGAGGAGGCTGAGTCACAGAGCTCCTGCTCCAGAGACTTTACCAAGTGCTGCTCAGCACCCATATGAAACCTAGCTGTCACCTGGGGGACACGGGTAGGTACTCAGCACCTATTGCTTGTGGCTCCCCAGCTGTACCCAAGGGTTTTTGGCTGTCAGGAGCCAGCGCCTGGTTTATGCTGAGGAGGCTCTGCAGCCTGCAAGTAGCCCCCTTCTCCTGATCCTGTAATGCTGTGCTCCTTCAGCTCACAGCATCCCTTGTCCCAGGGTGCTACCAACTCCTTATTTCAAGCCATGAATTATTTTATGAGCCTGACCACTCAAAACCTTTCTACTCCTTGTTTTTCTTTGGCTGTAACGTTTGTCCCTGGATGTACTCAGATTATCCACAGCAAGGTAAAAATAGCTACTAGGCTTCCCTGGCCGCTATTTCTTTGGCTGTAGCCTTACTTTCAGGTGAGAGGCAGTCTGCAAGATGCTGGTTCAGAGTCATTTGGTAGGAGCTTGAGCAAAAAAGAAACATTCCCATTTGCACAGTGAAGACTTGCCTGCCCCAGCCACAGAGTGTAAGACACAGTGTGAAGGCAGAGTGCCAACAAAGTAGCCACTCACTCCAAGATAAAGCTGCTCAAGACAGATGTTAATTAAACACAGAATGTTTTTGTTTCGGCATGCTTATTATTATTATGACTATTTGCAGTTTATATTGCAGTAATGCCTACAGGTCTGAATTAGCATGCTGGAGTCACTACTGTCCAGAGAGCAAGCATCCAGGTGGGCAGAGGCCAGGCCCTGAAAGCTTACCCACAAAGCCAGCAGGACCTCAAGCTAGCTTTTCATCCCAACAAAACTGTCCTTTTCTCCTTGAGGTGCAGATGAACTGTGCTGTTTTAAGCAGCAGGGATCAGAGGTGTGTCCTGAGGACCACGCTGGACCACCTCCACCATGTGGCCACCAGTGGGGACTCAGGGTGGGGGAGACCTGCAGAGCTCACAGAGTGGCTGGGAACCAGGCCCAGAAAGGACACTGGGTTTCCACATTACCTGTTTTTGTTGCAGTCAATAAGAAAATGGTGCAATGTTTTCTCCCTTCAGGCTATTTTTCATTGTTCTGTGATGCAGGCACCACAGACAGGAAGAAGAAGGGAAAAAAGAAAGGAAAAAAGAAAGAAAAATAAAAAACTAAAGAGGCATGATCTTCTAGGCCCTGGAATCATTTCAAAGTCTGGGAGTCAAGGAATTCTTTTGTCTTTCCAAGCAGGGCCAAGACAGGAGCAGAAAGTGAGAATGGATGTGAGGGCATCACAGCAGTGTGAGCGTGGTCCCCTGCAGTGCCCCATCAGCACTGGCTCCCACACAGGACAGAGCACCAAGTGAGAAAGTGGTGGTGTGGGTCCTTTGCAGAGTAGGATGCTTTTTGTTTCTTCTGAGATTAGGAAGGAGAATACAGCTGTCCCTGTGCCCTGGCTTTTGGACAACACCCCTGCAACTGCTGAGGATGGAATGGACACTGTACATATTGTTATCTGGGCTCTCTAGAGGAGGAGGCCAGGCAGGAGCCCCCAGGTTTCCTGGGCACAGTGCTGCTGAGCAGCTCTGTGCTCATTCATTGCACATCCCTGCATCCCCATCTGCCCCTGTGAAACAGAGCTGATCCCAGGGAGGGGCACCCACTGAGATCTGCAGCTGGGGACCCCAGGAAAGAGCAGAGTAAGAGTATGCCTGTCCTTGCTTTCGTTTGTCTCCCTTTGTCATGCTTACAAGGAATTAGTTCTTTTCTTTTGAAGTCTTCCTCCTCCAGCCCCAAATAAGCTGCCTCATCACCTTGTCCCCCCTCTCCCACCACCTGAGCTTTTCAAGCATGGCTTCCTGAACCATGGCTGGCTCTGGCTCTGTATCACCAGCCAGGAGCTCGAGGATCCCTCCTGCTGCTTCCTTTGCACTTCTATCAGGTTCAACCTGTTCAATTAGTGGTGCCCCAGGCGCTGTGGGTTCCAGCTTTCTCTTTCTGCTTCATTTAATTTGAACACACGCAGCTCTCCCTCCCTTCTCCTCCCTGCTCACTTCAAGGCCCCAGGCTCTGCACTGTGAAAGGCACAAGGCAGGGCATCACTTACACACCTGGAATATGTTGCAACAAGCCCAGCAGCCTTTTACAAGGAAGTCTTGGGCCCAGACGATGAGTTAGAAAGTCCTTTTGCAAAGCCGCCTTTCTTGGGTAACAAAATGCACAGCTAAGACCCATTCACTGATTTCCAGTGTTCCTTGGGGGATTTGTTTTCTGACCAGCTTTATTCTTTTTTTGGGGGGGTTTAACATTGCCCTGTGCACACGTGGAGAGCCAACCAGCCGTGTACACAAGCAACATACACAATGAGGAAAGGATTAGCTGGAACTGCTCGCTGTCTTTTATTCTGCTTTCAAAAGGAAGCCGCTTTTGGAACACTTCATTTGCTTTCCTCATTGTGGAGATTGTAATGGGCACCTCTCTAGCCCTATCCTGACACTGGCATGGCCATGCCCGAAGAAGGTGCAGGATGGCAGATCCCATGTTGTGGCCAGGGTCCCTGCTGCTGTTGCACTGTCACTGAGGGTGTGGAGGAGGCCAAGTTTCATTTTCCTCTGTGTGTGTGTGGACAATGCTGGCTCTGGCACAGGGAGGGATGCTGTGCCTGTGCACAGTGTGTTGGAGTGATGCTCTTCCTGCCAGGGGAAATGTGGTGGCAGTGGGGACGAGCTCTGGGTGCTTTGTATGAGCAACACAACCTGACAAGCAGCACGCTGCTGCTGGGGACTTGGCTCTGCCACGAGGACCTTCAGGGGCATAGGGCTCTCCAGAGGGGGTGACTTGGAGCATCTGAGCTGTGCAGCAATCCCCCACAAAGGCACAGCCTGCAGTGCTCCAGAGTGGGTAGGAAATGAAACTTAAAGCCAAAAATAAAGAAAAAAATCTGATCCATGAAATTGCACATTCAGGTGCTGTTGGTATTGGCAGGGAAGAACTGCAGCTCCAGGAGCCTGATGGTGGCTTTGGAGGTCCCTCACTTGCCTGCGAGCCCAGCTGAGAGCCTCAGCCAAGCAGAGGAGCCCTTTGTGGTCTCCAGGGCAGCTCTTTTGTGGCTGCATTGGCTGCTGGGCAGCTGCCCAGGGCTCATGGGGCATTTGCCCTCACTGCCTGGCTGCTTGGAATATCTCTGCCATGACAAATCTGCCAGAGATGTTGATCCCAGTTCTGCAGGATGAATGGGACAAAGGACTATCAAAATCAGTGCAGTTAGACTTACTTTGTTAGCCGAAATGCTGACTGCTGTGTGAGGACCAGCAGCAGCAGCAGAGAAAGCAACATGACGATAACTAAGCGACAGAAAGTCATTTGGCCTGTCATTTCAAGATGAAGATTTAAACATCTCTCTTACTAAAGAACCAGCTGGAAATGTTGCACCAGTCTGTGTTAAATCTCTTATCTGCTGCCACTACACTCAGCTGTCCCACTCACGTGTTGGCTGTATACTGCAAAGCATAAAAGCTTGTGTGCCTCATTTTGTGCTGGACAGTTTCTCCACATGGTTTCTTAAAGCCTCGGGATTTTATTCTGCAATATGCCATTTATTTTCCTGCCGCCAATCAATTTAAACAGTTGGTTGTTTGCTTGTTGTACAGGCAGAGAAATATTTGGCTGAGCTATACTGCTGCAACAGTTTAACCAGAGCATTCATCACTGTTTATCAAAACTCAGTGACTGGGTGGAACAAGAGTTCAGCCTGACCACTGCTGCTTGGGAGCCCAGAGGAGGTGCTGAGCGGATGCAGATGCCATTCAAGGTCACCTTCCTCCTCTGAGCCAATGTTAGGGATGCTCACTCAGCATTTAGTGATGGACTCTTTCAGATGGGGAGCTGCTGGAAGCCCCCCTCAGCCCTGCAGGGGAATCACAGGCAGCTGCTGAGCAGAGCCCTCCCCAGCACATGGAGCAAAATTTTGGTGGGGATGAAATCAATGGGAATTTTTATGACAGATTTCAGTTTCAGTGTCAGTTTTCATTAAAAATAAATAAAAAATAATAATAAAAAAAAAGAATGCACTGTTTTCTTTTGTCTCAATCTTTTGCAACCTTCAAACACTGCCTCAAACCTGTTTCAGCCGCTTTCTGTTTTGAAATGGTGAGGAGACGACCATAAAGCTCCCTATAGACTGTCTGTCTCGCCAGGGTGACTCACTCCAAAATGCCACAGGTCCATGAGGGTGGCTCTGTGGTCCCTGAGTGGGATTTAGAGTGAGGACCAACCAGGGATGGATGGGAGTGTGGAGTGCCCCTGAAGCCTCACCTCCATCTGCCTGCAGCCTCATAGGGGTGATGAGTACAAATGTGCACCCAAGTGAGTGGAATTGAAGGGCAATAAAGAGGTTTAATGCAGGAACTTGTGTGATTCTTTGTTTGTAAATCCCTGGGTTTGCTGTACCTATGCCTCAGGAAGGTGATACAGCCAGCTATCTAATCTTTCATGCATTTTACCATTAAAAGGGCATGCTTTCAAGAGGGCTGGAAGAAAAGAGGCCGTGCTTATTCCATTGACCCCGTGCTATCTCTTTATAAACATGGCTGAAGGATTTCTATGGCTGAGATGGGTAACAAAAGGCTCTGCAGAGCCACAGCTGGGATTTTTCATGCTCCAAGGAGAGACGAGCATCTTGCATCCCACCGAGGCCTTCGGCTGGAGCTGCCCCAATCGTTCCCACCTCTTTCCCTTCTCTTTCACCCGGGACAACCTGCACGGGTGCTCCCCGAGCCGGAGGAGAAGGGGGAGAGGATGAGGATGCTGGGCACCGAGCGAGGGGGAGCGGGAAGGAGAGGAGAGGAGGAAGGACAGGAGGGACAGGCAGGGCGAGCGCAGGGCGAGGAGAAAGGTGGAAGGCGGGGGTTGGCGGCGAGGCGAGGGCACGGGAGCTGCCCCTTTCCCTTGAAAGCGGCTTTTCAGATGGAAATGGCGGGGTCAGCAGCAGCCCTTGGACAATGGCCCCCTTGGCTCCGCTCGCCGCGGGCACAAAGAAGCGGGAGGACGCTGTCGGGGGAGCCCCGCTCGGCTGCCCCCGGCCCGGGCAGGGCGAGGGGCGGCCCCGCCGGCGCTTCCGCCGCTGCCCGGGCGCAGCCGGGCTGCTCGCCCAGGGCCCGCGGGGCACCAAAACCGCCCGCAACAATGCTAACAAGGTGCGGGGAGCGGGGGGAGGAAAAAAGACGGGGAGAGAGAAAAGCTGAAAGATTTCAACACAAATAATCTTCAAGGAGTGTTCTGTAAACAGAACGGAGGGCAGGGCGCCAGGAGCACCTGCCTCTCCGCATTGACATTAATTGTTGGGGGAAGAAGGGAAGAAAGCCCTCCTGTTGCCGAGCGTGTGCTCGCTGTGTGCCCGTGCCCGAGGGGCTGGGGAGGCGGGGGCGCTGCCTGGTGCTGGCCCATGCTCGGCGGCGCTGGCTGCTGCAGGAAAGGCAGCTCTGGCACCCAAACCCCGCATCTCCCTGCCTGCCTCTACCGCTTCGTTCCTGAGCGATGCCTGAGGATCCGAATGCTTGCTAAAGCTACGGGTGGTTTAAGCCTCTTAGTGTCTTATATCACCCTTGGTTCCTGCTATTGTTTTCTCTCCATGTTCCGTGTGTAATCCCTTGCCGGGCGCTGCCAGGCTCCTGACCTCGCAGCTCCCCTGCATCGCCGAGTTCCTCAGGCACAAGTTTTGTCCTGTTCTGGAGGTGGGTATAAAGGAGCTGGAAGGCTGCTGCACCCACACAAGCAGCGGAGAAGGATTAGACCGTGCACGAACAAGTCCCTAATCATACAGTTTGGCAATCTGACGGTAAACCACCTCACCCCTCCCAGCAGGGAGTTAATCTCCGGGTCTCAAGTGAGTGGCACCTCCCGCAAAGCAGCATCCGTGCTTGCAGGGGCTCAGGGCAGGATGATGCTGTGGCAGCTCTAGTGCCATTTCCCTCTACCCCTTCCCAGCCTGCAGCCTGTGCCAGCCTCGGCTGAAGAGCTCTCTGCCTCTCATGAGCACAGCTGCAAGGACCTAAAGCATTGTCACACAAGTACACACACATTTTAGGTTGGGATCTTAAGGGTGCCCATTATGCACGGCATCTGCAAACAACAATTACCTGGGACCCGCTTCTTCCCTTATAGCCGTGAAGGACATCAAAGCACACAGGGTTATTGGATGGTGGTGGGGATGTGGTGGATGGGTATGGATGGGGGTGGGCTGGACACCATGCAAATGCAGATGGGACACAAGGCTGAGTCCTTGTTTGGTGCTTGGAGAGTAACTGAGGCTGCCAGAGCTGCCTCCGGGGCACCTTCTGTCTCCCTGCTTAAACAAATAATGCTTGCCTGAGGCACACAGCAGGCCCAAGCAAAGCAATCCAGAAATCATCCGCCGGTGCTGATGGATTTGTTAGCTGGTGTAAAGGGTATACTGGTTTCATCTGAACACCACAAGGCTGATTGCAACTTGCTGAAGAGCTTTCCTGGCTGTTGCATGCAAAGATCTTCCTACAGATGCAGCTAATATCAGCAGAGGGCTGTCGGCTAATGTTTGTTTGCTGCTCTGCCTTGGAGCAACATGGCACGAACAAATGTTGCAGGCATTGCTCAATTACCATGAAACAACATGTCAAAACTTCTGCATTTGCTCACTTTATCCGTGCAGAAGAGTCTGGATAGCAGTGTCACCAGAGGTGATTCGTCAGTTCGGCAACACAAGCTGGAAAATGACCAGCCAAGGCTCTGGGATGGGGAGCAGCTCTTACAGTGCTTCCTTACAGTGTCCAAGGGACAGAAATCTGCAGCAAAGTTGTGTTTGTCATAGCATCACCCATTTTAAATGAGGGTTATGTGGGTGCAGCAGAGCACTGGGAGCAATGTGGTGCTCTGTTGGTGCTGCATTACTCCAAGGTTTTGGCATTGACCAGGTCTGCAAAGCTGGAGGAGTTCTGCTGGAGGAAAGCACTGGTGAAGTCAAATATCTCCTGTTCCTTGCTTTTACCTAGGTTTTGTCATATGATGCCCAAGCTTTCACTTTTCTGTCTCCAGCTTTCTTCTCTTGATAGTCAGCATTCCTTACTTGGGATACTCTTCTGTTCTGGCTTCAGACTGACTTAACTTTTTTTCTCTCCTGTCTAATGTCCTCCTCAGGACCTCCTAAATGTACCTCTCTGCCCCTTTTCTCCTCTTTTGGGGATGGCCATCCCACCTTAGATCCTGGCCCTGGATGCTTCCCAGGGAATTGCACATCCCCAAGCAGTCAGACCATGCTTGGTGTCCCCAGCTGACATCAGGCACCCAGGCAGAGTTTCAAGCCCCCACAATGCATGGGGAAACCTGCAGGTTTGGGGGCAGGAAAAGAAAGAGGCTGCCCCTGGCCAACATCTCTTTCCCCCCATCCTGCCCTCTCCCAGTTTAACCATTAACAGGCTGGCTGGCCCTGCCGAGACAATGGTCTGTTTGTTTAGCATGGGGGGAGCTCATATCGGGGGCCTGGCAGATTTATCAAAGCAGAGTGATTAGCTCTATTAGAGAAGGGATTTGTGTAAACAAAAAGACAGGTGCAAAGAGACGATTCCAGCTGGCAAGGGCTTCACAGAGCATGAAGCATTTCAGTGGCAATAAAACTTCTTCCAGGAAACAAGAGTCAGACTGGAGAGATCATGTGTGGTTTTAACCTATCTGACTGTCCCTCCCGACCACCCCACGGACCCTCCCAACCATTCATCCTCTCCGCCCCAGGCAAGGGGGATGTGGCCTTTGGTGACCCCGTGTCTCTCACTGCTCCCCTGAATTTCCTCCTGTGGATGGGTTGCAATGTTGGCATGTGGTAGTGGAAGCTGTCCCTTGGGGATGTGCCACATGTAACCCCTGAGCCATATAGAGGGCTCCAACTGACAGGGGGAAAGCTAAACCCTGTCCTGCCATCCCAGTGGTCTTCCTTCCTTCAGCCTTGCCCTGCTGCAGTGATGCTGGACCACCGTGCTCCCACCAATTGTCAGCAAAGGCGTTTGTCATTTACCAACAAATGTGGCTTGGTGCAAGCCTGGTGCCAACCTCTGCAAGTAGAGACAAAGGCTGAATCCCCAAAATGGCCCAGACCTTGACCTATTTTGAGAGCTTTCTTTGGAAACAGAAGAGGAAAGCCCTATTGACAGCATGCATACCATAATCTACTCAATTCAAAACACCTTTGTTCACTGCATTTACAAATTTATCCCAATAGTTGCTTTGTGAAATTACTATTCAGTTTAAGCTATGCCAAGACCAGAATAAGCATGATTTTCACCCCACTGCGAGTGACCAAGCTTTGTCACAAGAAACACTTCAAAGCAGAGCACACAGCTCTCCCGGCTCACCTCTTCAGAGTATTGCTGAGCAGAAGGGGAAGTTTTGATTGTGAAAGGTCATGCGAGTGAAGCAAATCAAGGAAACAGGAGGAAGCTCACCATGGGCTGTGGTTTAGTTTCTCTGATTTGAGATCTCGCCAAATATGACCCAGGAAAAGAGAAATTTTTCACCCCCAGCTGCAGTTCATTGTCACAGCAGAGGACTGGTAACAATAGTCTGTCATGTTTTTCTTCTGCAATAACCTTTCCTACAATAGCAGAAATGTTTTATGCTTCCCTTGCTACCTGTGTCCTTAAATGATCTCTTCAAAGGGGATATACTGGATGCTGTAACATTTTACTGAATGTAACATGCACTAAACTGTTTTTTCAGACTTGCTACATTGGCCAAGAATGTATTAGCAGTGCTGGCTGAGGGCTGGGGTTTGTAGATGATTCAGACCCATGAGGCACCTAAGCACCGACTGAGCTTTTTAGTAGCATTCTAGATTATAGTCTGCAATTCTAGATACTGACTTATTTGAGTCTTTAGGTACCTGTCAATGCTTGACTTATTTCTCTCTATTTTTATTATTTTCATTTTATTACAATTCAGTATTATTATTGTTATATTTTGGTTCAATTATTAAGCTGTTCTTATTCTAACCCATGAGTTTTCTCACTTTACCCTTCCAGTTCTCTTCCTCCCATCCCACTGGTCGGGGGAGTAAGTGTGCAGCTCTGTAGTGCTCATATTCCAGCTGAGGTTAAACCACAGCAGGTGCCCAGGGAAAAATCCAGTCCTCTGGGTGGCTCCTGAGATCTCTTTAGTGCACAGGTCTCTGGTGTACCCAAAGGCTGCAGCCAACGTGCCACTGCACGCCACTGATTTCTGCACAGCCTGTGGAACTTCAATCCACCTTGCCCTGCCTTGGTTTGTTTTTTTTTTATATACCAACAGAGATGATAAGATTGGTCTCTGTTTGCAAAGTATGAAAGATTTTGTGAGCTATTGCTCTGCTTGCAGCTGGCCACGTGTGTAACTGCATTCTTTGACTGTTTGGATGTACTGGTTATCACTGAAGGTAGCTATAAAGTTAAGCCCTGGGGCTATGTCTTCAGAAACAGGTGCCTCAAATGTGGGCCCAAAACATGCACATCCTCAAGGAGAGCTGTGCAGTGAGCACTGGGCCCTGTGCACACACTACCCATTGTTTCCTGAACAGAACATGTTTCAACTGCCCAAAGTCTGGTGCCACTTAAAGTTATCCAGCTTTGCATAGTTGTGATGACATTACTGTACTGAGAAATCCAACAGCTCACTCACCACATCCGTGCCTTTGCTGCTCTCACTGTGTGGATGACCTGTGTGTTTGGTCCCTGCATCAGGATGATTGTCATTTGTCCTGCTATGTTCCCTCCCACCCTGCAGTTGTGACCTGCTAGCATTCTGCTCCACGCTGTTTCTCTGTGTATGGGACATGTGGGCTAATGATGACACAGATGCTACAAACAACTCCCTAAGCCTGAGCAGTCCCAGCATGTGAGTTCCCTCTTATCAGGTTTGCAGTGGTGCCTTTTGCACCTTCCTTCCTTCCTGCTAACACTGTTTCACCACCAGGAGCGTGCATGTCCTCTCTCCTTCTCCCTTGCTGTTTTGCTGGTTTATGACCATTTGTTGTTGTTCATCTCAGGTGAAAACAAAAGAGGAGGAAAAAATATGTGTGTGTGTGAAATCAGAGGTTCAGTGGGAGCAGAGCTGGTGTCAAACCACAGTAGGACCTAAGCAGAGCCCTAAGCACTACACCTGATTTCTCATATTCATGCTTTCCTCACAGCAAACAAAACTCTGTGCTGCTTAGAGCTAAAACCTTTCTGGCTGAAGTGCTCCTGTTTTACCAGTATCACATAATTTGCATTGAGGGTCAGTTCCACTTTCTCTTGGTATTTTGTAGCTATTGAAAGGAGACAGCTCAGAGGCTCTGCTCTTGCCTCAGACTTCAAGGAACAGAGCATATTTCACTCCATTAATGTGAAAGCATCAATTCCCTTGTGCATTCAAATGGCAAAATAGATCCATCAGTGTGACAGAACTGTCTGAGGGATCTTCATTTATGCCTTTTCCCCAAGGGTCAAACAGTGGACATACGCAAGAGTGGAAAGAAAACCGGGCTCATGAAAATTCATGCAATTATTTCTTGGCAAGTCATCACTACCATTTTGCTTTTGGGTCAGGAGGGTGTAGAAATGCTGGTGGCTGGACAGAGATCCTGTGAACCTGGCCTGCCTGCTGCCTTGCACACCACAAGGAGCCTGAGCACAGCACACTGTGGTGAAGAAATAATGAACCTGTGATTTCCCTTGCTTCGTGCTCCTCCTGGGCTACGCTTTGCCAAGGGTGCCTTTTGCTGCACCGTCACTCAAATTTAGTTTGCACATAGGCAGGAAGTGAATGAGAGGAGAGGCAAATGAGACGTTCTGCCCCTGGCTTCTTAACAGAAGGGCTCCAGTCTACTTTGCCACATAATCAAATGCATGCAAATGCTGGGTGTCAGCAATGTCTGATGGTGGCTGTTTCAGAGAAGGAGGAGGTAGTGGTGTTCACTGAAACCCCTGACAGCACCTGTATGTTGTGACCAACAGATGACCTGCTGACAGCCCCAAAAATCGCAATGCATGTACAAAAGGTGTGTTTTGGATTGCCTGGATGTCACAGATCTCGGTGCTTTGAGGAAAGGACAGCGGGAGTCCTGCATGTGAGTCAAGGCTCTCATTGCTCAGGGTGACCAGGGCAAGCTGAGAAGGTGCCAGTGGCCCTGTGCAGCCTGTGCCTGATACCCAGCAGTGTCACATACTGGTTGGTCACGTATTGGCCAGCCAGAGAGACAGGGCTAGAGACCCATCACTCTCACTGCAGTCAGAGGCCTTCCAGCTCAGGACACCCCTTGTCTCAGATAGCTCTGCTGCCATGCGTTATGCCTTTCACCCTCCCAGTACCAGGCAGCAGCGAAGATTGGCACCATGTCTAGGAATGGAGCAGTGTAAGCCTACAGATGCCTTATTTCTGGGTGCCCTATTTGTATTTTAGCCCTCCTTAGGCAAGGGCAAACAACAGAGCTGGAAATGAGCCTGATGCAGCCTCTCCTTGAAACCTGTCTCAGTGCTTCCCAACAGCACGGAAGTGCAGCAAGACTCCCAGAGCCCTGCGCACCTCT